>NC_048303.1:119918141-120193722 GCF_013100865.1 Trachemys scripta elegans
ACTCCTGTAACAAATGTCTGTGTTATTGAAGTCCTCAAATCATGGTTTAAAGACCTCAAGGTGCAGAGAATCCTCCAGCAAGTGACCCGTGCCTCACGCTGCAGAGGAAGGCGAAAAACCTCCAGGGCCTCTGCCAATCTGCCCTGGAGGAAAATTCCTTCCTGACCCCAAATATGGCGATCAGCTAAACCCTGAGCATGTGGGCAAGACTCACCAGCCAGACACCCAGAAAAGAATTCTCTGTAGTAACTCAGATTCCACCCCATCTAACATCCCATCACAGACCATTGGGCATATTTACTGCTAATAGTCAAAGATCAATTAATTGCCAAAATTAGGCTATCCCATCATACCATCCCCTCCATAAACTTATCAAACTTAGTCTTGAAGCCAGATATGTCTTTTGATCCCACTACTTCCCTTGGAAGGCTCCAAAGAAGGTCTGTTTTTCCCCAAAGACTTCAGCTAGCGGACTGCCTGGTGGAAGGTGCCCTAAGAATCCTTGAGCATGGGTTGGATGAAAGAGAGAAACAAGTAACAGTGAGTTTTCAGAGGTGTTTTGGTCTCAGCACTTGTAGTCATGGTGTGTGTGGATTTTTTTTTTTTTAATTGGATATGTCCAGGTTGAGTGCCAGGTGCTTGTACAAAATATGCCAGCCAAGGGACCAGGTTAACTATGAGTATGTAGAATTGGGCACAGAATTTTCTTATCATACACCATTCATGATGCACTGTGATGACACCACCAAGTCAACATCTATCCTTCACAAGATAGAGAAGAAGCAGCAGTGTGGCTTTTTAGAGGGAAAGGCCCAGTGTGCACCACTTTATCTTACTGCACATCATTAGCTGAAAGGGAGGGCAAAAGGGCAGATTCTATATGCACAAAACAGCAACAAAAAGACAACAAATCACTTGGATTATTTTTGTATTTTGACAGTTCAACCTGCTAGCATATTGTGTGAAAAGAAATCAGTGTACTACCGTGTTCCCAACAACAAAAGGCACCTATACAATACAAAGGAATGAAGAAATATCAGTTGGTTTATTTAATTTTTCAAAGTTGTGGTTTGGAATATTGAGCAGCTGAGAAAAGCAAAGCATGTGTGTCCAGCTAAGTTCTGTGTAGCACCTTTGAAAGGTTACTTCCAGTGCAAACGAGACATCCCTTTCCTTTCCTTCCATCACTTGGTCTTCTGACAAGGTTACATAGTTTCAGAATGCAAAATAAGTAGGAGGGGAAAAAAAGGAAAACATTTAATTTTAGCACTTTTCCCCCTACCACTCGACCTGGATCACAATAATACATCACATAATCCCAACCAGTATCACACGAGACTGAAGGTGTTCTAGCCAGGTGTTCTATTCCTGTTTTCACTCACCTTTCTTTGTTCGGGGTTCATACACTTTAGGGAAGCCACCTTTCCCCTGGGCCCCCGCTTAGTATGCTACTCTGGAATAAAATTCCAATAACTGCATCAAAAAGAAAATCACTCAAGAGAGAGTTGGCCACAGCCACTCTTTCTCACCAACCCTAACTCAGTGTGCACCCACAAAGGTCTATATCACCCCAGCTACAGCTGCCGTGGCCAGCGGCACTAGTGTATTGCTCATTCATAGAATAACTCTTGAATGTAGTAGTATCAAAGCTGCGATCCCTCATTTTCCTTCACTTTTTTCCAACAAACAAACTGGGAAAAGACCTAGTGTGGCACTAAGGAGTGTTTAAAAAAATCCCTTTAGGTGTTAAATGTGGAAGTTTACCACATAGTACAAGATCTGTACTCTTTCACAGGCAGTCCAACCAAAATATTCCCCCAGATAGGTGCAGGAAAGGACAGAGGAATTAAAAGTAGCTCAAAGACCAAAGGAAATTAAAAGTAAAGGCTCCTTCCTTCCTGTCTAATGGAAGGAAGTAGACATAAATAACTGAGGAAAGCTGACTCTCTGGAAGTCTAGGACCACGAGTTAAGGTACATAAAGAAGAAAACTGAGGTGTCACAGTCCAAAATTGGGGGCGGGAGTGGAGTTGGGACATGAAAACCAAGTCCTGGAGTCTGCATAGGGGAAGTATTGCAGTGCTATAGTTTAACATGCTTTGAACATGGCTGAAATGTATTCATCGTCCACCTCTCATAGATGATTGTGCAATGAGAGCATGTTAAGAACAGTACATGAGAGCTATGTACATTATACCACTTCTGCCATGGTCAGAAAAATCCCAACTGAGTAGTTTGGATCATCCAAGGAGCTTCAGCTCTATAGAACTCTATGCATGATATAAGCGAAAGGCCTCTGTACAGGAAAAAAAAAACTTTCTACAGAGTGCCTGTGGAAAAGTTCAACTCAGAAAGGCAAATGATATCCTTACTTGTATCCACTAGAGTAATGTAGGTAACTGCGTTAATATTCTTTGCCTATTTTGAACTGAACTGGCCAGCTGCTGTAGAAAGTCAGTTGTGGTAATGAGATGTGTATTGCTACTAATTTTGGTTCTATCTCATGGTAAAAAAAAAAAGAATGCAGAGTGAATTTGAAACCAGTGGAGACGTACTGGTAGGAAATCTAATCTCTGAGCTGTCTTCAGTCTTTAGCATCAAAGGTCAGAGGGGTAGCCGTGTTAGTCTGAATCTGTAAAAAGCAACAGAGGGTCCTGTGGCACCTTTGAGACTAACAGAAGTACTGGGAGCATAAGCTTTCGTGGGTCAGAACCTCACTTCTTCAGATGCAAGTAATGGAAATCTCCAGCTACAACATCACCGGCTCATTCACCTGCACGTCCACCAATGTGATATATGCCATCATGTGCCAGCAATGCCCCTCTGCTATGTACATTGGCCAAACTGGACAGTCACTACACAAGAGGATAAATGGACACAAGTCAGATATCAGGAATGGCAATATACAAAAACCTGTAGGAGAACACTTCAACCTCCCTGGCCACACAATAGCAGATGTAAAGGTAGCCATCTTACAGCAAAAAAACTTCAGGACCAGACTCCAAAGAGAAACTGCTGAGCTTCAGTTCATCTGCAAATTTGACACCATCAGATCAGGATTAAACAAAGACTGTGAATGGCTATCCAACTACAGAAACAGTTTCTCCTCTCTTGGTGTTCACACCTCAACTGCTAGCAGAGCACTTCACCCTCCCTGATTGAACTAACCTCGTTATCTCCACACTGATATATACCTGCCTCTGGAGATTTCCATTACTTGCATCTGAAGAAGTGAGGTTCTGACCCACGAAAGCTTATGCTCCCAGTACTTCTGTTAGTCTCAAAGGTGCCACAGGACCCTCTGTTGCTTTTTAGCATCAAAGGGTTATTTTAAATGAAAGGTTAGAATGTAGGATACTGAAAATATTATTTGGCCTGTGTCTCCAAGGCCAGAATCCACAGCATGCTTCCATCGCCTGAAAGCATGGGTCACAGGAAGGATGTTCTTAAAACCAAAGTGCTGGTTGAGTCTTCACCATCCTGCTTCTCCTGATTTTTGGGTCTTTTTCTTATATAGGCTCCTATTACCCACCCACCCCATCCCAATTTTTCACACTTGCTGTCTGGTCATCCTACATCTAGGCCAGGTGCTTCTCATGACACAGAATAGTGATTAGGCATGTCACAGAACAGAAAAGGGACTTAGGACCAGGTTCTCATCTGCTGTGAATCGGCGTAGCTGTGTTGACATCAGTGAAGCTGGTGCCAGTTTACACCAGCTGAGAATCTAACCCTGAAAGTGAAGCAGAAAAATGGAAGCCAGCAGGAGTATCACTAGCAAAAATGGCTAGTGATTGTGTTTTTTTCCAAAGGCCCTAGAGCATGTGGCAAGCTTATGCATTTCCTCATCATCCTGAAGTGGGCAGGATTACATAGGCACATGAAAGCTGTTTGCATACTGGTGGAAGTATACACAATAAGAGGTTGGTGGTTGTCAGGGAAAATCCTTTACTTCTTGGAGACTGGAAGAGTAGCTTTGGGGAAAACTGCTGTTTTCTTCTGAGGGTGGAGTCAAGAAACCCAGACTGTTCCAGGCTCTGCTCCTGATTTTTATCACTTTGGGAAAGTCACTTAAACTCTCTGAGCCCAGTTGGCTACAAGTATAAGAAGGTACCACTCCATTAAAGGCAATGGGATTAGCCTACCTGCGCCAGCAGTAAATTTGGCACTCTGTGCCTCAGTTTCCCTTTTGTACAAGAGGCCTGGTACTACTTTTTTCAAACAGGTATTGTAAGAGTTAACAGTTTGTAAACAAAGTGCATCAACTATGTCCTCTGATCAAATGTAAATACAAGCACTTGGCCTGTGACTTCCTGCATATATGCAGAATGTCTCTGGTGCTGCTGGTGGCGGCGTTGTTACAGACAGACCTTATTCAGTTCAGACAGTGGTGTCTCTTTGTTCGTTTCCCTTTAGACAGAATGCCTATCTCTCAGGCATGGATGCACCAGGCAGGTTGCTACTGTTAGTCAATCTGCAGCGTATACAACTTCCCATCCTCCTGATTGTTGATGGGTTGGGGGAGAGGGATGCAGAGAGAAATCTCACATTATAGTTCAGAAGCTTTTTTTTTCTCACTGCTATCCTTTTATATATTCTCCTTCTTACATTTCTGTGTTTTCTTTCTCCTTCATGCTATGGCAGTGGTGCTCCATGCTGATGAGACAATACTTGGTGCAACCCCAGGCAGTCATTTTTCAGGTAATTTCTTAGGGTACCAAACACCCGACTCATGCTTTTTCAGGTGTCAAGCTGGTTGGGTTTCCCCAATTATGCAGGGGTTCTTTGGTTGTACCTGGGTAGGTTGGGTATTTTCTTTCCCTGGCTATTCCTAGTCCAAAGACCATGGGGCTGTGTTGCAACTAGCAAAAGCCAAAGGAGTAACATTCTTAGATTAATGATCAGTCTCCACGGCAGCACAATTCTAGAATGTAACTAAGGCTTTTGGCAACTAATTATGAATAATCAATGGTTAGGGTCAGTAGGGATGAATTTCTGATACAGTCACAAGATTCAGGAGGAGGAAGGATCTTCATTCTTGATGGTGAGAGGAAAGGCCCCTCCAAGAGTTGTTAGTTTAGCAAGCTTTGCCTTTTTTGGCTTCATGGTGGGATATATGGCAGTGATGCGCTGTGTGCGCGGAAGAGGGAGCAGAAAAGATGATAAAAGGCCCACCCCATGTGAGTCAATGACAAAGCCCTTGTTTTGTTCAGTGGTGGTTACATGCACGTTGAAGGCTCTAGTGTTCCAATACCAGCCCCAACTGCAGAACACAGAAGCTAATCTTTTCTTTAGGGACTGACTTGGAACCATCCGTGTTATTAGGACTGCCTGCTCTTTCTGTGTGTCTCTTTGCCGTGCGTGTGTGTGTTAAGCTTGGCGGGGCAGAGAATCCCCTGTTTTTACTTGTTTGTGAAGAGCTGGACCCACAATGCTGCTGTATGAAGTAATAATAATTATAATCAGCCCCAGAGCTTAATGCACCTGGGTTCTACAGGGAATGAGGGGAATTTAAGTTTGGACTCTTTTGTTGGGTTTATAAAATAGAGGCTCTCTTTCTGCTCTGTACTCCAAGTTCTTAGCTTCTATTGAGGCAAATGTTGGCTCCAGTTGTTTAACTGGCTTGTTGTTGTATAACATACCCTACAGCTCTGCAGTGTGAACTGCTTTTTCCGGAACTATTGTACTTTCTGTTTCCAAAGCTGTACGAGCTGTGGTAAATGCCAGTCTAAACTGGCACAAGATGCGTGTTGTTCATTTCATCACAGCTGTCTTGGCCTGGTACCAGCACATTCTAGGCATGCGCATATGGACCACGCTGCCACGAAACGCAGGAACGCTGAGCACAATAGTGGGCACCATCAAGAGTGCTGCCATGTAGCTAGAGTCTCCTAGCAGCTGTTGTTTTGGGGAAAACCCATACAGCAGTTAATGTTCTTCTCTCTCTGTTTGGACACATTGCTTTCTGAGGGGATAAGTGGAAAAGTCATTGACCAACAGGCAGCTGTGTTACTGATGATGTGATAAAGGACTATGCTTTATCTGACTGAGGCTTTATCCATATTCCTCTTGCCTCGAGTACCAACAAACATGGGTAGGTGTTGCTGGCGGATGGCTCAGTTCAGGGCCTTCGTGCTGGCCAGGCCATAACAACAGGCCTGTAAAGTTGGCAGTCGCAGCTCCAAAGGAATTTCCACAATGTAGGGGGCTCCCCAGTGGTGTCATGGCTCTGTATCATCCCGCAGCCCCTGGTGTAGGGTGAACGTCAAGAGCATTCCCCTGGGAATGGGGACATGGCTGGAACACCACTGTATTCTGGCTACTCCCAGCTGCTGAAAAAGCCCCTGGGGCCCTAGATTGGTGCAAGCTTGGACCATGCTGAGGCTGCTGTAACCTGTGGCAGGCTAGCCAGCCCCAGAACATGGAAGGCTCATAAGTGACCTAAAGCCACCTTTGCCTCCTCCTTATTCTGACATCCTGGGCTGAGTTAGTGATGAATTTCCACCCATTTTTTCCTTAAAGCCAGTAGTAGCTTCAATTGTTCCAACCTGCTGAAGGTATCTCAAAACTCCTGGATAGATCCTATTTTATATGCTAAGATAGGCATCCCAGACCCATAGGGTTACAAGGGACCGCAAGAGTCATCAAGACTCCCTGCCAAGATGCAGGATTTGTTGGGTCTAAACCATCCAAGACAGATGGCTCCAGCCTCCTTTGGAAAACGTCCAGTGAAGGAGCTTGCCTGACCTCCCAGGGCAGTCTGTTCCATTGTCCTACTGTTCCGTTGTCCTACAGTTAAGAAGTTATCAATAAGCTTTCTAAGCTGGGTCAAAAAGAGCAACATTGGCACTAGATGCATCTTTACAGACATGAAGTGAAGGAGTGGGGAAGTACCTGCTGACTTTCCAAGGCTGTTTGAGTGGGGCAGACAGTGAGTTCTGTGCAAAAACTCTTAGCTACAGTAAAAGTTTGTAGTTATTGGTACTAATTCTTGTACAAAGTTTAAGGCTTCTATTACTGGGAGTATAGAAGATGTCTCCTAGTTTGATAAGCCTTGTTTGCCCTTATGTTTTTGGGTAATTATAGTTAGTGTGGGGGTCTAATCCTGATATTCCTTGTTCCAAAACCAGTGGGAGGAGGGATAGCTCAGTGGTTTGAGCATTGGCCTACTAAACCTAGGGTTGTGAGTTCAATCCTTGAGAGGGGGCCACTTAGGGACCTGTGGTAAAAATCAGTACTTGGTCCTGCTAGTGAAGGCAGGGGGCTGGACTTGATGACCTTTCAAGGTCCCTTCCAGTTCTAGGAGATAGGATATCTCCATTGATTCTTAAAGATTCTGCTAGAGGTTGTAGGTCCAATAAAGTGAAAGGAGAAGAAAGGTAAAATGTATAAGCCTTGTAGACAGTTCCCAGGCCCATAAAACTTGCATTTTGCTGACAGTGAACGTATCAGTTGCAAGTGCAGTGGCAACAGCTGTGGAAACCATGCTGCTAGCATAGAAATCTGTAGCATTATTGCTGAGGGTTGGCCAAATTTAGACCCGCTGTAAGTGGGTCCATAGAAGTGCATCCATTGATACTAGGTCTAGTATGTTGGCACAGCTTGACGTTTTACATCAGACTATAACTCTTTTTACAAAGTGTTAATGGTGCTCGTTAGACTCATCACAGGGTTTGTCCGCACCACAGCCAGAGAGGTGTGCTTGCAGCAGGAGTAGATCTATCAGAACCAACTTTAGCTGGCTTGGGTACCGCTAGCAGTGATGGCATGGCAGCACAGACTTCAGCATGGGCTAGTTGTCCGAATACATACCCAGGATCCCGGATGGGCTTGTTCATCCCATGCTGAAACCCATGCTGCTATTGGTACCTGATCTAGCTAGATTAAAACTATGTCTACACCTGCTACAGTCACACCCGTGATTGCAGTGCAGACGTACCCGAAGCACTATAGGTAAGCATTAAACTGCAGCAGTACTGTGCCTTTAAGTGAACTGTCCTCAACATTATAATTAACTTCAATTCTGTCTAGTGAAAGAAGGATTGTAACCACTGAACAGGGCAGATCTATGTACTCTACTGTAACAGCACGTATTAAATAAATGCTACTTTTTTGGAGGAAATTTTGTGTGCTCTCTTCTCCTTTTCAGAATATGCTAAAGCACAACTTGACTTCAAGAAGTCAGGGTTTCCCTGTGCCAAACTGCTCACACAGTCCCAGAGTGCTTATTACTCCAGCAAATTAGCTTTCAAAGGCACTGTGCATCCTTACAAGACAACATCATGAGAAGATCGGCAGTGGGCTTTAGGACCCTCTGAAGGATTAGGGGATGTGATAGGGTTTTAATAATCAAGGCTAGAGAAGATGAAGGCATGGATGCCGTGGAGTGGAAGTAGTGGCATACGCAGTGCTGTTGAGGAAGTGTTGGTGAGCAGATAGGCGCACCCACAGATGTGTCGAGACAAGGAGCGTTTCAGACTCAA
Source organism: Trachemys scripta elegans (assembly GCF_013100865.1). Classification (NCBI taxonomy): domain Eukaryota; kingdom Metazoa; phylum Chordata; order Testudines; family Emydidae; genus Trachemys; species Trachemys scripta. The sequence continues at coordinate 119,926,624 of NC_048303.1, forward strand.
AGGGGCGCAGAAGACTCTGAAGAATGAAGGAGACAGGACACATGGGGTTATGCTTTAGTATTTTCACCTGGCTGAAAAATCTTTAACCCAGAGAGTATCACGCAATTGATTCTCTGGCAAGATACCAAAATGGTGATGACACCAGTAGTGGTAAACTTGGCAAAAAATATTTGGCATGCCCTCCGGCAAGTGCTCCCTGGGGGGCAGCCCGTCACGATGCCGGGTGACCCCGGCGCCTTGTGCCGCTTGCGTCTGAAGCCTACTCTTCAAGAGGAGCTTGCCTCTGTTACCGTGAATCTGCCATTACTGGGTTATCAATATGAATTCCTGCTAATTTTAATAACAACTGTGCTACAGAGACACAAATATAGACAAACCCTGATATTCATGCCAAACAGGGCCGGCTCCAGCATTTCTGCCGCCCCAAGCAAAAAAAAGAAAAAAAATCCGCGATCGGCGGCGGCAATTGGAGAAAAAAAAAAAAAACCCGTGATCGGCAGCAGCAGTTCAGCGGCAGGTCCTTCGCTCCTAGAGGGAGTGAGGGACCTACTGCCCCCAAATTGCCGCAGGTGCCACCCCTCTCCCTTGGCCGCCCCAAGCACCTGCTTGTTAAGCTGGTGCCTGGAGCTGGCCCTGATGCCAAACCCCAAGCTGAGCTTTCTGTCTCAGACCATGCACTGAAACCATCTCATGCCTCACCGATAACTTTGAAAAAATCTTGTATTTAGGAGCAATCATGTTTACACAAGATATTTTTTGCATTGCTCCTTACATTATTAACATTTTAAAAGGAATTTATAGAGTGCCTTGAAAATATACAGGGCCTGTTTCACCACTGCATTACTCCAGTGTTGCAAGGCGGTTACAGTGGCTTAAACTGCAGTAGTGCAGTGCTAAATCACCCCAATTTTTAAGTTTATTTGCTCCTACTACTTATTCTTCATTGAAATCATAACCCCTGATTGCTCTGCACAGGGTTATAATCTCACAAATAAGGGATTATGGCGTTGAGGGAAGATGAACTAAAAAAAGCAGATTCTAGTTTTGTGTAAATGGCCCTGAAAATTACGGGAGGAGGGGAATGCAGATAAACGTTCTGCCACATACGCAGAATTCTTTCTAAATATAGGGCCAGATCCCCAGCTGCTGTGAACTGTCAGAGCTCCATTGGCTTTCAAAGGCATCAATGGACGTTGTCAATCTTACTTCGGTGGAGCCGTCGGAGGCTCTGGCCCCAGATGTTTAAAGTTTCCCATATGAGATCGGTGGATCTTTAATATTCCCAGGTGACACTCGATCTTATTTATTTTAAAATAAATTTGGCATTGGAAATGCTTTGGGAGATGTGGTGCCAAGGCTGTCCGTGAGCCCCTGCTTGCAGTAACTAGGTTTGCCTAAATATGCTTTATTGTTACAATTTGACCTGGAAGGAACTACTGTGCTCTTCAGTGGGACGTGGTTGCAAAACGTTTCTGCTTCCATCTTCTCTTCAGGCATGTCTTTCTCTACAAGTGTGATTAGTGGAATGAGAACATTTTGATTGTGTTACCATGAACTATTATGTAACAGGCAAATGACTTACTCTCAACAGTCATAGTCACCAACTTTGGTCTACAAGATGCTGCCACACTGAAAGATTTTGTTGCTTAACAATAATAATCTTGGATCCTTTTAGTAAAAAAACAACAACATTTTTTGTTCTACTAAAGCAGCAGAGACGAAGATAAGACACACGTAGTGTGGGTTACTAATGACAGATTTAGCAGCACACTTTAAATGTTCTTTGCCTTTCACATGGCTAATCTGATAGAACAAAAGGCTTAGGGTTGTTGTTGTTGTTTTTTTGCATTGTACGTAATTGTGTTATACTGCATGTATCAGAAAAAGGTTGTCGAATATCAGATATACTATTTCTGAGGTATCTCTTGCTTCCTTTTCCAGACGACAGAATACTCAGCCATGGCATCATTAGCTGGCGGATTAGATGATATGAAGGCCAATTTAACAAGCCCTACTTCAGCAGAATTAGGAGCTAGTGTTCCAGGACCACAATCCTACCCTATCGTGACAGGTAAGACATCTTGGGAGCCTGATATATGTTGAAAAAGAATGAGTTTGTTGACCATCTGGGGGAAAAGCTGAATGGTATTTTGCCGCTCCTGGCCACTCACTGCCATTTATAAGAGAGACATAAACATAAGAAGTGTTACTATTCTTTTCAGAATAGAGCGAGACCAGTTTGCACCAGTGGAGGCTCTGGCCCTCCAAATCTAAACCCTGAGTACCAACATGTCACAAAAAGTGAGGTGTTGTCTCTGCTTTGGGTGTTGCAGGTTGTTTATCATGAAAGTGTTTGGCATTTGCGACTGGCCTGAATTTTGATGGCATTTCAGATCGGATTGAATTTCAGGTGCATCCGATCCCTCTAAATACAGATGCTTTGGACCACTTTTGGAATTCCACTCTTGCTGTAGGGTTTGGCATTTAAAAGAAGCAATGATTCATTATAGTAGCATTAAGTCAACTGTATTTGTGTAACAGTCATAGCCATTGAGAGGAGGTTAGGGACCAGCGGCTACTAGATTTTGATAACATTCGTCGAATGAGTCAGCTACATCACTTGGGACTAGACTGCACAAAATGCAATAGATTCTCAAAATATTTCCGTAAGAATCACTCACGGCTTAGTACATGAGCCTCTAGAACTCAAGGGTGTATTTTACCTACCCTTAAACTTTTTCTTTTGTTTTTTTCATGACACTTGGTGACAGTCCAAATTTCAGCCTCAGATTTTCCTCCATTTTGCCTACTGTGGAGTTTCATTTTGGCCCAGGTCCTCCAGGGATTTTAGGCACTAACTCCCATTGAAATCAATGTGAATTAGGTGCCTAAATACCATTGAAGATCTGGGCCTTAGTGGCTGAGCAGAATGTTGTGACATATTTAGGCTGCTGCCATCTTGTCTTGAAAGCACGGCAGTTGTGCAGCGTCTGTGAACAATTCTGAAAACACAAGTTAATGCAGAGTTACTTCTGCGCAATGTAGAATCAACCTGGGGAACGTATTGCCCAGAGCTTAGCAGGATTCAAATAAGATCATATCATTATATGGTTAATGAGGAAATCCACACTTCTAGTAAGTAGGATATACCTATATATACACATATATATTGGTGGGACTATAAATCATCATGCTTCAGTACATAAGGCAAACACTGAGTGTTGGGAGTTAGGAGCAGTGTTCCCTCTGGCCAGGTTGTCCCATAAATGCTCACTACAGAGCCTCTTACATCTTCCTCTGAAGCATCGGGTACAGGTCACTGCCAGAGACAGGGATTGCCATGGCAGATCAGACAAATCGAATTGCTTTTAGGATCTGAGCCAATGCCCATTGAATTCAAGGGGAGTCATTCCATCGACTTTAATGGGCACTGGATCCAGCCCCGAGAGCACAGTTTGCTCACCATAAAGGAAAAAGGCAGAACTTCCTAGAAGCGGGGAGAACGAACGAGTGGCATGTGTTGGTCAGACTGCTTGATGCACTATTGGGAGGTTCTCAATAGCATGGTGATGGGAGCAGTGTAAGCATCTCCGTAGAACAGAATAGAAGTGCACTATGCAGGTCTAATTTACCTGCAGGTGCTCAGTACTTCAGTGCTAAGGTGATGGGTGCTAAAGGAGAATGTAAGAAGCAAATTAGGAGGGCACGTGGCTGAAAAAAGAGAAATGAGTAACAAGAAATTCTCTGAAGCTGAGAAAATCCGAGATGTTAGGTGGATCACCAAGGAGCAATTAAGGAGGATAAGAACAATGCAGAGGGGGTAAATATTTCTTTGCATCAGCCTTCCCCAGAGAGGATGTTGAGTGAATATCTACCTACCTGAGCCCTACACTTTGCCAGTGATAGGATGGGCACTATGAAAGACTAAGGGCTTGTCTAGATGGGGAGTTAGTTGAGTGACAAGCTGGGGTGTTAATCTACAGTGCACTAGTGTACCATGCACCAAAAGTTCCCTAGTGCTCATTGGCCTACCCCTGTTTCAAACAGGGGAACTTGTAGGGGGCTGCTGTAACCGAGTCCATATGGACAGTTAGTGCCCGGCATGCTGAGGCAATGTAGATTTACACCCCAGCTTGCTAGACAAAAAATTAACAAAAGGAAATACATTCTCACCCCTCACAATTAACTTGTAGAACCTATTGCAACAAGTTTCAGAGTGTCAGAGTAGCAGCCGTGTTAGTCTGTATCAGCAAAAAGAACGAGGAGTATTTGTGGCACCTTAGAGACTAAACATTTTTAAAATTTATTTGTTAAATAAATTAGTTAGTCTCTAAGGTGCCACAAGTACTCCTCGTTCTTACTGCAACAAGATATCCCAGACACTAAGAATTTAGTAGGGTCCAAGGATTTCATCCAAACTGCTAAAGGCAATGGAAAGACTCCCATGTACTTGAATGGGCTTTGACTCAGGCTCCCCCAAAAGAACAGCTCCTTATATGGGTAATCAGATCACCCACCAGATAGGATAAAAAAAATAACTGGGATATAGGCCTTCTGGTTCAGGGCATAAACCAACCACCAGCTGTCTGGGGCTGGGAAGAAACTTACGTAAATTATTCTGCAGTTGTCCATTATGGCACATTATACTTGCACCTTGCCCTGAAGCAGCCAGTACTGGCCACTGTTGGAGACAGGATACTGGACTGGATGGACCACTTGTATGCTCTGGCAGGACAGTTCCTGTGTCCCCGCATATTTTCCTGCCTCTCAGAAGCAGCACTCCTTCCTATTCCCACCTAGCCCTTTTGTGTAATGGAGGGATTGTAAAGCAAACCTTTCCCAGGGAGTGTTCTCTGTATGCCCTAGCACAAGCCCTATTAATAGGGCTGCCTCCCCTGAGAAACTGCAGTCTTGTAATTCTTACTCAGGCAAAACTCCTATTTACTCCAAGGAGAGTTTGCACAAGTAAGGAATGTGTGTCCAGACCAGCAGTGCATCCAGAATGTCCAGACCTGCAATCCATTTCCTCCCCATGATCCTATAGTGATAAACTGGCGATTCTTTTTATGGGCTTATTTACTTATCTGTGATGATAGTCAGCAATATTTACTAAAATAGGGTCTAGGGACTCTAGAAAAGCTGCTACTTGTTTTGTTTAAGCTAGAACCAAATGTGAGTTCTTATGCGAAGTTATAAGTAATGTTAAGAAGTTGAATCAATCTGTCGGTTTTATTTTTACGAAGCCTAGAAAAATTCTGTCACCGATCTTAGACGTGAGAGAGAACCATAACAACACGAGTGTTTCAGGAAGGGTGAGGTATATAATTCTTATCACACTGGAGTTTACTGTCTAATGTCTGGGTTTATAATGGTATTCACATTAGAGTTCCAGTAATACGTGCAATGTTTTTTTGGTATTTTTGATTTATCAGAAAAATCCATATGGCTAAAATATTTCATTTTTTTGGTAATATCACTAGGTGTATTATGGTGTATCATGAAGCCTCAGACAAGATCAGGGCCCACTGTGATAGGTGCTGTACATACACATAGAAAGAGACAGTCCCAACACTTTACAATCTAAATAGACAAGACAGACAAAAGCTGGGAGGGAGACTACTATTATCACCCCTATTTTATAGATGGGAAACTGACTCACAGAGGAAGAAGTCTCTAGCACAACTAGGAATTAAACCCAGATCACCTGAGTCCCAAACTAGTACCTGAATCACAAACTACCGTTCTTTGGACAATCAACAATAATAATAATAATATTGTAGTTTTAGAGATGAGCAAATTGGTTCAGATTAAGTAAGAACCAAGCTGAATTCCAGCCTCTCCTGAGGTTCAAAGACGTCTGGCTAACTTTTAATTCTTGATAGTTTTTGCATGCTTCTGTACTTTCGGGTTCCGGGTGAAATAAAGAGACAATCTGTCTTGTGGTGTTTCCTGCCTAACCGAAAGCAAGGACCTAGAGTACTGAAAATCTTACAAGAAGGCTTGTCCTTCAAAGACTTCCAGCTTGGTTTTGCAGACCTAAGATTTTAAGGTAGTTTAGATAGTTTAGATAAAGGTCAGCAAAGCATTCAAACCTTGGTGTTTAAGTGTACCAGACCACTGAGCTTTTGAAGTCTGGTCTTTGCTGCTTTTACTTGGTGTTCCAACATATGTCACTATATAATAAACATGCTTGTTATAATAACTTCGTTGTTGGGAGACCCAAGGACAGTTTTATATTTACAAAACTGACAAGTGAATTGTAAACTCCAGCAGAAATCTTTGATTGAAATCATCATTTTTATAGGGAATCTTTCTGTTTTGTGTGAAGCAGACCAATGGCCCATGTTTCAGCATACAGTAGGCCATTAATGTGCAGGGTGCTTAAAAAACCCCATATTCCAGGATGAAGATCTTGAAATATATACTCATGAGAGTTTGAGAAATAGGTTTTATTGTGGCCAAGAAAACTAATCTGGTTCTTTTGATAGGCTGAGATCTGCAGTTCAAGCTTCAGCAGTTTTTATGAAAAAGTCCAGGGACGTTGCTGGGCTTCTGTTTGCAAACTGACCGACGTCTAGTTCATATTGTGAGTCTTTAAGCCATCTCATAAAGCAGTTTAATGGAAAATAGGCTGAGAACTAAGGAGATAAGTGAATTATGATCACGGTTTTTCATTGTTCTTATTCCAAGACCATGGTTTGGACAGCAAAGCAACACTGAGAAATGAGATGTGAAAGATCCTCTGTGTAATTGTTGATGTGAAGGGTGAGGCTCACATTTCCGAGCAGACTGGTAGATCAAATTGGCAGTGATATCATTTGAATAAAAAGCACTGCTTAAACATTGGCATTCATACCAGCACACGCCTTTAAAAATAGGTCTAAGTTATGGCGAAAGGAATTGTTGATGACCGTTCTCAGCACTGCTTCGTCCACAGACTCCCCTGTGTTATGGACCGCTGGCTAACCATCTGATTAGCGAACCACCTGATTTCTCTCCATCGTTTTTATGCCACATTAAATATTAAGTTAAAAAAATTCCTTCTCTTACTGCTTGCTGCCATGGTTCATAAGCACGCTCTCCATTTGCAAGCCAATGACATGTGCCTAGCCCATTACTGCTGTAGTCAGCAGTTTCAGAGCAGCTTCTGATTGTTACTAATTACCTGCAGATGCATTTTCTCCGCTCCAGCTTGCTGACTTCAGCTTGGTCGCTATCACTTTGAGAGGACAAAGTGGGGCTGAAATTGACACCTCCGCTCGGCTCTCCAATACAGCACAGAGGACAGATTGACAAATCCACAGGCAGTCCTGACTGCAGCTGGTTGGAGAGTCAGTTTGCATTAGCAGTGCCCAGAAGTGACTGGATTCAACTGTCGACTGGCCTAGCAAAGGAGCCAAATAAGAACATTTCATTTTAGTGGGAGCGGACACAAACTCTATCATTCAGTTAAAAGAGGACACTTAAAACAAAGCATCCAAGGCAGATTATGGTTTTGTTTTCTCAGCAGAACAGAGGAACCTTGTCATTTACCTCACCAGAAGCATTCAAGACCAACTAACCCTTCCTTAGCTTCCCTTCCAGGTTGCGGCAAAGGTAGAGCTAGAAACGTTGGACTTAGGTTTTCTCTCTATGTAGCATAATAGCGGTACTGGAACACTGGCTGCTTTGGGGCTGTGTAGCCACTGACCCCTGTGCAGAGTAGGAAAAAAATTCTACCCCCCTCAGCATTTTATATGCACTTTGTGCAGGTGTATACAACTGGAGGAGGAGTGAGGCAGAAGAGACTCCTGTGCTGGAATCCTCCAAGTGGTCCCAAACCAGATGTGGCGTAGTCAGCTTAGAAGGAGCTTTGTGGGGACGCTCCCAGGTGTCCACCTTCCTGATGGCCAGGGAGAGAGAAAACAGAACAAAGCTAGAAGCACAGTCCCCTTGAAAAACGTGGTGACACACACAAAGGGCAGGGGAAGAGGGAGTCACTGAATGGCAGTCATGTTAAATTATCTGCTGTGGGCTTGTAGTGAGGGACGTGGGCCACCAGACCTAATTCATTCAGGACTTTGGTCTACATTGAATGTAGAGAACGCAAGGAAAATGCACCTGGCTAAGTGCACTACTCCAGTTTTAGTAAACTCAACTCTGTGTTTATTTATGTAGATGTATCCGATAACCTTAGTATAATATATTATACCAACCAGCTATTTCTCCATAGATCCAAGTGTACAAAGCGAATACAAATAACATACACATTTCTCACAATCGATATTCCCATATATGTTGCCAGGTTTATATTAATAGGAAGTGAACGTGGCAAAATGAAAGGAAACACATGTAATGCAAAGGACCTGTATTTATCCTGGGATCTATGACGAAAGACTGTAGTTACCTGATCCCTCGCCAGACTGTTTTGTTACTCCAGCAATGCCTCAATTTATTCGGTAGCTTTGTCTCATTAATCTCTAGCCTGCTTCATGTCTTATTCATCCTGACAGGCAGTGGCTGCGATCTATGTGCCAGTGTTTTGCCAAAGCTTTTGTTGCATTTCAATGCTCGTTTATCATTTCTAATGCTGCGAGCAGTATGGTAGGCAGGTTAGCTGGCCTGGAGAGCTTTCCAAACATCGAACCTGATGGAAAGTGCTTAAAACGGACGATGATGCCGAAAACAACCCTCAGGCTGATCTCATGCCACTCGCATTTTTAAATCATTACAGATTAGACTCGGTCTCCCCTACGGAGGCAACTTGCCCAAGAGCTAGAGGAAGTCTGCGGCAGAACCAGGAATCAAACACAGGTCTCCCGCAACCCAGTCCTGGGCCTTAACCATGGTTAACTTTCTGGGCATGCTGTAAAGTTAGCCTTTTTCCTCAAGCCTCTGGATAGGTTGATGCTTGGGTGATGCACTGGTCTAGTTGCTGGGTATTTTTATGATCAAAGCTAGCTTTTGTGGTGTTGGGAAGGGTAATCAATCGAGTGTGAGCCATGGTTGTGTTTGAAGGGTTGTAAAGCTCCCGGAGCCCAGGATGAGTGCACAAAAAATCTAAGGGTGTCAAACCTGAGCTAACCGGTCCCACTCCTATTGACTTTAAAGGGAGCAAAGTTAGGCCACTATTGAGTGCTTTTTGAAAACCACACCCTAAGTAACCAAAGAAAATATTGTAAAGAATGTACTAGTAAAAGCACCATTCTGGGATACAGGCTAAATTATTAGTATATTCTTGTTTGTTCCTTTAGGACATAAATCACTCAGTGTCTTGTGTGATCTGAGAAGGCCGTGATCCAAAGAGGATTTATTCTAGCCACATTTTCTGGGGGGGAAGGTACATGGTATGCTTCATCCCCCTCCCCCATGGTATTGATCCAAAACCGATATCTGGGGGCAGATCTGCTGCGGATGTAAATGGCCATGGCACCATTGAAATCCATGGAGCTAGGAGTGTGTTCACCTGACAAGCACTGTAAGTGCTGGAATGTAGAGTATACAGATGAGGTCACCTTGGTATCCATTGTTTTACTAGTTCCATCTCCTGTTGATGTCTACGTGATTGGCCATTCCTTAGAAATCCTAAAGGATGAAAGAAAACTTCCCAGTTGGGGATTTTCCCCTTGAAGCTTTTTAAATCTTCCTTTTCTAACCTCCTACCAGAAGATAACATGTTTTACATCTGCCCCTAGGAATAAAAACGCCTTTGAGTTAGGATCTCAAAAGGCTACTATCACCGTTAGTGAATATATCCCAAAACATCTTCTGGGAATGTGTGTTAGGAGGAAAGGGAAATGCATAAGAGATCTTTAACTAAAGCCACCTTTTCTTCCATTTGTCTGTCATTGATATTTCCATTATCTTAGGATCTGGCTCATTCATAATTATTGGTTTTAAATATCTATATTTTAAATATAAATTAGAGAAATATAAATGTTTCATGTTTATAAGGAGCTGAGGTATTGCGGTGCTGGATGAAGTATAAATACCTAACTAGACCAAGTAAGTAATTGACATGAAATAGGGTATGCAATTGTCATGGAATAAACTCTTACATAGGGTTGCTAAAGTAAATACGGCCTTGCTTTGTTCTGGCTTGAATGACTGCAGACAGACTTCCCCCATATCATAACAGAATCACTGCCTTTTTTTTTTGGTAAGTTTACCTTTTCTTTATTCTGGTCATGCTGAAAACAGAAAAAGTTTAACCAACTGATAGAGTGCAGCTCTCTTCAACCCTTATATAGCCTTTGGGATTGATGCCAAGGTAGCTAAGAAAGGGCTATTTATCTTTTAGGTAGAGCACCTTATCTGACCTGCCTTTTATGACCCCTTTTTTGATGATGATCTGAGACAGCTAAATTACTTTTCATGTCAAATTGAAAATATAACGTGAAAATAAAATAAAATTATAAACTCACATTTATTTTTGAACAATACCTAAAAAAAATAGGACTTTTCAGCAACCTTGCACACTCAAAATTCCCAGTTAAGTCAATGAGTGGATTAGGTGTACAAAAAATGTAGGCACAGGGTCCTAATTTCATAAATGTCAAGTGCAAAAGTGGAACAGACCTAATAGTGCTGGGAAAATTATTGTGGAACCTGCAATATCTGATCACTGAGGAAAATACCTATTGGTTCTAGTTGTAGACTTTTATTTAAAGACTTATTAAATATTTTTATCTAGTTGATTCTGAAGGTCATTTTTTCATAGTTGTTAATTTCAGGTCAAACCCTGGTCTCATAGAGAACAATGATGAGTTGCCATTGACTTCATTTGCAATCAAGATTTAGTCCATAAAGAACATTTACAGAAGCTTGAATTTTTTGAAAGCATTTAGAGAGGAAGGATGGTCATGTGGTTAAAGGTACTCGCTATGCCTCATAAAATCTGGCTTCAGTTCCCAGCTCTGCCACCAGCTTCTGGTGTGACCTTGAACAAGCCTGGTATGCCTTAATTCCCAATCTGAAAAATGGGCTAATAACACTTGCTTTGTGTGTCTTGTCTAAGAGTGCAAGATCTGTGGGGTAGGGAATTACTTGCTATTTGTTTGTAGTCCCTTCTGTACTAATAATTAGAGGGGGTTGGAAAATGGATTTTCTATCCCCTGAAAAATGCCAAGGTTTTGAAAATAAAATAAAAAAATTCATCCTCAATTAGGACAAAATCCAAAACTTCAACATTTTTTTCTGAAACTAAAATTCCAAACAAATTTTTATTTTGGGTCAATTGAAACATTTCATTTTCATAAATTCAAAAGATTTCATCTTGATTTTGACCATTTTTTATTTATAAAATAAATTAAATGTCAAAATAAAATGTTGTTTCAAAATGAAAAATTGAAACTTTTCATTCCAAAAAATGTCAAAACGGGACATTTCAAAATTTGTTTTTCTCCATTTTTTTTCTAAACAAAATTTCACGTATATCAATAAGGTCTTGCAAAGCATTTCAGTGTAGCCAAAACAGTATTGATGTTAGCTTGGATTGTTAAAAGCATTTAGAACAAGTGGAACAAATCAGGGCACATAATTGGAAGTCTGACTGTTGATGTTGTCAGAAGAGTTTTGACAAACGTTTTTTGACCAGCTCTAATAGTAATAGCAACAAGCCTTGCTACAACTGTTTCTATATGGAAATTGTGAGTAGCGCCTGAACATTATCACCCGATTATAATTTAATTGCAGTGCAAATTGGTGATAGGAGATGCCTACTCCAAGAGCAACAAAATGCTAGATTTACAGCTCACTCTCTATACTTAACAGATAAACGTGCAGATGCATTTTTCAGTAACCTGTTTGTCCCTCTGAATATGGCCTGTCATATTGTGAAAAAAGTCCCATAAGCTCCCTTGGAAAGGCAGCCAATCTCAAAAACGTGTCATTTTTAATGATGGCCCAGAGTTTAGCTGAAACATGGTTGCCTTTTTCCATTTTTTGGTGAATTTTTGTCCTTCCATTCAGAAAGAACTAGTGTGTCTGAGAAGGGACAAATATTATCACCCTGGCCCGCACACTGCATAAGACTGTGTTGAAGAACTAATTGGTTCTGGTTCTTTTCAAGACATACGGCCTGATCCTATTGGGAGTTTTATCATTGATTTAAACAGTGGTAAAAATGTCTCAGTGTAAAGTATCCACATTAATAATTTGCATTTGTGTAGCATCTTTGCTTATTATCTTGAGAAATGTGGGGCTTGCTTTTCACGCTTATCTCCATTGACTTCAGTTGGAGATCAGGCATAAGTAATGAAATCCTGGCCCAACTGAAATCCATGGAAATACTTTGATGGGTCCAGGATCCACCTGAGATGTCTCAACTTGGGCACCCAAAATGAGTGGATATTTTTGACTATTTGGGGGCCTGATTTACTCAAAGTCAGACACAGACTACCAGCGGCAGATCCTCGATTAGAACTCAGCACTTCAGATCCCCAGTGATGTTCTACTTTGAAGGACCGGAGCTGGACTGCTCCGTTGTTACTTCACCACAGTGTAGTCAAATCTCTTCCCAAGTGGCATTTTATGATTCCAGAGAAATAATGTAAGTTTGTCTCGGACATCCAGTCTGCAAATAAAAATAACCGAAAGGGAAAAAAATCCAGTTAATAGAGACATTATCGGAATTGTTCTTTTGAGGAACGCGACTAACAATACATCTGAAAGTTCTAGAGATTCAACTGACCTGAAACTTCTAAGTAGGCAGAATGATGCATTAGAACCTGTATGTTCTACAAATCCCAAGTCATACGAATAAAGGATAACAATGGGCTTCTAGATTAGGGTAATGATGATGAGGTTAGATCAGGCTAATTACAATGATGACAGCAGGCAGGGCTTGTCTACACGGGGACACTTAGGAATGTTAATCTGAGTTAACTAAAGGGGTGAATTAACAGTTCAACCTCTATGTGGATGCTCTCATTCAGATTGGACTACACAATCTGTTGCAGCAGTAATAATGAGTGGCTTCAACTGACCCCATATTAACTAGGTTCTGAAGTGACACTTGATCACTTTAGAGATGCAATTTATTGACACCAGAAATGATAACTTCTTAGATCAGCTATCTTTGGAGCACACCTCCAAAGGAGGGGGTTCTCTAGTACTCAGTCATAAGCAGGAGTTGATTCAAGAAATAACTGTAGATGAGAAACTAAGTATGGACCATAACATAATAAAGTTGAGCTTTTTCATGGGTAGGATTGTACCACTAACTAGCACCTTGATACTCGTTTAGAAAGAGGGATATTTTTTAAAAAGGAGGAATCTGGTTAGAAGGAACCAAAAGACACAAAATTTAAAACATAACATTTAGAACTAGCAGGAAGGCCACCTAAAGATTCCATGTTAGAAGCACGTGAAGTATGACTACCACTAAACGAAAAAGAAGCAGGACGATGAGGAAAAAATCAGTATGGGTAAATGATAAGGTACAAGAGACTTATGGATAACGCACTAGCCTGTGACTCAGGAGACCTAGGTTCTATTCCTGGCTCTGCCCAGGGACAGCTGGGTGACCTTGGGCAACTCACTTCATCGCTCTGTGCCTCAGTTTCCCCATTTGTAAATTGGGGATAATGATACTGAACTGCTTTGGGATCTACTGATGAAAAGTGCTATGAGAGCTAGATCAGTGGTTCTCAAACTTATTTGATCGCACCACCTTTCTTTGTGTCTGTAGTATTTTGCCCCTACACACACACACACACACACACACACACACACACACACACACACAAGTACACGTACAGATTTAAAAAAAAAAAATCAACATGCAGCTCTCTCACTAAATATTAAAAAGAGTAAATATTCAAACAGAGCCATTTTTTCTATTGCAAGAATGAGCCAATGATTCATTGGAATAAAAGCAAAACTGCGACAGTGGTCAGTGCTTGCAACTAAATGTGCACACTGCATCGGAGCAAACCGATTAAGGTACAGATGGCCAAGACTCTGTATAATGCTATGCAAGCTTAATAGAGATCTGTCGAAAAGCACAGCGCCATCTGAGGATCTGACATGTCTGGAGGAATCAGCTTTGCTAGTTAGTCATTGCTGTGGATAAAATGTGCGCAGTATGTTTGTCCCCCCCTGAAAGCTGCTCATGCTCCTCCCCTGAATACATTCCATGCCCCCCGCCCAGTTTGAAAACCTCTGAGCTAGATGTTGTTAAGGAACGTGCAGGAGCAGCCCAAGTACGGTTAGTAAAAGGGAACATAAACTATGGCAGACGAACCGTAAGAAGTTCATTGGGAAAGCCAAGAGGATATTTGGTCTCCAAATATCCAAAGCCATAAAAACAAACAATAAGTAACGTGTAAGTGTAATAGGAACAGGAAGAGTGCAAAAGAACCAGTGTGTTTGCCAAACTACCCGGGAGCAAAGGCACCTATAATGGAGGATAAGGATATTTCAGCGAAATTAAATGCCGCCTTTGCATCAGTGTTCCCCACGAAGGATGTTTGGGAGATGCCTAACACAGAGCGCTGTTTTCAGTTACCAAAAACGAGGCGCTGTACATAAGAATATAAGAACGGCCGTACTGGGTCAGACCAAAGGTCCATCTAGCCCAGTATCCTGTCTACCGACAGTGGCCAATGCCAGGTGCCCCAGAGGGAGTGAACCTAACAGGTAATGATCAAGTGATCTCTCTCCTGCCATCCATCTCCACCCTCTGACAAACAGAGTCTAGGGACACCATTCCTTAGCCATCTTGGCTAATAGCCATTAATGGACTTAACCTCCATGAATGTATCCAGTTCTCTTTTAAACGCTGTTATAGTCCTAGCCTTCACAACCTCCTCAGGTAAGGAGTTCCACAAGTTGACTGTGCGCTGTGTGAAGAAGAACTTCCTTTTATTTGTTTTAAACCTGCTGCCCATTAATTTCATTTGGTGAGCCTTGTAAGAGAGCGTGCAGTTAAAAAAGGAGACAAAACAAATGTAAATGCTTAGATTTCTCTCAAGGGGACTTACATGGCTCCAATTGTCATAATGTTGGAGCATCTCACAGTCTTTAATGTCTTTATCTTCACAATGCCCCTGTGAGGTAGGGCAGTGCTTTTATCCTCCTTGTACAGATGGGGATAGTAGCACAGAGAGGCTAAGGGCCAGATTTTCTAAGGTATTTAGGTGCTAAGTGCCTACCTCAAATTGAAATCAATGAGTTTAGTGCCTATGTGATCTTCAGGTGCCTAAATCCCTTTAAAAATATGGCCCTACATGACTTGCCCTGGGCTCACTCAATACCTATCTGGCAAAACAGGAATTTGTCTCTTCCAACTCCAGCCCTACCATTGCACCGTCCTTCCCCTAAATCCTTTTCATAGAGGATGGTTAGTAGCTAAGTACCTCAAGGAGCTTTCCTAGGATGGGTGATCTGGAAAAAGGGGTGAGCTGTGAGGAGGACAAATCTGTGAATAATGCCACATTATTTAATTAATCAAGACTAGGAAAGACTGGAAGGAGTTCCAGAAGGACCTAACCCAGCTACGGAGGATGGGCAACAGGACAGCAGATGAAATTAAGCATAGACCTGTCCAAGTTTATTCTCGTTGGAAGAGACAGTTTGAACAGCTCATACATGCGCATAGGTTCTAAATTAACTAAATTGAGGGGAAAGGCCTAGGCACTATTGTTTACACTGAACTGTCCACATCTGCTCAATGTGAAGCGTTGGTCAAACTGCAAACAAAATGTTAGGGATGGAGAATAACACTAACAGGGGAATTCCATTTGTGCACTGAGGGTGCATCCTCACCTCAGATACTGTATTCCGTTCTAATCACACAATCTTCAAAAGGGTGTGTCAGAAAAAGGAAAGGTCTAGGGAAGGGCGATGAAAATCATGACACAGGCTTCCTTAGGAGGAGATATTAAAAAGCTTAGGACTGGTAGTAAGACTTGACATGGTAGAACTGCAGATAAGGAATGGTATGGAGATGGGTCCTTGGGCAGACCTGACATTATACAAAAATGAGGTTCACCCAAGGACATGAACTAAAATGAAACCCCATTTTTTTTTATTCAATGGACAATTAACATGTGGAACTCACCGCCACTAGATGTCTTTGAGGCAAAGAATTTACCAGTTTTTTAAAAATAGGATTAATTTCTCTGAATAATAATTTACATTAGATAGGATAAAATGTGTATGGAATAGAAACCCTGAAGCTTCAGGATCTACAACAAACCACTACCAACCTTGGGTTAGGAATAAACTTTCCCATATTTATGCTATTGCATAAATGTCCATTGAGAGTAACTTGCACGCACCATCAATAGAGATCGTATACTTTTTCTGTTTTGTTCAGGTTCTTATTTTGTGCCCAACGGCATGGTATCAGAGCACCTTACGTTATGGCATTAAGCAATTTAAGTGGCATCAGTCATGTGTTTTTTTCCTTCTTCCTCTTCCTGGTTTCTGGAAGTGCACATGGATTTTTTTAAAATGCATGCTGTGTAGTGTGTTTACGTCTGTGATGGCAGGAAAAAGTTTGCCTTGCACCTGGATGAGAAAATAGTTCTTGGATCCTGGGGGAGTTTGTTCCACAGTCTGGGATGAACCCCCGAAAAAACCCTGTCTCCTTTACCATTGCTGGAGGCTGCTCCATTGTGCCAGGGAAGCGCACTCCTCTTATTTGCTCTTTGGTCAGATATTGAGTGAGACTTTGGTGAGTGGGGCGTTATATTGGGCCCCTCTGTGCCCACTCCATAGAAATGTCAGTCACTGACACCTCTCTTCTTGAGAGCTTGGCTCTGCAGCCCAAGCTGTAAAGACTCCTGCTTTTAGCTCTGCAGGTCACTGGCTCAGTCCCTGGGGTTGGCTACGATGGTGGCAGTCACACTTGTAGGTGTGTCTCACTGGCACACTAGAAGGTCGGGAGGTTGGCTTCAGGCTGGCAGAAGTGGGAGAGCAGTAGACAGACATACTGCTGGGCTGCTAGCAGGGCCGGCTCTAGGATTTTTGCCGCCCGAAGCAAACATTTTTTTGGCCGTCCCCCCTTTTTTTCATGCCCCCCTGTCCCTGGCCCCGCCCCAAATCCACCCCTTCCCCAAATCCCCAGCCCCGCCTCCTCCCCCGGGCGTGCCGCATTCCCCCCCCATTGTTTCCTGTGGGGCCCCTGCAACCTCCCGCCCTAGCTCACCTCCGCTCTGCCTGCTCCTCTGGGTGCACCGCCACTCCGCTTCTCCCCTGTTCCTCTCAGGCGAGGAAGGGCAGAGAAGCGGAGCAGTGGCGTGTTTAGGGGAGCAGGCGGAGCGGACGTGAGCTAGGGTGGGGGGACACAGGAAGTAACGGGGGGTAGAGGAACCGCTCCCTGCTCCAGCTCACCTCCGCTCCACTACCACCGTCTCCCCCGAGCGCCCCGCCGCTCGGCTTCTCCTCCCTCCCAGCCTTGCTGCGCGAAACAGCTGTTTCCCGCACGGCAAGCCTGGGAGGGAGGGAGGAGAAGCGGAGCGGTGGCGGTGTGCTCAGGGGAGCAGGCGGAGGTGGAGCAGAGGCGAGCTGGGGCAGCGAGTTGGGGCAGCGGGGGCACTTTTTCCCCATGCCCCAGAGTCGGCGCCTATGATGGCCGGCGCCAGAATGCCGCCCCTAGAAATGTGCCGCCCCAAGCACCTGCTTGTTTTGTTGGTGCCTGGAGCCGGCCCTGGCTGCTAGTGGGTAGGTTTGATTTTTACAGGGCCAGGAGAGGCTGTGATGTTTTGGGAAGTGAGACTCCTTTGTGGAGGTTCCCTCCAGCTGACAGGTTATGTCATCACTGGTGAACTGGGAGGGCTGTTCCTGCTAGATGTACTTTCAGTGATGTTTACATGGGGATGAAAGGTTGGACACAAGATTTTACTGAGGCCTGTCACAGCCTCTCACACTCTCCATGAGAGTCGACGTAGTCAGGAACAGCTTCAGCAGTTCGTCTCCCTCTCTAATTCCAGGCAGGTGCAGTTCCCTTTCTCCCTGGCTTTCGGGAACCAGGCAGCAAGGCGCACCAAAGCTATATAGAAAACTGGGAAATTAGCTAACAAACACTATGTTTAGTGACACTTGTGTTACGACAGGGCACATCCACGAAAAACCTTAAAAGTAAGGAAGTTAGAGGTTAAGGAGAAACCCCAAGAAGGTGGAACATACAAGTCTATGTCTACCCATCAATTAAACACCCCTGGCTGGCCTGTATCAGCTGACTTGGGCTTGCTGACGATGTTTAATTGCAGTATAGACACACCCATATTGCCTACAGCCCTGTTGATAACACGCTCCAGTGCTCCATAAGTCTTTCGCTTCCATCTCCAGTAGATATTCAGCTTTCTCAAACTTGCATTCTACTGCAAAACCCCATCAGTGACCTCCGCAGCACTAGGGCAAAATCACTTCCCCAGCACATGGCATGTGTCCCAGTCAGATGTGCTGATCTTCTGATACCAAAATACATGAGATTGCTGGGGGAACAGAAGGAGTAGCACTGTATCCAGCTCCTGCACAGGTGTGCAAGAGGAGAAAGGGTCCCGCCACTTGTGTATTCATTCTCGGGTTTGGGTACCTAACTTCACACATGCCTGGGCCCAATCTTGGCTATTAATATTAGCGTTGCCATTGGTATTTAACAAGCATTGGAATTGGTGGCCATATCAGAGGAAGGATAATTCAGTGGTTCAGATGCTAGCCTGGGACTCAGACACAGGCTGATTTCCTAGCTCTGCTACAGACTGGTCGGGTGACCTTGGGCAAGTCTTTAGCTGCTCTGTGCCTTGGTTCCTCATCTGTACAAGGAGAATAATAGACCCCCCCTACTACGCATTGTGTTTCCAGGCTAAATGTTAAAAACTGAGAGGTACTTGAATAGGATTATTATGTGGGTCAGATGTGCCTTCGACACAAGGAGTAGGATAAGACTTGTTTTCCTCTCCACTTTTGATCTCCTGAAGGACTTCAGTCTGGTCTAGATTGTTCACACATTATCCTGTAGTTTTACTGACCCAGGTGGCTCTTGGTAATTCTGTCAGACATATAGACGGCGAAGCCTGCATTTGTCCCGTGTGTGCAGTGTTGCGTCTAAGCTGCGGCTCTCACAGGTATTCCTATGTCCAATTTATTACCATTATTGCTTGTATTCCTCTAGCCCCATGTGGCCTAACTGAGATCACGGCCTCCAGGTGTAAGCAACGTGCAAACACATAGTAAGAGATGGTCCCTGCCCCAAAGAGCTTAAGGGAGTGAATTTTACAGAAGGGGAACCGTGGCATCAAGAGATTAACACAGAAGCGAAGCGTGAGTGCGGTCCAGAGCCTTAGCCTCGAGACTAGTTGGGAAGAGAGAGATTTTTCTACCTGCCCCAAATCTTTCTTTCCAAAGCGAACAGATTATCAGGACTGCTGCTATTCTGTTAGTACCGTTTGGCGGTGATGCTCGTAACTATGGTTAGCCCTGCCAATACAGATTCATTGGTACTGAAGTGTGATTTTTTTTTTTTGTGTGCAAATATATTCTTTAATTCAGTGTTTTTTCTGAAAAGCACCTGCCACTCGGGCTTTGTCATGGGCACGGGAAGCAGTGGGGTGGCTCTGTACATCATTTGTGAGTACCAGGCAGAGAGTCTTTCTCAGCACTGTCCTGTTACAATTCACCAAGGCTTTCCCAGTGTTACACCCAGTCTCTTGGCTGGCGTTTGTTTCTCATGGATCCTTGCTTTGCTGCTCCCTGAAAAGCGCCTGCAAGCTGGATATCAGTCTGCACAGCAAGCTTACTTGTATCATGGAAAGGGGGTTACACTATGTTGTATGGTTAGGTGACCTCATGACAGGTGGCCAGAGATGTCCTGTACCTGCTGATAGTGGGGGGTGCAGAGTGAGGGCAATGGCTTCAGCAGACGTTACTGGGCATGCTCAGTCCGTGTGAGCATGCTCAGTATAAGCCAAGCAGCAAATCGGGGATGGGAGGCTCCCATGTGTTGCTTTTGCATGTTGCATTCTGATGATCTCCTCTCTCATTCGGTACCAAGCTGTCATGGCTTGCCTCCAGTCGGCCCATTTACTAAGTGTTTAGCCCAGCACCTTCGTGCTTTCCCCGTATTGTCTCTCCTGCTTGGGTAGCGTCCGCCGCAAACATCTGCAAAGCTGCCTCGTGACCTGCCTACAGGCCCCTCCCCAAAACGCTCCCTTGTTGTGATGCCTACCAAAGACTCAACAATGGTTGGGCTGCTGGTGTGCTGAGCCCCCTGGCCATTGTACTGACCAGCATTGTCTCAATGTGTCCTTGTGCTCCCCTCTCTGTTATCTCGTCTTATACCTAGAGGTATAAGCAAGCCTCCTGGGGTGTGGACTGTCTCTTTGGTCTGTGTTTGTGCAGCGCCTAGCACAGTGGGGTCCGGGTTCATGACCGGGGCTCCTAGGTGCTATGGTCAGACTACTGCTACCAATAATAAATTACAACACCTGCCAGGCTGGCTTGGCACCCCTATGCTGTGGGGGTGGTGGTAGGTAGGAGCACAGCTTGTTCTAACTCCTAGGTGCAGTGCCCCGAGGTCTGGGTGGCCAGTGTAGAGAGGCTTTCTCCTCTCTGTGGCCTGGCACGGGTGTGAAGTCTGAAAGCACACTCCAGCAGCTCTAACGTGTCATCCCTGCACCCCCTGCTCTAACTCTGTTTACTCCCCAGACGTGTGCTCCGTCACGGTATAGAACAAGGCTGTAAGGCAGCACGCTTCGGTGTCCCTGGCACGCGGTGAAGAGCATAGCACCTCAGTCTGCCATCATCACAGCCGGCTTTCTTTTGACCTTTGTAATTATTCCTGTTCCATTTTTTTCCCTCTTCCCTAAAACTCCAGCGCTTCTCTCCAGTGTGCTAAGGATGTGAGTGAAATTGATGACTAGAACGTCTCAAGTCTTTATGATGATGAATGACTTTCACTGCCAAAGCTTTTATTGTCTGTGATTTGGGAAGAAGGGGGAAACTGATTTATCATGGCTGACTGTCGTGCCGTTTAATACAGTTATAAATCCTGACGTCACTGACTGGTGGTATGAACTAGAGAACTCCTCTGGCTAACCGCCCCCCCTCCACCCCCTTTTGTTTAACTTTTATAGATTCTCCCTTTCATAGCTCTGCGCTTGGCTGTCACGGTTACACTCATCAGAAGGTAACATTCAGAAAGTAATTTAAAAGCATGGGAGTCCCTGCATTCAAAATGTCTGCCACATGCTCCAGGGCAGAGCAAATCAAGTGGGGGATTGCAATGGACTTTCACATCCCAAAGCCAACACTCACATTTTGCTGTCCACCTGGGTCCAGTCCTGCGCCTCATACCAATGTGAGTCAGGACTGTGGGACTAAGCCCCTATGCTGTAAGGTGAAACACAGCCAGCCTGATAACATACACTAAGCAAATGCTAGCTAGGGGGACCAGATCTTCAGTCTTGTTGCAGCTGCTTTGCAGCACTTCGGTGATTTAAAGTGACTTGAACCTGGCTTAGGGGGACAACCTGTCGTACAGCAGCAGGCCCCACCGGTTTAGGGCTGTGGTCTGGAGAAACGGGGAGTGACCAAGCTTTAGCAATCCCCAGCTGCTGGAAAAGCCCTTGGGAGCTGTGGGTAGCTGGTGTAATGCAGAGTAGCCTAAAGGCAGTTCTACATTTAAACTGAGGGACCAAACTGGTTGCTGACTCAGGGGAGAGTGAAGGTGATGCTCTCCCCTTCTCCTGAGCTAGGGAGGCTACAACGCAGTTTCTATTATAACCCTCTGTTTTCACACACTCATAACTTTTGGAAACTTTCACCCTTTGGGCTGGCATTTCCCATGTTTGGCTTACTGCATTAAGACCAACGTGTGGAAGGTGTGAACAAATCCCCTTCTGTCATTTTTGAGTGATGAGACAGTGAGGAAAAGGACACCTTTTCTCATTGTCTAAAATAACCAAATTACACTAAAAACACCCAAAACCAAACCAAAATGCATTAGCAATCCCTCTGTAAAATCCTAGTAGAGACAAAGCACCTGTAATTTTACCGTGAGGTAAACCAGGTGAGCTCAATACTTATATTCCCCTGTCGATGGTTGACCTTGCCTAGTTTCTCTCTCAGCAAAATTACAGTGCATAATCTCCAGTAGGATTTTAGGGATAGCTATCATGTGTGAGTTACCCTGTGGCAAAATGTGCTATTTTGGGCATCGAAGACAAAACTTCAGCCTCCACACTGGCCCTCTGCCCACTCACTGATCCAGCTCCACCGGGACAATATCCTAAAAACCATCGTTGTTGTAGCACCTAGAGACAATATTCAGGACCAGACCCTGTCGTGTTAGATGCTGTACAAACGTACAGACCGACATAATTCCTGATTGATCGAGTTGAAATGATAATTGGAGTTATTTATATTTTAGACAAGTGTTATGTATAATAGTCAAATGTTACAAGTCAAGTTCACCCACAAAGAAAGGGAAGGAAGGAAGAACTTGGATGAGGGCACATAGTCTATGAAACTATCTGCACAACCTGGAGGTACTGAGTCAGAGTACTCTCCTTCCCCTCTTTTCTACCAATGTCTAAAATATAAATTAGAGCCAGTCAGAATTTTCTTCAGTGTTTAACCTACTCTAATGTAAATGTGCCCGCTGGTGCGTATGCGACCACTCCCCTCCATACCAATTCACAGGGATGTGAGGTGCTGTAGTACTTACCTGCAGAGCATGGCATCTTTAGCTCAAACCGTCGTAGCTCATAATTTTAGCTCTGGAGATTCCCTGCTTCAGTCCCAGCCGTGTCAGTCGTCCTGGTGTCCATCATACAAACAGAGAAATACAATAGAGCTCAGCAATCCTTGACAGAACAAGGAGCAATGGTCTCAAGTTGCAGTGGGGGAGGTCCAGGTTGGATATCAGGAAAAACTATTTCACTAGGAGGGTGGTGAAACACTGGAATGCGTTACCTAGGGAGGTGGTGGAGTCTCCTTCCTTGGAGGTTTTTAAGGCCCGGCTTGACAAAGCCCTGGCTGGGATGATTTAGCTGGGAATTGGTCCTGCTTTGAGCAGGGGGTTGGACTAGATGACCTCTTGAGGTCCCTTCCAACCCTGATATTCTATGATTCTATGAATACCCACTTGCCCTCCACATCGCTGTTACCAGCTGGCAATTTCCCACAGGAATGATGGTAGAAACGTCTTGAGTAGGGCTTCTGTTTTTCAGGGTTCATTTTTTTGGGGGGGGGTTATTTTTAGCAATTGTTGAATTCTATGTGGATGTCCAAACACCATTTCCAGTGTTTTATTGGTGTTTATCTATTAAAACTGAAAATCAGAAGCCCTGGTCTTGAGGAAGGATGGTAAAGAGCAGAGGGTAGTGGCTTTATAGACTGTTGCTGGGGGGTGTTTTGAGGTGTGAGGGGCAGTGTGGAAGAAAGCCCTGAGACTAGGCTAGCTGGCTGATCAAACATAAGAACATAAGAACGGCCATACTGGGTCAGACTAATGGTCCATCTAGTTTCCTGTCTTCTGACAGTGGCCAGTGCCAGGTACCCCAGAGGGAATGAACAGAACAGGGAATCATCAAGTGATCCATCCCCTGTCGCTCATTCCCAGCTTCTGACAAACAGAGGCTAGGGACACCATCCCTGCCCATCCTGGCTAATAGCCATTGATGGATCTATCCTCCATGAACTTATCTAGTTCTTTTTTTGAATGCTGTTATAGTCTTGGCCATACTTACGTGTATTTCACCCCCCAAAATGGTTTCATTTAACATTTTTCATTTTTTTGGAAATACTTTAAAAATGTTTGGTTGGGGGAAAAACACTTTCACATTTTTATGTTCATCTTCCCTGTTCAGTGGAAAATGGGGTTTCCCTTACTAAAATGAAATGAAAAAAATAATTTTTTTGTCCAAAAACTCCAAACCCCAAAACAGTCATGCCTTTTTGATGAAAATATTTGAATGGATCTTATAAACGGCTAATTCAACAAATGTAGTGTTGGAGGGAAGAAGGGAGATGAGGGTGTTAGTTGAAGAGGCCGGTGGGATCAAGCAAAAGTTTTTTGAGGCTATGAGAGCCAGTATTGTGGGGGAAGAAATTAGAGAACAGCGAGCTGGTAAGGAGGAAGATGAGGTGGTTGATGAGAGTGGATGTTTGATGTGGGAAGGGCTGGGGTTGTTGGGGCAAATGCAGGGGAACAGGTTTGAAATAGTTTAGATTTTTAAGTATGTCACAGTTTCCTGTATTTTACTGGCACTGGAAATGGAAAGGCCAAAACACTATAAAGGATTCTTTTCTTACAGGATTTTCAGCCCAGTTTTGCAGAGCCCAGAGGTTACCTTTCCGGTGCTTATCCAAACTGAACTCAAATCTGATCCTTTTAAGGTTAGCCTAGCAGTACAAAAACATTGAGGCCAAACTATCAGCATGAAATTAAAATTAGAGCTGATCAGGAATTTTCTTTAGGAATTATATTCAGACGGAATATGTCATTTCCACACAATTGAAATTTTCTACAAGAAGATTTTGATTTTACTGAAAAAAATCTGATTTTTTTTTTTTTTTTGGTCAGAAAAATTGATTTGGGTCAAACTGACCCAAACTGAAATATTTTGGGGGTTTTTTTGGTGGTGGTTGGGTTTTTTGTTTGTTTTTACAGACCCCAAACTATTTTTTTTTTAATAAATTCAACAAAATATTAAACTGCATTGCCCTAGGGAAATTTGCCTGATGGGATTTGTAGTTTCAGACCTTATACTCTCCCATGGGCCAGACTCCCGGTAGGACTACATCTCCCATAAGCCAATGCACTCATTTACGGCTGACTGAGCTGTGTAGTGCATTATGGAAGTCATATGATTCTCTATGCAGTAGTCCAGGTAGGGAGCCTGGCTCCTAGGGGAGGCATCAGATTTCTGAATTACAACTCCCATAATGCAATGAGAAAATGCAGTTTAATGTTGAAATGACTTGAAACAGAGCATTTCAGGTCACTTCAACAAATTGAAATGAAGCATTTGAAGTTCAGGAATGTTTAAGTGTTTTGATTGAAAAATTTCCAAATAATTTTTGTATTGGAATTTCTGATCCATGGAATATTTGATATTTCAGCTTTGTATCCCATTTTGGGATGAAAGACAAATGTGGAAATGTCAGAATTTCCTGTGGGATGAAAATTCTGAATTTTGCTCAGTTCTGATTGATTAAATGTTAACGCTCTGGGCTTGAATCTCTTCGTTATGAAACACAATATAAAAATTGTTGACTACATTCAAAATGATCCTCAGATCTGATACGTCTCTGTTACATATGAATTCCAGACCTAGATCATAAATATTGATTCTTGTGAAATGGAAAACTTAGCATGGGATTAATCCCTCTGCGACACAAGCCAGTTGAAGTTTTGTTCCCTGTGCATATCGAGCAACTTCAGTAATTGATTACTAATATACCTTCCCCGTTCATATTTCTGAATCCATTGGCATGCAGTAAAACTCTGCTTGCTAAAATCTGCTGAAGTCCTTGATATACTTGCCCATGTAAGGAGTCACAGTGAAGCCAACAGGACTATTTGCATGAGTAACAATTGCAAGAGTGGGACCGATATGAGTGTTCTGATTTCTGGAAGTCTTTTGTAATAATTGCAGCAGCCACTTCTGAGAATCATTTTTTAAGTCATCACTGTCATTTTAGGTAAAGAGAATGAAAGATCTGATACCATACATTATTATTATTATTATTTATTATTATTGTTTTATTTTATTTTATTAACCAACATAAATGTGCTTAATACTGTGCACAACATAAAATGAAGACAGCATTTGTATTAGTGTGGCCACTCATGCATCCCTGGAATACTGGATGTTCCGGTACTTCTGGGAATGGTGTGGACCTGGCCCCACCGGCATGGACCCACCGCTGCCAGTAGTGTGACCTCACGTGCACGGTATGTGTAAGGTTACGGCAGTGGGGATAGAGCAGTGTGCTCTTCAAAATGGCATCCCCCGGCTGATACAGGACAAAGCCAAGTCTGGTTGTGTCTCAGTACTGGATGGAAAACAGACCATAGGATGCAGGACTATCTGTCTGGTTTGAAACTGGACGAATGGCCTGCCTATCTTGCATTGAAGAACTTGCACTTTAAGGCCCAAATTCAGGAAGGTAATTACACACGTGCTTAACTTTCAGCAAGAGCTTAAGTGTCATTGAAACAGGACTTAAGCACATGCTGAAAATCAAGCATGCCCGTAAGTGCTTTCCTGAAGGTAGATTGACATAAGCATGTGATTCAAATCCCACTAAAGTCCATGGGAATCTTTCCACAGAAGTCAGTTGGTTCTGGATCAGGCCCTATAAATCTTAAACCACATGAGCTGTTCTTACTCCTTGGAGAAGCTCCTTTGGCTTCAGTGGAATTGGTCGCATGAAGAGCCTTTCATACCAGGGATTTCAGGCCTGGCCCTATGAGATGAAATGGAGAAGACAGGATACACTGGGAAACCCAGAGGAAGGATTAACTTTGAGTCCTATTTCAGAGTAGCAGCCGTGTTAGTCTGTATCCGCAAAAAGAAGAACACGAGTACAAATTAATTAGTCTCTAAGGTGCCACAAGTACTCCTGTTCTTCTTTTTGAGTCCTATGTTAACATCTAAACTCTTTCAGATTATATGTGAGGTTCCTGATTTCTAGCTGAAACTATACTGTTGCTTAGCAAGTGAAAACTCAAGCCTTTCCAGTTCTCCTCCATAGACTGGTTAGCTTTTTTCAAGGATTATTTTTTCTTCAGTGACCTTAAAGTAGATCATTCCAGAGCTGCCAACTTTCATGATTTTATTGTGACGCTCACAACATCGGGGTCTTTTCTTGAAGCCTTAGCTCCCGGATTCAGCTGGGATTATGGAAGAATCCCTGCTTTCATTTAAAAAATAAAGGAAAGTGAATGACTTCAGAGAAAAGCTTGAGAATGTGATCCAATTGTACCCGAAGGTTCAAACATTAGAAGACAAATAAAAAGGACACCAAATGTATTATTTAAAAAAAACCTCATGATTTTTAAGCCTATATCTTACCACTTTTGAATGCTTGAGTTGCCGATATTGTGTTTGTGTACTAGGAGGGGAGAGAGGCTCTTTTGGCTTTGAAGTTTTCAAACAGCGGATCACCTTGGTTGTCTTGCAGCTTCGTAGTGTCAGAGTGATTACGAGGGGATGGCCTCCTGGTGCCTGCTGCGCCTTGGTTATTAGAAGTATTGCTGTGCTACAGAAAGGAAACAACAATAGAGGGAATGGGTTGCTTCTGCACACGTTAAGAGGACTGATCAAGCCACATGAGATCCCATTTCAGGCATAATGTGCATCAGAGGGCAAAATTAGATTGAGAAGTAAATGGAGCCTAAAATTTCCATAGCTTTATCCGTCAAAAAGCTGTTTCATTGCGTGGTTTTAATTCTCCTAGTTCTTCCATTCATTGCATCCAGCACACTGACTGCAGAACATTTTAGAAATAATGGGATGAAAAAAAACCATCTTTAATTTGGCGGTGGTGGTGAGGTGCATCAGGGCAGTTCAGACCTTAGAGTAGATGTGAAATGCATGTGCATGTTACATGACAGTAGAGAATAGCCGGATTGGCACTTTTTGCTTCAGCTGGCGTTTTCTGCACTTATTAATATTTTGACCTGTTTTGAAGGCTTTTATTAGGTAGAATTTCCTTTTCATTACTGCTTGTAAAACTCCCTCAATGCTGAACTCTTCTCTGTCCAAAGAAGAGAATTTTCTGGGCTTGAAGTTCGCCAATGGTGGCGAGCCGAGTCTTTGTTTTTAAGACTCCCTTTGTTTCCCTTTTTAATGTGTTTTCTAGACAAGAGGAGGCTAACTGGTCTCCCAAGTAGACACTTTTTTTGCTTTTGAAAGCAACACTCAATGTCATTTCAAAACTAACACAGATAGCCAAGCAAAGCATTGATGTACAGTGAAAAATTCCATCCGAAATCATGGAAATTGTAGCTTTGGCCAATTGAGACCAGTGGTATAACCAAAATAGTAAGGGGAAATGTGTATGAGTGCCTGTGCTGGGTCTGTTTATGCATGCGTGTTTTCTTTTCATATCCAATAAAAACCAAGCATCGTGCAGTTGCATGAATTTCTCGCACAATAGTTTGTTGCAGCACTGACTTTTCTCAAGTTGCATTCTAAAGTACATATAATGCACAATGATACACATATGGCATTTAATATCTACAGTGAAAAACCAGGCTAGGTTTTTATCAAAGAACAGAAGTTCAAATGCCACTGCCCTGTACTTCAGACCTGGCCCAAAGCTCACAGAAGTCAGTGGAAAGACTCCCATTGACATCAGTGGGGTTTGCATCGAGCCCCCTGTGTAGTCATTTACTCTTGTGCAAAATGCCTGTAAAAGGCCAGAGGAGAATTTTGGTTTGATAGTGTTCAATACCCACTTTGCAGAGGTGTAAATGGATCTACCAGGGGCAGAGAACTGAAGGATGAGGTCCCTGATTTGTAAAGGTGCTGCATTATTGGTCTGTTCCCTAAGGAGGTTCATGTATTCAGGTATGGGTAGCTATGTGTATGTTAAGTCAATGCTTTTACATTTGAAATCCTGTTCACTCTGGAGGACTTGTCTTGTATAGTCATTCTGAATGCAGTCCCTTTGGTTGTAGAGATGTAAGAGCGTCTCTTTTTCTGGTGAGGGGAAAAGGCGGGAATGGTTTGCTGTTGCAATTAGAGTTGTGCAGATAACCAATTTCTTGGTTTGATGGCTGAACTGAAAAATAGAAAAAAAATTAGGTCAACCCACAACGAAAAATGTGACTATTTCTTGGTGAACCAATAATAGCTGAAAACGGCAGCAAAACCACACACACATTTTGGGTCACACTAAACATTTTGTTTGACCTGAAATGAAATGTTTTGTTTTGTTTTAAAGCATTTTTTTTACCTTTTTAAAAACATTAATAAAATTGAAGTAAAATTCAGAATAAAAAGTCACTTTCAACTGACAAGTCAAAACATATTGTTTCAAAAATGTCAAAACTCAACATTTTTAGATGGTTTTGTTTCTTTTCAACCAAAACTATTAAGCAAATTTTAACCTGAATTTGTTAAATGTTTTGGTCAACTGGGATCTTCATTTTTTTTTATCCAAAAAAAATTTGTCTAAAAAATTTCACCCAGCTCTAGTTCCAACGTAAAGAAAGATTTTCTAATGTTTGTATTTTATGAAAATGATACTTATTCTCTTAAGGATTCTCTTCCCCCCACCCCTCCCGCCCCACCCCACATTCCTTACCTTAAATTCCAGTCTGATGTCCTCTTTTGCCAGGGAATTTCCTTTGGATTTTTGGACATCTGAGAATCGCTGAGTGGCAGGAGTGCCTGTGGAGCATGAATTCCACTCCTCCCCAAAGCATCCCCCGCATTGGGACCTTACAGAGGTTATAAGGTGCGCATCAGGGCCAAATGGAGATGAGAACTCTGCGAGCCCACAGTCTATGAAGAAGTTGCATTTAGTAACTAAATAGGACACACTTTATATTAAGGTTCCATGTATAAATAGTGAGTAAAGGGTTAATAAGTGTTTAATAGGTGTTTTAATAAATGGTTAATCAATTGTTATTGATTGTCGTAGAGTCTAGCAGGCCAGTGGGGGTTAGATTTTTGAAGGTATTTAAGTCCTAGGTTGCTGATAACTATGGCATGTAATTGTCCATAATACCTTGTACCCACATGCTTCCAACTATCCACCACCCACACCACTCACGTCTGTCCATGCTTATAAGACCTATTAACCATCAATTAAACATTGACAAATGGAATCAATATAAAGTGCAACCACTGCCCACAAATCCATCCAGACAGTCAAAGGCACCGGCCCTCACCAAGACCAACAGGCTGTAAAACGTATTGGGAGTTTCTAGGCCAAACTATTTTGTAG
Organism: Trachemys scripta elegans; assembly: GCF_013100865.1. Taxonomy (NCBI): domain Eukaryota; kingdom Metazoa; phylum Chordata; order Testudines; family Emydidae; genus Trachemys; species Trachemys scripta. The sequence goes on from NC_048303.1 coordinate 119,956,519, forward strand.
ATATGATGAGCCACACCAAGGTGGGATCATTGAATGGTTCTGAACCCTTTTACCTTTGTTCCAAACCTTTCATACTTACCTTGGTATCAGATCACACGTGAAATTTCAGGCATATTGTTTTAGTTTAGGTGAAGTTGTGGCATGCAAGGTAAACATTGAGTTTGTGATGGAAAGCATCCTTCACTATGCAGAGATTTATGTTTCCATAATAGAATTATAACTAAAAGTTTCAGTGATAAGCAATGGGACTGAGATTTTCAAAAGAGCCTAAGGGTGTTAGGTAATGAAATCCTAGTCTATAATAATAATACCTACCACTCTTCAGCAGATCTCAAAGTGCTTTACAAAGGAGTATCATTCTCCCCATTGTACAGATGAGGAAACTGAGGCCCAGAGTGTGGAAGTGACTTAGCCAAGCTCACTCAGCAGCCCAGTGGCAGATCCAGTAATTGAACCCCTGTCTCCTGACTCCCAGCCTAGTGCTCTAGTCACTCTAGCTAATCATACTAGTAGATTACTTAATGCCTTCTCCAGGAGAAAACTAACATGCTGTAATCAATTAATGGTGTCACTAGTAATTCAGAAGTAGGTTGACCAAGGATCTGTATTTTAGGTTGTGGGTCATGCTCACCACATTGACAGAGATGCATCTTTCATCAACACAAGTCTCAAACATACAAGAGAAAAGGGAAGTAGAGAAACCAAGTATTCAGGGGAATAAGATTACCGGCTCTTGTGTAGCTTTATTTTTTTCATTGAAAAAAATCTTCCCATCTCAAATTTCATATGAACTCTAGTTATCTGTTTAGATTCAACTGCATGCCTGCTGAAAGATTTATCTTTTCCCCTAATCCATCATAACCATGTGATAGTAAAGTGTTTCTCTCTGTAATGTTGTGGACTATGACTCTGGGAACGTGGCCCTGATACACCTTTCCACATAACGTCTAATATCAACGTTCCAAACCCTTCTGTATATTGAGGAAACCAATATGTCTGGTACAGAAGCATGGCAGATGGGTCAGGGGGCAAATCAGTTCAATGATTCCAGAGAAAATACCAGAGGAAATTTATGCAACACCAGTCAAAAGAGAAAGCAAGCAAGTCAGATTGAGTGACACAGAAAATGTTCTTTTTAGAATTGGTTGTAGTAGGTAGTAACTACACAGAGTTGCTTTGCAATTGAAAAGAAGAATTTTTAAAAAATTATTTTCATGTTTCCTTCCCACAAGGAAATGTCTTTCCAATTTTTATCCCACTTTGCCTCATATTTAGAGAGGATGTAGCAGTGTTTCTGACAAGTGTAAATCCACGCTTTAAGACGTGACTGTATTCCCTTATATAGCTGCTCCTTTGCAGGTGAGAAGGGAAATAAACGAAGCCACATCTGGGGCTCTCATTCCAGTACAGTGTGCTTAATCTAAATTTTATGGCTTAGATAGCAGATTACAGTGCCACTGTCACAGCCTTACAGCCACAGTCACGGTGGACATTGTGCATTTCAATACCGCCGCCACTAACCTTTCCCCCACTGCTCTCATTCCCGGGCTGCTAATTTCACGCAGGCACTTAAACATGATGGATAATTGTGTTCTGCTTATCAATGTTTAATTTAAGGGCTGTTCCGTCTGACCTGGATGCCCTCTGAAAGAGCTATGCCTCGTTATTGATTTCATGGTCACACCTGTGACATTACCTGCTTTGTAGGAAGTAGACTTTGACATTCCTGTGAGGCCTTGGCAGCCAGACCTAATTGTCAGAAGAATAATCGAGCTAACAAAATCATTACAGCTGATCTGTGTGTTACCACTGTTTTATCTGCCTCTAATTAGGTGCAGGGGAGGTAACTGATGGCAGTAAGCATGCTACAGTAGGTTTGATGTCCATAAATAGAGCTGGGCATATAGTCAGGGGGAAATTATTCATGAACCTCTTGGCAAGTTAGAAATTGAATTTAAATCCCCCCAGGTCTCACCCCATTTGTGTTTTCATTTAGGAAACAATTGGGCAAGCAAAGTTTTGCTCATGCAGTTGTTTGCGGGAAACCGACATTGGGCTCATAGCTACTATTACTTTAGTGATTTAAATGAAATTCTGGACTTCATTACAGGAGACAGTGGAAAGCATGTGACTGCCAGCTTGGACTTTAGTTCGTGGGTTCAGTGACTAGGAGGGAGGTGGCCCTTCAGAGTGGCAGATCATGGAGGAGGAAACAAGGAGAGGTGGAAGTGGGGGAGGGGAGTACTTGGCGTGGGTGGGAGAAGGAAAAAGGGGAAAAAAGGCTGGGAGGAGGAGCAACTCATTAGCTCTGTGGGGCCACTCTAGACATGTTGCGGGAGTGCAAAGTTGTGCACCCAGCACCCTCTGTGAAAAGCAGATGTGCAGAGGAGTGTCGTGTGATGCTGGGAAAGAAACCCGGTCATTTTCCTCTAATACTGAACGAGTACCGTTTTTAGAATAAGACTTTATCCCTTAAGCCACTGAGTGTCATTCTGCTTCACCCTAGAGCTTCTGCCTAGAGCAGTCCCCAAACTCATCCAGCTTGCCTCCTGTCACAGACTAAAGGAAACGATACTTGTGCATGTGTATACAAACTTTTTGGCAAAAATCACTGAGATTATCAAAAATTTTCAATTTTTTTGGTAAATGAAGAATATCCAAAATGATTTGCTAAAAATGCTGGTTAAAATATCATGGAAAATCGGGTCCATTTTGAATGCGGTAGAGTAAATTTGGGGCTATTTGGTCAAGGCGTTCCCACTATACAACCTTCCTCAGTTACCTCTTCTTTAAATTTAAACTTTCTCAGAACACTTGTTTTGTGTGCAGAATTAGAGAAAAGAATCTCTGGGCTGTATCCACATGAAACGGGTCTCTGGCCTGCCCCATTAAAAATTTAACAGCTGGTGCCAAGAACCTCAGAAGTAAAACCTCAGAAGTAAAAAGAGTGCTGGGTTGAACGCTGTGATCCTGGCATGGAATGTAGCACTGAATGTAGCCTCCTGGCAGGGGGAGAAAATGGGATTCTCTCTTTCACAGAATAATCCATAGCCCGGAAACCATACATTCAAGTTTCTTCTTCCATTGACTGCTATTAATTTTTCTGTGCACTTCATAACTGTTGTTATTGACTGAGATCCAATGATCAGACCTGATGGGCAGGCAACTCTCATTCCCCTAATTTACAAATAAGATGAGGATGCAGAACATCACTGTAGTTAGAGTTGGAAACAGACCCTAACTCTCTAATAGCAAAGAGCCAAGTCTAATCCACTCCAGCTGCTCTGCCTTTTGGGCAGGGCCGGCTCCAGGGTTTTGGCCGCCCCAAGCAGCCAAAAAAAAAAAAAAAAGCCGCGATCGCAATCTGCGGCAGTTCGGCGGGAGGTCCTTCGCTCCGAGCGGGAGCGAGGGACCATCCGCTGAATTGCCACCGAATAGCTGGACCTGCCGCCCTTCTCCGGAGCGGCCGCCCCAAACACCTGCTTGCCAGGCTGGTGCCTGGAGCCGGCCCTGCTTTTGGGATGAACTCATCAAACCAATCTGTTTGCCTGTCGTCCTTGTAATGACTTCTCTCACTATTACACGATGTTTCCTTCAGAACCAGGATTCCCAACATTCTAGTGCTGACTAGCAAATAATTGTGCAATCTACTTGCAAAGTGAATGAGCCCTGGTGATAACGGGATGGGGAGTGGTTCTGAAAATCATGTCCAAATCCATCTGCTGGCCCATGTGGGTGCTACCAGGAGAGGCGGGGAATCAAAAGACACATCCCCCGGCCGCCCCCAGTGATGTTCAAGGGGCTCCGAATTATTGTCCGAAAAGCCAAACTTATAAATCACAGAAAACACGGACACGGTCGCCAAATCTTACTTTTTTACATTCTTAAACTCCAAGATTTTCCAAGGGTCTAATTAGCCCCATGACTCCTGGAAAATTGGTTGTTTTTTAAATAGCAATACCCACTTTCCCCCCAGTAATGGGACCCCAGAACCAGCCCTGCCTCTGGGGGTCATTATGGCTCAATGTGATGGGATTTCTGCTTCCCAGTTTAGTTAAGGCTGCAGCTAAGTTTCTGTTTAAAATCAAATTTTGCATCCTCTCTAAAATCCTCCAGAAAATGTCAGATCAGTCTGAAAATAGGTAAGCCAGAGACCTGATGGAGAGGGTCTTAACAATCATTCTTGGAAGAGTCCAAAATGGCAGCCAGGTCCCATGTGTAGCAGGAACAATGTTTAGCCACTCACTGCTGGTGCCTCATTGCGAACCGTTGAGAGGAAGCGTCATCAGGTGGACATGGTGAAATTTCTGTGCAGCCAATGGGTAAGGGAGCTGCAGGAAGTCCTGTGCTTGAGCAAACGGACTGGGTCCACAGAGACCCGTGTCTCCTTTTCTGCCACAGCCTCTCCATGGCAAGGCACTTAAAACATATTTTTTGGAGGTGGCACTAATTTTGGCCTGCTCCGTACTGTGTCTCAACATCCTCTCTGTAAAATGGCGGTACCGATACTGCCGAAGCTCCCAGAGGGGCTGTGTATATACATCCATTCAGAGAGACGGAAAACCCTGGAGCTGTGCAGCAGGGGTGAAGGGGAGTGGAAGCCTGGAGCTTCTCAGGTAGGGGATCTGGAGCTGGACTGTGGGAGTTCTAGTAACAGCAGGAGGGTTGGGACAGGGGCATGGGTAAGTGGGGAGACCCTTGGTCTCTTCTGTGCATGGGAAAGGGAGGGCAAGAACCAATGCAATCAGGGGTACAGTGGCCTTGCAAGGTTTTCTAATGATGGAGCATGGGATCCTGAAGTTCCATGTCCCAGGAGGGCGCAGGGAGAAGGCCCCATTGTTCAGCGGCATCTTTGACTCAGCCCAAGCAAGGATTTCTGTAAGTGATGTGTGGGAAGGCAAGGAAGGGAGTTCCCTGAAGTCTTTATGCATCGTTGATGGCCTTGCAAACATGTAACTTTTGGGTGTGGCTGATGGCCAACCACAGACACCAAACACTATTTTCTGTCCAGTGAAAACATCAAAAGGAGGCATTTGTAAATACGTGGGGGCAGTCCCTGTGAGATTCAGCTGATCAGAAATCTAAATCCCTAGCAGCAGAGCACAAAGGGGTGTGTGTGTCCTTCCTCTTCTTAGAACTACAGCAAAATGAGGCTACACATTTGAGCATCTCATTGCATATGTATTTGTCTTCAGCCCTGCTAAAACTAGCTCAGGACCAAGAACTGCAACCAGTGGGTTCTGTGGTTCTGGTCCCTCATGCAATGCGAGCAAGATAAATTCAGATTATGGGCCTGCTTGTGCATCATGATTCATTGATTTCAATGGGAGTTTGGGTCCACAAGGGAAGCAGGACTGGACCCTAAATGGTTGCATACTATAACGGTGTATGTGTGTGTTATGTTGATGCATGCAGCATCTTCTGTTCTGGCTGTAAGGTAAAAGGTACACTCGCAATGAAGCATCTAGCTGTTTCAGACCAGGTCCTTTCCACAGCTGACAACTTTGTGATTTGGACAAACATCCGCTAGGGATTTATCTGAGCATCAAACTAATTTTTACTTGTGACCTATTTGAAATTTGAGCCCTGTTCTCTAGAGATGGAAGATTAGTTTATTAACCCAGAGCACTATCTAACCCCTGACCGTGTTCCTGAGTGAATGGAAATTTCATGATTTCCCTAAGCATGAACGGAGGATAAATGCTTAGTTGTCTTTTAGTGCATCCTGTAATGTGTTCCTAGAGATGGAAATGACAAGACCCTCTATCGTGGAATAGCAGAACAGTGTTGGTTAAAGGGTTTTGCAGCCATCCTTCCCACCACCTGCACCCCGTGCATTGTCTAATGTATCCTTTGCAATAATTAATTACATCTCTTGTGGATTCATTTCTTTCATACTGTTACTGGCAATCAGGTAGATAAAAGGAAAAATGTTGTTGGTGCTCTGTGGTATTAAAAGTGAAGGGTTTTCACACTGTCAGGGTAATGAATTCTGCAAGGGTTTGAAGCGCCTGGACTTGGGGGAATCTCTGTGTCATGTGTCTAGGAGTGACAACCCCCAGTGGTTAATTACTGCCACGGATGAGAGCTGAGCTGGTAGCAAAATGAGAAGTTCATTATGAGTTAAATCTGAAGTTAATTGGATTCATATTTTCACCCATTAGTATACGAAGATACACCTCAAAATGCTCTTTAAGTTTAAAAAAAAAAAAGTTAGGCTCTGGCAAGATGGTGCCAAATGCTGCCGTGGGTTTTTTTATCCTGGCTTTGATACAACAATTATCTTTCGTGTAGACTGTTTGACTCCATTTCACAAACCACCCTGAGGTGTTTGCCTCGGGAGGTATGAACCTTTGTAAAAATGTCTCTCATAAGTTATGGTCTGTGCTCAGAGGAGAAAATATTGCTGATCTTTGTTAGAGCTGGTTGCAAAACTGAAATTTTTCCACAGCTGAAAGTTTTGAACAAAATGTTTTCATTTGAAAGATTTTGCCAAAAAAGATCATTTTTCTATGAAAAAAATTGAAATGAAGCTAAAGGAAAATTTTCATTGCAAATCAGAATTTTCATTTTTGTTTTGGGTTTTGAACATTTTAAAATGTTGGGTTTTGATTTTTGGCTTTCAGATTTTCAGTCCCTGCCCGACCTTTGCTCAAGCGTGCTCTCGCTCTCTCTTTACTTCCTGTCCCCTTTATTCCAATTGGAAATGTGGGAGAAAATTAAACAGGGATGAAAAGGGGGGAAAGAGAGACTGATTTTCCCCTCACTTTTTCACCTTTCTACTTTTTGACGGCGGGGAGGGGGGAGGAGGAAGGAAGGAAAAGGGGGGAAGCAAAAAGGAGGGAAAAGAGAGAGAAAAAAAATCTGAAAACTGAAAATCAAAAACTGAATTTTGTTTGTTTCCAAAAACTGAAATGAAATAAGATTTGCATTATGTGATGAAACAAATTCTCAGTTCAGATTGTTTTTTGTCCTAAAATTGGAAAACTTTGTCCATTAATTGTTTTTGCAAAACATATTGAATGTAAGAAACTACATTTTATGCAAGATGATTTTTTTCAATTGAAAATTTTCAACCTGCTCTAATTTTTTTTTCCTGATTTTTCTTGGATTTCTGAATTTCCCAGAGCTACAGAGGTTGAGGACGTGCATTTTATTCCTACAACAGAATTTAAGGCTCTACAGTTTCAAAATTGACAAATGATTTGGGGAGCCTTTATTTGGCGGATTCTCACTTTTTAAGACCTCTTTGAAGGGCCTGGTTTTCAGAGGATGGGTGTTCAAATTGGGCACCCCAAAATGGAGTCACCCAAGATAATTAGTTACTCTGGAAAATTTTGGGCAAGGTGACTCTGCATAATTAAGGCATCTTTCTCCCTCATCCTCCACCCCAGCCCCACCACAATATAAAGTGCCAGGGGAGGCACATACAAGTACCAAGTGATGGAAGGACCTTTAAGCTATGAAAAGAGGCAGCGACAACATATTTCCCACCCCATGGGAATCCAAGGAAGACCTCCATAGATGTGGGCTCTCTGTTCCTTGCATGAGGATAGGACAAGCAGGGCTAGAGAGCCGTCTCTCCACGTGGCTTGTTCAGCTGGCAGTCCCACGGTTGGTCTGCTAAAGCACACTGCTAGAAGCAGCATTAACATCCACTCCATGCCATAGCTGCCTAGAAAAAGATGAAAGATGCATATTAGGCATAGCGGTGTAGCCAACGGCAACACAGCTCCTACTGGAGGCCATGCAAATAATTCCTCCAAGTACATGTCTTCTATAGAGCCTATCAATGCAACTGCACCAATGAAAAGGTCGTCTTATATTTTTGAAGTGGCTTGAGATAAATCTGTCTCCAGGCCATCCAGTACAGGGATAGTCAATTATTTTTTGTCAAGCTTCAAAGTTCTTGGACAAGGTATAGTCAAGGTCCAGACTCCAGAGAAAATAATTTAAAAAAAATGATGATAATAAGTAAATTAAAAAATTTCAGGGTCCATTCAAAAGTGGCTGGCCGTCTGTGGTCCACCTATTGTTTCCCCCTGCAGCACATATATACATGGTATTGTTTAGCTTATAATGCAAGTTTCTATGGGCATAGACCAGCCCTTGCTCTGTGATTTGTACACTATGAGCACATGACTGGTTCTCAGTAAGTAGTTGATACCATAAGAATAAGGTGGGGGCAAATCAAATACACAAGCGCCATCAATTACCTATAACAGAAATTTGAGTCATTTAAGCCACGGGCTCATTGAACTCAAATCAGATCACAGATGATAATCAAAATTGGATCAACCACTGTATTCATTTTCCTAAAGCTCTGGGGCAGAGAATCGTCTTTGTTATATTTGTGTAGAGCGCCTAGCATAATGGAACCTCTGAGTCTACCACAATACAAATGAGATTACTGTGATTATTTTATAATAATAATTTGCATGATTAATAGGAGGCATGATAATCTAGAATGTCTAGTATGGAATAACCCCATATAGATGTCTGCATCAGTCTCAGAATGATCTAAATCATTACTGTCCTTATAACTGCAATGAAATTGTGATTGAGCTATCCGGGTGTATGAGCTAAAGTCTCATGATCCGTTGTCACTGTAGTATATTTTAAACATGCATTTATTCCTACGATACAGAAGCTATCTGTAACCAAACAAACCAAAAGCCGACATTTAAACACGCAAACCAAGCCTGCTACGCTGCGGTTGCATCACCAATGCCATTCTGGGTCAGTGCTAAGGAACTCATAATCACTGTAAGAACTAGAGTTGGTGATTGAGTAGGTGGTTGATATAAGCCCTGATCCTGCAAAGACTTGTGGGTATGCAGAATTGCATGTAAAGTTACGTATTTAAAGTACTTTTACGCAAGGTCTTTGCAGGACAGGGTGTTGGCACTTAATCGGTCCATGGTGGAAATGGGCAGTTTGTTGTGGGAAGTGCTCTCTTTTGAATGAGCAGTAAAAGTCAAGGTGGAGTCCATTTATGATCACACCGTGGTACTATTTCTCTAAAAGTATTATCCCTGGTGTTCTGGCTATTTTCCAACGCAGGTAGCTATATCCTACTGACCTAAATTCCTTCTGCAGTTAAACAGCATTTCCCACTTCCGGTCCTAAAATGTTGTGCACTGTCATGGTGGGGTATTAGTCAATACACTTCACCCCAGAAGTAGTTACATTTCAATGTGCAGCTGAAAGGATTCCTGTCTCCATTTGCAAAAGGTATTTATATGAAAAGCATCATATAAATAATACTGCTTTGCCTTTATACCGCACTTTTGAATCCATCCATCTCAAAGCAATTTACAAGGGAAGATTGTTATCCCCAAATGAGAGATGGAGAAAACCAGGCACAGGGAAGTGTAGTGTTGGCCAAGGTCTCACAGCTGCTCAGGAACAGGGCAGGAAACAGAGACCCAGTCTGCTGGCTTTTCCATGTAACAACATACGTTGAGAGTTTCTCAACATCTGTTTTACACGCACATGTGTTGATCATGTTTTCAAAGGCAGCGTGGTTTAACTTCTAACCAGGGCCGGCTCTAACTTTTTTGCTGCCCCACGCAAAAATAAAGAGCACCGTCCCGCCGTAACCTCCCCTCCCTCCGCGAGTGCCACAGCGCCCGAAGCCCCGCCCCCCCCCGAGCGCCGCGCCACCCAAGCCTCCACTCTGAGCACCGCCCGGTGGAAACAAAAACAAACAAAAAAAACCCTGTAGCGCTGCCCCACCGAACCATAAAAAAAACCAAAACCCGAGTGCCGCCCCGCCCCAAGGTGCTGCCCCAAGCACTTGCGTGGTCGGCTGGTGCCTGGAGCCGGCCCTGCTTCTAATGAATACGCTGTGCACCATTACAGAAAAGGGATGTAGAGGCATGCGCACGATCCTATACTTGTACTTCTTTGCCCAGATGCAATTTCTGAAGTTATAATTATTTAAAAACTCTCTATCTCTGTAAATCTACGTGAAATCAACCCGTGTATTAACAAGGCACTCCGGGTACAGTAAAATCTTTGCCCTTGGTCTGTAGCCATATGGTAGTCTAACAAGGAAGATCTAAAGTTTCCTTGGGACCAAAATAGAAAAAAATCCCAACCCAATTCTGCAGCAATTCTTAGAACAAAACATACTTTTAGGAATATTCCTCCCTAACGATAATACCATAGAGAGATCCGAAGAAGTGAGGTTTTTACTCACGAAAGCTTATGCCCAAATAAATCTGTTAGTCTTTAAGGTGCCACCAGACTCTTTGTTGTTACCATAGAGAGAGTCGCTCTATTGCCCTCAGAACTGATTTCTTTGCCAGGAAGGTTGGAAGCAGTTAGTTATCTGCAAAATGTAAACAGGTATTTGTCAGCTAATCAATTATTTGGAGTGCTCAGCATTATCAGGATACCATAGCCCTCTTTGCAGTGGAAAGGAGTGAGCTGTATATGTTCCCTCTGTCACTGACAATGACATACAGTCAGCCCTGTTTGCGCTGACATAAGGTCATCTTTTCATCCCCAGTGAGGTTGGGGAGCTGTGCAGACTGTCTGCTACTGTTTTAAACAGTGCTCTTACAAACTCCACAGGCTCCTACAATCTGTTTTACATTCCTTTGTTGTTGAATTTGCAGGGCTGGGAGAGCCCGAGTCCGAGTGGTCTCTTCCGTCCTTTGTTCTGCTCTTCCCTCTCGCTCGCTCTCATTTTAGATTTTAATGAAAAATAAGTGTTAACATTTCTAGCTAACGCTTGTCCTCTGCTCACAGTCCAGGGGTGATTGCTGGTGGTGAATTGAGAATAATTCAGTGACTGAGCCCAGTTCTTTTCCCCTAGCCCAGCGTGGAGAAAGGATGGTGCTGTGATTAAGACATGGGCCTAGACCGCAGATGGTGGGTTCTAATCCTACCTCTGCTCTCAGTTTCTTATGTTACATCGGCCAGTTTTTCTAGATATTAAGGCACCTAAGGGTGCAGATGGATGCCAAGGCACTTTTGAAAAATCCACTAGGTGCTTGTCCTGCATCTTCAGATGCCTACATACCTTAGAACATCTGGCCTTTAGTCTCTCTTTGCCTCAGCTCCCCATCTGTAAAATGGGGCTAATACTACTCCTTGGGGAGTGTTGTCTACTTAGGCTGTAAGCAATTTGGGGCAGGGACTGCCTCTTACTTTGTTTGCACAGTGCCCGGCATGAAGGGACCCTGTTCTCAGCTGGAGTTGGTCTTAATAATAATGTTAGTAGTTTCATTACCATTTGCGTAATCCAGTCTGTGGGACAATCCCCAGTTCCTTAGAAGCATCTGAGATCAGACTGAGAGGGAGAGAAGTAGGGTTGGGGCAGCCCCTGAGCCCTGCTCACAGATTCTTGGCTGGATCAGAGAGGTTGGCAATTGAAAACTGCCCAAACCCAAAGCCTGCAGTTCGATGACTCTTCCAAGCATGTTAATCAGCAGCCGACAAAGCATGTCACTGGGACAGGGGCTGCAGGTGTCAGATTTCCCTTTCGACGTGGCACACTGAGAAGGAAAAGCAGCATTTGTGAAGAGCAGTTTTTCTGCCTGTTCCATAAAGACAATGAATAGATAATTGGATGCAATACAAGCCAAGCTTTATCATCAGCCTCAGGCCAAAATCGTCCAACTCAGGTGCCTAAAGTTAGTTGCCTGCGTCCGCACTCGCCCTGAATAAAAATGGCCTGATTTCAAGAGGAGCTGGGTACCTGTGGAAACTGGAGTCACTCAGCAGCTCTGAAATGATCCTGGACATGTCTAATTGTGAGACAGGCTTTTGGAAAAAGTGAAGTGGATTGTAAGCGAATTTAAACCGCTCCATGTAAACTAGGAGATGGGTGAATTGGGAGTGGAGAGTGGGTTACAGCAGATCAAAATAGGAAGGGGAGCTCTTCAGTTCTCATGGCTGTCATCACAGGTCTAGATGCTATTTGATGATGTGGCATTACATCATCTTGTGGATACAGCAAGGGGACAAAGGAAGGGATGTACCCCAAAGGCATCCATGTTCCAAAGCAGGCCAATAGCCAGCTAAACACGGGGAGGGTTGTGGGGCGCACATCCCTGGGGCTTCCCTCCCCCTTTCTATGCATCACTTAGGTTTGACCAGGATGGAGAATCTCTACTGATGTAAAAAGGGTCACAAACGTGGGGGGCATTCCGCTGTAGGACACTGAAATGCTGGACTTCATGCATTTCAGAAGATTCCCGGCAGGGAGGTTTGATATGAGATGTCTCTTGTGATATCTCTCTGCCTTCCACCTAGAAGGGAAAGAGCTCTGGGAATGTTGCCTCCCTTTTCTGCTCCCCTGGAGGGGATAGGAAGCTGGTAGGGAGCAAACTGAGAGCTCTCCATTTGGACATCTTCTCAACTCCCATCTGGTGCTGCCGCCGCTCGTCTGACTGGCTGGGAGCCCCAGAAACCTCAGCTGGGCACCCACCTGCTGCTGCTCCCACTGCAGATTCTGCTGTCCGCTGAGCTATTGGCCCCTCAGCCAAGGCGGAGGCGCTCTCACTTTGCTTGTTAGCAGGCGGGAGGGGAGGCTGGGCTTCTCCAGGCTTCTCTCTCTAATCGAAGGGGCTGATGTGAGATCACCAGATCGACAGAAACAAGATTTCCAATAGAAGCTGGGAGACTTAAAACTGTCCTCGGGCTCATGACTCCAACTCTAAGTCAGTGTCATGGGCTACTTACACCGCAGAGCATCTCAGGGCCAGAGCCTCGGCCCCAGCATCACTCCACTGCAGCTAGTAGGACTTTGAAGCCAATGGCGCCCTGCGGATTTACTACAGCTGAGCATCTGGCCTGCCAGGTACATCCCAGGATAAAATCTGCTCCCACACAAGGTCCAGCTAGGAAGCTGCTCCAGATTGTTACACACACTGTCTCCTGACGCAAATGCCTCCCATGCGTTCGGTGTACGAAATAAATGGTTTAGCGGATATTTGACTGCTGTGACTTGATCTCTCACTTTGTTCTGGGTGAAGCAGAGCAGATATCTAACTTCACTAGGCAGAATAACAAGGGCTTCGATTAGCTGGTAGAAAACACACACATCTCTACAGCAAAGTCTAGTTATCTGAGCCTTTTCCCAAGTAACTCTCCTTTGTTAAGGGTACTTCATTTCTGCCGTCAAAGGGTTTCATTAGCACATCTATCTTCATTCCAACGGAAATCACGACCCATCAATAGTAGACATGTATATTTACGTAAACACCCACCCCCATGCCTTTCCCCTCTCCCACTCCAAGTACCCAATGTCCTTTCTGTAGAGAAAGGTATAGCTTTTAGAGATGGCTGGAATTTTTCAAGTTTTTGAATTTTTTAAATTTTGTGCCCTCCCCCCACAAAAGGAAAATATTTTGATGAAATTGTCGCCATATCCCTCTCACTTTTTCAACCAGCTCTACCTTTCACTTATGAATATTGTTGTATGAAAGAACTTGTAATTACGTTGAAAACAAAGCAGACTCCTTAAAATAAGCAATAGGGACATAGCTAGAATGAGTTGGACATGTTAGACTTTTCCCTGTGAGTCCGGGTATGGCGGTGCTCAAGAATGGTCATTTATTTTTTAAATTTCAGGTATTTGTTTCAAATCGTGGTTTGCTCACAAGTGAAACCGTTTGCAGGTCTCATTGTAATCTTCAGTAGATGTTTTACTAACTGGATGGAAGCAACAATTTGTCTCGAGTGACCGTCTGCTCAAATAAAGGCTCAGAAGTCAGTCGTGAGGAAATGTGAAATATGCTGACTCCTCTGAAATCAATCCACCTTCCCATGTAATATGTATAATTCTTACAGGTTCACACCACTCTCCCTCTCCTGGCCGTAGGGAGAGCTAATGGATGCACATGAGTCGCTTGGCGTTGAGAGCTGGCCCTTTCCCAGAAAAGCCAGCTGGGTGTTTACAGAAATGAAAGCTGAGTTTATTTTTGAGTGACAGTAGTTCCTTTGCTAAACCAAAAGCCCCCATACCTGCGAGGGACTGGGACACATGCCGTTTTGCAGTATCTCTGTTTCACCTTTGGATTGCTCAGCTCTTCAGAAGAGACCATCAGCCACCACGTTAGAAACATGGCAGGTGGTACTAACCACACTGCCTAGCCGGAAGGTCATTTCTGATTGGTGGGCTGATTTAAAGCCTAACCGTGCAGAGGGCCTCCAAAACCCAACATTTGTTTGCATGGAATAATTTATTATCGTAACTGTGATAATACACTGGTCTTAAGAATTCTTGCATTTTCAGCACCAATAGAGGCATCAAAACAAATGTCAAACCATAGGAAATCCCTTTGTTTCAGATAAAATCCTTATTAGTCTGCTGTTTATTTCCTGGGGATGTTCCAAGACCCACCAAGCATAGCTAGATCACAGACAGCTGTGTGTTTCCAGGGTCTACAAAACACTTACAAATTACAGTATTCAGACTTTGAACTTGTGTGGGAGGTCAGGAAAACAGACACAGCAACAAGAGCAGAACATTTTGATCTGTGATAACAATTTGCTGCCTGAACTGATTAATTAAGATGCATGATGAGAGATCTGTTCCTTTAAAAGTGCAGGAGCAGTGACTCTGAGTTCCCACCGACCCCTTTTGTGCGTGCTAGGCTAGCAGAGTGGATAACGTGGCCAGCACTGCTCCATGGTCCCAAGGAGAGATGCTCAGACATCACCAGTACAGTTTGTGATATGTACTGAATACTGATACAGAACAGCAGTAAGGATGCCCTACTTGAGAATTTGCCCTCTGAATATCAGGGCCTTTAAGCTCAACATCAAGAACTGAGGCACCCAGAATCTCTCAGCTCTTTTGAAGACATAGGCCTCAGACACTCGCCCAAGGTGACACCTGATGTCTATGGAAGAGCCAGGAATCGAACCCAGAACTCCAGTGCACCCGCTCTGAGTTCACAAGACCATCCACTCTGAATTCTTACCAGGGGCTTCTTCAAGGTCTTTAATTTTGACTGCTCAATTTCTGAAGTTAACCAGGGAACTACATTCATGTAGCTCTGTGATACCTAGAAGTCCTGCTTTGTCTATTTCAACTTGTGAAAAAGGTTAACTTGGGGACTTGAACTGTGAAATGCAGAGTTTCAGCCTTACTCTTGTATGGGAAGTTTAGAATTAACGCTAAAGTAAATAAAAATGTTGCTGAGAGTCTTCTATTTCTATCTCATGTCTTAGTATAGCAGGCAGCTTGATAAACTGAGACCATTAGGGGTGTCAGAGCTCTGAGCATAAGAAAGAAAGAAAGAGACAGACAGGCCCTGATCAGCATGTACTTAACTTCTAAGTACATCGGGGTCAGCAGCCTTTCAGAAGTGGTGTGCCGAGTCTTCATTTATTCACTCTCATTTAAGGTTTCGCGTGCCAGTCATACATTTTAACGTTTTTAGAAGGTCTCTTTCTATAAGTCTATAATATATAACTAAACTATTGTATGTAAAGTAAATAAGGATTTTAAAATGTTTAAGAAGCTTCATTTAAAATTAAATTAAAATGCAGAGCCCCCCGGACCGGTGGCCAGGACCCGGGCAGTGTGAGTGCCACTGAAAATCAGCTCGCGTGCTGCCTTCAGCACACGTGCCATAGGTTGCCTACCCCTGAAGTATGTCCTTAAATCGCAGGGCCTAGAGTAAAAGAAATGGTTTGCTGAGGTCCAAATAAGTTTGATTTACAAAGCCATGACTTGAATTCTGTGGCATGTATGTACATGGTTTTTGCACTGTAATTGTACTAAGAGTAACACCCAGTTTTGAGATCTGCTGATGAGAAAGAAGCATTCAGCATCATTATCCCTGATTTACAGATAGGGAAATTGAGGCACAGAGCAGTCACATGACCTGCTCACCGTCACATGTCCAAGCCAAGAATAGAAGCCAGCCCTTCGGAGTCCTAGTCTAGTGTGCAAGCCACTGAACTACACTGGTTCTCCATGAGTGGGGCTACACCAAAATATTCCCCATAATGAATTTGCAAGACCTCTGCAGACTATCCTTATGCCGGTAGAAGGGCTTATTCCTAGAATGTTTGCTAGGCAAATGCCATTCAAATTGCTGTCACTTCCCACTTCGTGACTGACCAGTTTCTAATGCTATACGTTTAGTTTGACAAATCCGAGCTTCAGAGAAACTTGGGACTAAGGAAGGACCAGCAAAGTTCAAGCTGGTTTGCCTGCCTCAGCGCCGAGCCGTGTGTGCCTTCTCTCTGTGTCGCTCACTTTATCAGAGCTTTATGGCAGCTTATAAAGAAATTGTCTCTTCTCTCCCTGCCAAGTTAAAAATCCCACTTTGGTATTCACAGTACAGTTATGACAAATGCCTGGCCTGTGTTCTGGGTGTTCAGGGAAATGTAAAAACATGTCTAGTTGTTGTGAATGCTCACATGGTGATTTGTTGGTTTGATTCTTCAGGTCGTGAATTGGCAAGCACAACGCTCCCAGGATACCCTCCTCACGTCCCCCCTACTGGACAGGGCAGCTATTCTGCTCCAACACTGACAGGAATGGTGCCTGGTGAGTTTAACAACCCCCCCTCCTCCCCTCCCTGCAGCACTACAGAAGCAAAGCCAAATGCTTTCTGGTTGTTCTGCACTGATGCCAGCAGAAGACAGAATTACAGTGATGAAAAGAGAAGTGCAGATGCAAAGCGAGTCTAAATAAATAAACCAGCCCCTCTCTGGCACAAGGGAGAGGCTAACTTCTCCGCTGCCAAAGCAAATTCTTCCATCCTGTAGGCAGGGAGAAGCCTTTACCCCACTGCATGGCCGTTTGATATGTGTTGATCCGCTCACATAGGGACAGCCTCAAACTTCCCCCCCATTTGTCACGAGGATGATTTTAATCAACACTTTAATGTTAAGCACGTCACATGTATTGGTGCCAGTGGGCTAGAAAAGCTGCGCTGTGGCAAGTATTTGTTGGACTGGAAGGGTTCAGATGGTTACTTTACTAAGCCCAAAATCTTAACAACTCACGCATCACTGAATTTTCCGCAGGCTTTTTCCTTTTTTTTGTAAACCTTTTTGGCATGTTGTTGAGATAACCCCAGCCTTGTGATGGGAGCAGCTGATCATCTGCTGGAAGGCACTCCAGCACAGATCTTCAGAGGTACCTATGTTCCTAGCTCCCACTGAAATCAGTGAGAGTTAGGCGCCTAACTGGACCTGAGTACCCTCAACCCCTTTGGAAGTCAGCGGGAGCTGAGCATGCCCAGATCTCATAAGAGGCACCTTGTAGGATGAGGTCCCTATGAATACAGTTGGGTTATCTATTGATAACTTTTGATCCACAATTATTCATCTATGATCCTAGACACAATGGTGATACTGTTGGTGCTTTAGACATACAGATAGTGATAAGGCTAGAGACAGATGGAGTGTTGTGTTGTATATACTCCTGGGTTTGACATTTAAGTATGATGAAAATCATTGACTTCAAAAGAGCTATGTAGATTTACAGCAGCTGCGGATCTGATCCTCGCAACCTTAGATCTCAATGTTAAGGCCACCACTGCTTACTAGGAAAAGTGTTATACAGTATTACGAACCCCAAGCATTCAAAAGTTACGAGTAAAGGATTTTTAAAAATCATGGGACTTTTAAAAAAAAGTTGTGTTTTTTTTTTTTACTTGCTTTCTAGTTTCTGGGCCTTTAGGGTGCACTTGGACCGTATTTCCAAGCTTTCTTCACTCTGTTTTAAAAAAAATGAAAGCCGAGATTATTACATAATCACATGACTCCAGCAGCTGGGGATTAAGAACAAAATATCATAAAACTTGTGATAAACAGCATAAGAGTTGGTCACACTGGCTTTATGTCTAGAGTGTGTGGAAGTTTGGATATATGATCAATCTCGATTTTACTTGTCTCCTGATAATATCTTTAAGAAATTAAGAAAAACGCATTCACTCTTCATATGAATTAGTTTTAAGAATTAGAAGTATGAATCAGGTCATTGTAATAACATTTAGTCATTTTTGCTCATAAAAAGTGTTGCAATGGTATTGAAAGTAGTGTAGG
The DNA here is from genome assembly GCF_013100865.1 of Trachemys scripta elegans. Lineage (NCBI taxonomy): Eukaryota > Metazoa > Chordata > Testudines > Emydidae > Trachemys > Trachemys scripta. The sequence goes on from NC_048303.1 coordinate 119,974,546, forward strand.
GGGGAGCCGGGGATTTTATAAAGATTGACATAGATACAGAAACATTACAGATACAAAAGGAAATGTGATATAATAATGGCTTATTTTATACAGCTGTAAGGATTTACATCATACCAGAAAACTTGCCTAGAACTTCAGGCCAGATTCTCAACTGGTGTAAATTGATCTGCTGATTTCAATGGAGCTTCAGCAATTTGCACCAGCTGAGGATCTGGCCTGAAAATGCAACAACATTATGCTGTGATTGCAAGTCACTTCCGTCCATTTAAATATTAAGAACCTTAAAAAAAAAGTCACATCAGTGTTAAGGTGCTTTATTAACAAGATTTCCCTAAATGTGTTTTGCAGTTATACAAGCATCTCTGAAGAGCAGCTAGGAACAAGGATGGGTGAACTAGTCAGGATAAAACATCTGCCCCTGATTATGGGGGGAGGGATAGCTCAATGGTTTGAGCATTGGCCTGCTAAACCCAGGTTTGAATTCAATCCTCAAGGGGGCCATTTAGGGATCTGGGGCAAAAATCTGTCTGGGGATTGGTCCTGCTTTGAGCAGGGGGTTGGACTAGATGACTTCCCTGGTATTCTATGATTCAATCAAAATCGGAACACAAAGCAATCCTTTATTTTGCAAGTTGGCCAAGTTTAGTTAACTTCATTTACTGTGACCTCCTAGTTCTTTCTAAGTCTGGAAGCTAGGGTGACCAGATGTCCTAATTTTATAGGGACAGTCCCGATTTTTGGATCTTTTTCTTATATAGGCTCCTATTACCCCACACCCTTGTCCCGATTTTTCACATTTGCTGTCGGGTCACCCTACTGGAAGCAGAAGTAATGCAAGACTGTGACAGAGGTTGGTCTAGCACTATTCCCTCTGTGTTCAGAAGCATGGCGTCCTGGTATCTAGTGAAGGAAATGGATCTCAAGTTAGCAAGCGCTGTCTTTCACTTGAGCCAGCCTGAAAATGGGAAGGTTTGCATGAAGCTTCTTGATAGCAGCAAGTGTTAAATTATTCCCATAGCACATCTGTGCTTTTAAGGCTAAAACGGCTATTGTGCAGCTGTTATGAAACCCAAATACTCTGCACATTATCTAAGATCATGTCAGTTCCCTGAGGTGAAAGGAAAAGATCGTCCTACTTTGTATCCTGGAACAATTTGCACCCTTCCAAATGTGGGGCCTACTCTTTCATGTGACTAGGGATTGTGGGTGACGCTCTGGAGATGCCTTGAAGAGACCTGATTTTCAAAAGGTGCTAAGCACCTGCTCTTTGAAAATCAGCCCCTTAAAGGTGCCCCAACTTGAACAGCAGAAAATTGAGTCAGTTTTGAAAGTGTAGGTGATGAGGTTTCAAGGTGGTTCTGTTACAGCCTATGTTAAGATTTTATCTCACTAGTCCTTATTATTATTATTATTATTTATTATTTGTATAAGCATAGTGCCCCGGGACCCCAGTCATAGTCCAGGACCCCATTGTGTTAGGCGCTGTACAAACGCAGAACAAAAACTTGTGTTTTTCAAGTGTGCCTAAGCATGGTAGGCTCCTAACTCCCATTGGCGTGTGTCTGAAAATCCCTTTAGGTGTCTGCACCTTCAGGTGCCGAAATCCTTTGAAGACCTGGCTACGTTTACAATGTGCTTCAGTGTGGACTACCAGGGGAGGGTGAAGTGCAGAGCACAGCAAAGTGTTGCTCCATAACTGCCCCCCGTAGGCACTGCTGGCGTAAACTACAAGGTACTTAGTTTGCATGAACATAGCCCTGTTTGAAAGAAGACTACGTTAACGTGAACTAGGTACCTTTTAGCCTGTGCCCGGAGCATCCCCACAGGGCAGTTAGAACGCAACACTTCGTGCTCGGCAATTTGCACCTCCCCGTAGTCCGCACTGCGGCACAGCATAGACAAGCCCTTAGTTTGTGTCTCAGTTCCCCATCTGTAAAATGAGGTTAATAGCTCTTCCCTAGCTCGCAGGGGTGCAGGGAGCGTAAATACCTTACAGATTGTGGGGTGCTCAGATTTAAAAATTTTATTAAGATGATGTTAAAGAAAAAAATAGTGAACAGAGTTTGAGCATAGAAGGTTCTGGTTATCAGGGAATAACATACAGATTATCGAGGGTGCAAAGTTTGGTTTAAGAAAAAGTGGCATGAGGAATACATAATCTGCAATATCCCCTACTACTAAGTAATGGTACCCGAGATGGGCAGGTTTGGTAATACCTAAGACCAATCACACATTATTTGGCAGAGTTTAGAAAGATGCAGTGCAATGATCTCGACTCATCTGAGCTGATTTCTCTGTGTAATAGATTTATTTTTAACTACACGTAGGCTGGTGTGACCCATTAGATTGAGTAACTGCAATGTTCCTTTCACTGGGCCTTTTAATAACAACCTTCTGCTCCAGCTAGGTTGAAGGTCACCTGCAATTCTTCTAGGTTCTCGTTCTCATTTAAGTGTGGGTTTGCTAACTAGAATCCAAAATACCTTCTCTCACTTGTCTCTTGTCATTTGAAGGGCCCGTTTCAGAGGCTTCTTCTGAATGCACACCGTCTTTTATGATTTGGTTCTGAAGGAGCTGACAGGTCAGGTTTAATGCTGTATGCATATCAGTGATTGTGCTCTGATATTGGCTGAATTATTCTGCCCTGAAATTTATACAAGGGGAATGTACGTTTCACCAATTCTCTGGGATTCCCTCCTAGACCTGCTGCTTCCCTGGAATAATTTTCAGAGCATAGGCTCAAAATGTGGTTCTTTGATAAGAGCTTTAATTGTGAGCCATGAACGATTGTTATAATTAACTGATTGTGTCTGTGAAGTGTTTAGAGACGCGGGAGAAATATAGACATGATAAGACATATATGATGTTTTGTTGCATTCTTGTTGCTGTTGACATCAGTTATGTGACTGTGAATAACCTGGTCCCCAGCTACAGTGTCTTTGTTTGTACAGCATTTGCCAGGGATTCATAGAGCGCGTGTCCGAGGGGCTGGGGAATGAGTGTTAACTCTTACAACTCAGGGATTAGAATACCTGTCCTGAGAAATCTTGATGGGGTAGATCAGACCTGAGTCTACCTAGCTCCTCTCTCTCTTATCTCCTTCCCCCCGCCCCACACCAGCTCCCACTCCCTCCCTGCTTTTTCCCCTCCCTCCCATATCTTGAACGAGAGCCCTTCGCTCCAAAGCTCATCTCAGCAGGCAATGGACCTCATGTTCCCCACCGGCCTGGCCTTTTCTGCCAGCCACCTCTTCAGCGCCATCCTCCCGGCCCCAGGCCAGTTCCTGCCCTCTCCCTGCCATTTCTGTCACTCTGTCACGCACCCTCCCTTCTTCTCAAAGAGGCTGTGAACGTGCAGCCTCCTCCTGGGTGCCCTGCAAGTGGTCCCTCACCTCAGTTTCCCTCTGGATTCTTGAAATAAACTCAGGGCAGCCTTCGGAGTATAGAAATAGCCCGTTTTGTGGGGTTACGTTATTACCTGAAGTCCCACTACCATAAACCAGAATCCTCCCAGCACAGTACAACGCCAGATATGGCTCTAGCGTCTCTCGCCAGGCTTCACCCCAGCTCCCAGGCACGGCTCTAGCGTCTCACTGTGCTTCACCCCGGCTCTCAGGTACGGCTCTAGCATCTCTCGTCAGGCCACATCCCATCCTCTCTAGCTGGGGTGTTTCTCTGCCCTGTTTCCTTCGCAGGTAGGGTTCCAGCACTTGCCCAGGACCAGCTCAGTGGGCTCACCCCTCCATTATTCCTCAGCCTTCCATCCACTCTGGGCCTCCATTTTAGAGAGCCAGCCAGCATTGCCCTCTGCTGCTCTCAGCCTTCAGCTCTCTGTGGCCTGGGCAAGTCTGTAGGTGACCCCCTGATTGCCTTCTACTTTCACCAGCCTCACCTGGCTCCATGGCTGAAGCAGGGACCTCTCCCCACTCCCTCCTTCATGGGCAACCCCTCCTGAAGCTCTCACCCCGCTCTGCTCTCCCTCAGAAATCTCTTTGCTCTCAGGACTCTTGGGTTCTGAACTCTCACTTATAACTCCCAGGGGCAGCCCCACCCTCCTCATACCCCAAACTAGGGTGCACCCAGATTGGAACAGGAGAACTGAGCCCAATTTAATGTAAGGGGCCAGCTACCCTATGGCAGGGGCCTTTAGTCCCTGGCCCACTCCAGGGGGAGCTTAGGGAGGGCCTGTCTATCAGGACATGCACAACAATGCCTTCCCAACTGGTCCTTTGGCATGATGCATCTGTCGTGATCTGAGGGCCAGTGTGAAGAGGGAGCACAACCATGGTCCTTTGTGCTCCGTGCCTCCCTCCCACCATCCTTGGGGTGCCAATGCCCTTGTGAGTGACCCCAGGGAGCAGGTACTGCCCCCACTCCCACATACAGGACCTGCAATTGCAATGGGCAGTGCAAAGTGGGGGCAGGGGGGCTCCTTTTGCCACTTCCACTTTGCGGCTGCGTCAGATCCAGTCCAGTGGCAGTCTGGTCCTTCTCCCACTCAGGTTCCTGGCAGAGCTGAGACAGGACACATTGGGACTAGCTCTACCCAGGCTTCCTGAAGTAGCCCCTGCTCCCTTTACACTGGCACAGTGCACCAGACTCCAAAGGAGTAAGTATAAAGGTTTGTATGCACAATGACACTCAAGGAAACTAATCTGAATTAATTAAAGGTGTAAATTTAAAGTGGACTAGTTAAACTGCATTAAACTCCTGTGTGGGATCTCTTATTCTGAATTATTATAACTGTTATTTGGTTTAGTTTAATTTATTTCCAGAGTGAATTAAACTAAACTGAATTAAAATTGAATTAAGACCACTTTCTAAATAAGAGCATCCACACAGGGGATTTAATGCGGCTTAAACAATCCACTTTAAAAATGAATTCAGATTAATTTTCTTGAGTGTCCTTGTGAGACAAGCTCTATGAAAGTGTTAGGGGGAAGCAGTTTTGAATGAACTTCCTGGTTGCACAGGAGGGATGGGATCTCCTGGATTAGCGCCTCTCTTGCTTTTTGGTCGGTTTATAAATTGGGTGTTTCTTGCTTTACTGCGTTATGGTAGGGTACCACACGAAGTATCCGGGGTTTAAAAATACAGGCACTGACTGCCTCTGAGTGAAGGCCTTTTGGGTAACTGTAAAATATCCTGATTAACTATCTGGCTCCTACTGATTTAGTTGGAGGTTTGAAACCTGGTAAACCATTAGATCAAATTGCAAACCCTACAGCTAAGGAATTAGGAGGTGTTTTCTGGTTCCTGATAAATTGATAGGATCCTCAAGAGTTAACCAAGGCCCACATCCTCAAATATATTTCTGTGCCTAACTCCCATAGACCTCAGTTGGAATTAGGCACTTAAATACTTTTGAGGATCTGGGCCTAAGAGGGGACTTCCTGGACAAGAGAGAGGTGAGCTTCATAACTAATTCTATAGCTAACCATGGTTCTACGGCAGCTTTAAGGCAGGGGCCAACATTAGTGGGGTTGCTGCTGCTGTGGGACATATGCCAGGGCCGGCTCCAGGCACCAGCTGAGCAAGCAGGTGCTTGGGGCGGCCAAGGGGAAGGGGCGGCACGTCGGGCTCTTCGGTGGCAATTCGGCGGAGGGTCCCTGTCCCTCTCGGAGGGAAGGACCTGCCGCCAAATTGCCGCCGAAGAAGAAAGCGGCGTGGTGGAGCTGCCGCCGATCGTGTTTTTGCTTGGGGTGGCAAAAACCCTGGAGCCGGTCCTGCATATGCAATACACAGGCAGCGCTGGTTGGACATCTTCCATCCAAAGATGTTTTTGACAAAAATGCCTTTTTCCATTGACTTAGACACCTATTTACAAAATGTGTCGTTTTCACTGAAATTTCATTTTAAAAGAACCAAAACAAAGCATTGAGATGATTTCCAAACGGCCTGGTTTGGTATTTTTGGAACAAAAGTGATTTTGAACTTAAAATTCATTAAAGGCCAAAATTGGAACAAAATGTTTAGATTGAGATGATTATTTTTCCCCCCCCCGAATTTTGTTTCATGGCAAACTTTCAAGTTTGTTGTGATTTTGTTCCATTTCTGGAAAAGAAAAAATAATCCAAATTGGGGCTTTTCCCACTAACTGGACAACACAGTTCTCTCGGAGCTCTAGGCACAAGACTTTCTACTGCAATTCCCCAGCGATGCTGCACCTTTCAGGAATTCAGGGTGTACTTTCCTCGGTGGCCTGTCAGCTCTGCTGGAAGGGAGGATGGCATATATCAACAAAGAGAATTATCCCCGCCAATGCGACTTGCGACCAGCTCACTCAAACCAGCTAACTTATTAATTGAAAAACTTTCTCCGGAAAAATCGAGTTCTATACTGTGCTTTAAAAACGACAGCCTTGTAAAACGAGAACCTGGTAATGTTTTGGGATCCCAGGAGCACACCTTTCCCCATCAGGATTTTAGTAGTCCCTGCACCCCTGTTGTCTTATCGTACTGACTGCCACTGGGAAAATTGCCTGTGAAAAGTAGCCCTTCCAAATGGCACCACAGTGCCAGCAAACCAATTGCATATTTCTGTGATAACATCATGTCTAGATGTGCAGAATTCCTGGGTCAAGCATGCTCCAAAGTAGGAAAAAGGGTGGGGATTTACATATGTGTGCATCATTTGCCAATATAATACGATACAATATAATGGTTGAAATTTTCAGAGCAACCTGAAAATGGGGTTTAGACATTTATTTTCCATTCATTGAGCATCTAGATCCTCTAGATGGCTTTGGAAATATCAACTGAAACTACACAGAATCTTATGCAAGGCACCATTATTTGCAACAGACTGTAAAATTGTAGGGCTAAATTTTACTGTTATTTACACCCATGAAACTCTATTGCCACCAATGAAGTTGCACCAGTGTAAATGAAAGGAGAATTTAGCCCAACATAGCTTGGTAACGCAACCTAATAGGATACAACATTACACATGGCAAGTATGAATATTGCTTCCAGTATGTGGTTATTTTTTCTTCTTCCTTTTACTGGTCCTTATTCTTACTGGCCTTTAACTTTAAGCATGTGCATAGGTCCCATGGCTATTTATCAAGGCATTTAAAGACATGTCTAGGTGCTTTGCTGAATCTGAGGCACTATGAGTGAAACATATTTGCATATATCCCACTAGCTGTATGTGGCAGTGTGGCCCAATGAATAGGGCACTGGACTGGGACTCAGGAACTCTGGATTCTCTTCCCACCTTTGCCACTGGGTACCTGAGTGACCTTGATCTATGACTTCACCTTGCTGCATCTCAGTTTTCCCTTCCTTAAGAGAGGAATAATGATGCTCACGTGCTCTTGTAGAGCATATAGTGATGTATAGATGAAGATAAGTGTTAAGCATTATTAGTTATTACTGTTATTTATTGTATTATGTGTGGTCCAATCAGCAAACCTCTTTTGCCCAGAAATCCCATTATTGTCAATGAGAGCAGAGCCTGATTCAAGACCATTGCAATCAGTGGGAGTCTTTCAATTGACTTAATTGGGCTTTCAATCAGGCCCTGACTGAGGGCAGGGTCTTGGATCAGGCCCAGAAGTTTTGGGTTAATTTCCACATGATTAAACTTGAGTACATTGCAGTCAAACAGCAATTTACAGGTATGACTCATCTGAAATTCTTATGAACTGAACAAAGTAAATTTTGATGTGTGAATTACACTGTTAAAGTTACAGATTCTGTGAAATGTGTCTGGAGAGAGATTGTGGTATCGGGGACTCGTCCTTTTAAGGGCTGTGCTTTCCTATCTCTTGGAAGAAGTCCTCAAGCTCTTCCTCGGTTGTATTGGTTCCCTTACCCCCACCCCCAGCCATTGAAACCACAGTCCTTAATAACACACAGATCTGCTTGTCCACTCAACAGAAACCATCAGAGAACAAAACAAAACTGGAGCCAAGTCCTGTTTCTTGCTCATGCAAGAAGTACCATTGACATTGGCCCTGATTCAGCTGCTGTCAAAGGCAATAGAAGTCTCCAACGGAAGCTGTATTGGGCTCCTAAATGGGACCACCGGTGTAATTGTGGGGAGCAGGACAAGGCCTTTAGAAAAGGGAAAGAGCCAAAAATTGCAGCACAGAGAAAGTACTATGGCCCAATGTCCTGTTTTACCTGGTACCTGATTGATTGGGAAGATTATGGCCCAGTCAACCAGATACCATAATTTGCCCTGAGGGATCTTAGTCAAGGACTTTGAGTACAATGTATTCCTCCTGCCTCTGTCCTTGCACTGGTGGAGGTGGTGATTGGGCTCTGCAGGAAATGTGTTCTCAGGGTAGGGTTTTAGAAGTGAGACTTGGAATTCGGGGTGGACTCTAAGGGATCGAGGCAGCTAGAGCTTGAGGGTGATTGGGTTGATTTGTCGCTGGATCTGGTATGGGCCAAGGAACCGACAGTCAAGTGTCAAAGAGGGTCTGTCCATGCGGAGGTGTTCAGTTGAAAGCCACACCTTTTGTCCTGCAGCATAGGCAGGCCCTGTTGTCCACATTTGTCTGTGCGCCTTTTGTAGTCCTCCTTTGCCTTTTCAAGGTGTTCCTTCACCTGCTGTTGGGTGTGATGGATGTCTTGTACTAGGTCCGAGGTAGTGGGTTGGGGGCGAATGTATGTAGTTGGAGGTGAAATTGGAGGTGGTACCCATAGTTGATAAAGAAGGGGCTGTGGCCTGTGGATGTGTGGTCTGCATAATTGTATGAGAACTCTGCATAGGGTAACAGTGAAGGCCAGTCATCCTGGTGATGGTTGATGTAGCATCATAAGTATTGTTTGAAGATCTGATTGATTCTTTCCATTTGGCTGAAGATGGTAGGCAGAGTACAGGTGTACTCCTAATAAACATAGTGTCTCGTGCCAAAAGTGGGCAGTAAACTGAGGCCTCCAGTCAGAGGTGATGTGATCCACGAAGCCCTGAAGATGGACTATATTGCTTATCCACAGCTGGGTGGCTTCTTCCGCGGAGGGTAAACACATGTAGAGGAGTAAGTGAGACATCTTAGAAAACAGATCTGCCTCCATCAGGTGGTCATGAAACTACTGAATTCTAGTAGTTCCACCACAAAGTGCAAGAAAAATCCTCCCAGGGCTGAGGTGGTGTGTCCAGAGGATGGAGAAGACTACAGGGTCTCTGGTGTGGGATCTTAGAGTGGGTGAACATCTTGCAAGAAACAACAGAGGTCTCTGTCGTGGGGCGCACTCAGGCCCATCAGAAGAAATGGGACATTAATCATTGGATTTTATATTGCCCTAAGTGTCCTGCCAGGGTGGAGTCATGGCATAGTTGTAGGACCACCACTCTCACAGGACCCCTCCCGAGTGTCATGTGGCCAACGCATCTGGCAGAATTTCTGAGACAGAAGCAGAACGGATGAGTGCAAGTAGATCCTGGTGGCCAGTCGGATTAAGTATGGGACTTGAAAATGGTCCCGGACTGGGGTCTCATGGATCAGAGCCATTTCTTCAAGACAAGGCTTCATTGGCATTTCTGGTTCCAGGGCGGTATGTGATGGTAAAATTGAACTGAGAAAAGAATAGGCACCACTGGAGCTGTTGGTTTTAGAGCCTTGGCTGTACACAGATACTCCAGGTTCTTATGGTTGGTAAACACTTGGACCACATGGCAGGCCCCTTCCAAGTAGAGTCACCACTCTTTGAAGGCATTTTTAATTGCCAGAAGCTCCATGTCCACGATCTTGTAGTTTCATTCAGCCGGAGTGAGCTTCTTTGAGTGACCATAATTTAATTATCCCTGTGGGTGGGGGAAATACCAGACACCCTTCACAGTATCGTTTAACTTCAGAAGGGGGAACTACACAAAGATGAGAGAGTTAGTTAAATGGAAATGAAAAGGAACAGTCACAAAAGTGAACTGCGTGGAAACTATTAAAAAACACCATAATAGAGGCTCAAACTAAATGTATACTCCAAATAAAAAAAAAACAAAACATAATCCCAACTATATATATGAAATGATGGGGTCTAAATTAGCTGTTACCTCTCAAGAAAGAGATCTTGGAATCATCATGGATAGTTCTTTGAAAACATCTGCTCAATGTGCAGCGGCCGTCAAAAAAGCAAACAGAATGTTAGGAACCATTAGGAAAGGGATAGATAATGAGACCAAAAATATCACAATCCCACTATATAAATCCCTGGTGTGCCCACATCTTGAATACTGCATGCAGATCTGGTCATCCCATCTCAAAAAAGTTATATTGGAATTGGAAAAGGTTCAGAAAAGAGCAACAAAAATGATTAGGAGTATGGAACAGCTTCCATATGAGGAGAGATTAAAAAGCCTGGGACTTTTCAGTTTAGAAAACAGATGACTAAGGGTGGGGGGAATATGATAGAGGTCTATAAAATCATGAATGGTGTGGAGAAAGTGAATAGGGTAGTGTTATTTACTCCTCCTCATAACACAAGAACCAGGGATCACCCAATGAAATTAAAAGGAAGACGGTTTAAAGCAAAAGGAAGTACTTCTTCACACAATGCACAGTCAACCTGTGGAGCTCATCACCAGGGGATGTTATGAAGGCCAAGACTATAACGGGGTTCAAAAAAGAATTAGTTAAGTCAATAGAGGATAGGTCCATTCCCTCTGAAGCATGTGGCACTGGCCATATCAGAATCCTGGAATGCGCAGCTGGATAGGCACCTGTGAATGAGAAGTACCTGGATGGGGTTCAGGATACATCTTAGTGAGGATTAAGGTACAGGGAAGTTCTCCTCCCTCTAGGCCCAAACCGGTTTCTCTTGATGTGCCGGGGCAGGATTGTTTCTCTGAGCTCCTTGGTATTCAAACTGGGTAGGCTGAGATGGCATGGCCAGGTTCATGGCAGTAGAAGCACAGGTGCTGCTGATGGCACTGTTCTTTTCCATCAAGTGTGAGTCGCTGATGAGCCAGATCGTCTTGCATAGTTTCAGTGGGTGATACAGAAGCTGAGGTCACGGTATGCAGAAGTGGGGGCTGCAGGAAATCTTTCTTCTCCTCCCTTCATTCTCGCAGTCAGTTATCTTTGTGGGCAAGCCTGATGCTTCTGGGTGGTTGTGATTCTGCTGTTTGGTCCATTCTTGTTGCACTGGGCTGGGTCCCGTAGGGTTACTGTGTCTGAAAAAGCTGCCATGGCTGGGTTGTGGCAGCTAGACCTAGTAGTCGGAGCCAGAAACCTCAGTCACGAGACAGGAGTCAGTCGTTGGCTGGGCTGGGATACTGGGAGCTCGGAAGTAGGTGACAAACTGCAGATCAGAACTCTGAGTTGGGAACCCGAGCTGAGGCCGGGTCAGGATACTAGGGGGTCAGAGGCAGGCGACAGACTGGAGGTCTGAATCAGAAGTCAGATGTCAGGAGTCAAGCTGGGACAGGGTGCCAGGAGATGAGGCTGGGGAAGCAGGAAGCAGAAGGCACACAGTCTAGAGCACACAGTCTAGAGCAGGGTGGAGCCCTGTTGTTTGGACACCTTCCTATTCCTGCTACTGGTTGAAGTAGGGCCAGCAGGCCTATCAGCCGCTCTGGGACTCTGCCAATCGGACCTGGGGGCAAAGCCTCACACTGGGGCTGGACTTCCTGGGAGTCAGGCAAGCTATTGCCAGCAGGCTGCCAGGTGGAGGGTTAGAGTGTGGCTACTCCCATGAACTTTTTAGGCCAGGTGTGAGACCTATTGGTCATGACACTCAGGACCAATCTCCAAGCAGTCCACTGGGTGACAGGAACTGCAGTCAGACCCTTGCAGCTGCACCAGAACCCCCACAATTGTAGCGGAAACTTCATAACCAAACATCTTGGGTGCCACGGGGTGGGTGAAAAAACCCACGCAGCCCTTGGCCAATTTTACCATATGGCAAACATCCCTTCCACAACCCCCAACTGGCAATCACCCCAGCCCCTGGCATCACCAGAGATCCAGCTACCAGATTCATGGCGGGGTGGACCAAGGAGCTCACAGTGGCTACTGCTCCTTGACAGCAAACTGCATCTCCGACTTACCACTCTGCCACCACCAGATGGGAGCCAGTCACCCAGCGCACTCCCACTGCCCCACAGCAGTAACAGCAGCAGGTGGGACAAGACCCAGAGCCCAGATCCAGATGCAGGATGTGACCCCTGGCTGCTGAAGGGGAACCCAGCTGACATCTCCCCCACGCCAGCGAGCAGGATGAACACTGCAGAATAGAGTAGGTGTTTGGAAATGCTTTTCACGCCATCCTCTTTGAGATCAGCGCTGCAAGGGCAGACTGGCTTTAGTGGATCAGTTGTAATATTAACAACCCAGCCAAGCCAATGCTTCTGTCATACACAAGACATCCTCTAGGGCAGTGGTTCCCAAACTTTAACAACCTGTGGACCCCTTTCACTAAAATGTCAAGTCTCGTGAACCCCCTCCTAAAAATGAATATTTCCAGGGATTTTCAACTTTACCTGAGTATAAATTATAAAAGAAGTGATCTTTGAAATATAAAATTTGTTTTTATGACATGCTTATTACACACTATTTATTATTAATTATTATTTATCATTACAGTATTCTTATTACATTATGAAAACGGCAACACTCTTCCAAGATCTCACTTTCGTAGCTTGTATCACTTTGAATAAGCCTGTTATAAGACAAGGCTCCTATGTTTCATCAAGGAGTATCAGATGTGAAACAAACATAAAGGTATTTAAGAAGCCAAGTTAAAGAGTTCCTCCTACACAAGCATTCAGGTCTTGAGCAGTCCAGGCAAACAACACACATTACAACAAAGCTTAAACTTGTTCTTCATAATAATTTTAAAAACAATACTAGCTGCCTATTTAATTTTAAAAACAGCAAAAAATATCTACCTCCCTTTCCATTTCTTATAAGGAGTCTTGAAGTTTAAATCTCCTCAGTGTGATAGATATGCTTGCTTTGATCTGCTTACCTCTTGGAAGTCCAGGGGCTCCAGGCTGCTGGCCCCATGGTGCCTGGGGTCCCTAGTGACAGCTCTGTCCGCCATTAGGGAATTTTTTCCCGAGAACCCCCTGTAACATTTCACGAACCCCCAGGGGTTCACGAACCCCAGTTTGGGAACCACTGTTCTAGGGTGTTTGCTGGCAGCACTTATGAGATCAATTGCCTTTCTAGAGCACTTGGCACACTAGGTGGTCGGGACATCAGAATTACCGCACTGGGTCAGAGCAGTGACCCTATCCTGCATCCTGGCTAGCAGCAGATAATTCAAGGGAAGGAACTAGTAACCCTCCAAATTGAACAGTTCTGAAATAACCTATCCATAAGGGAAGTTTCTTTTTAACTCCCATCATTTAATACCTTTTCCCCGAAGCATGAGAATTTGTATCCCTTATAAATGCTTATTCTGTCTAATGTACCTCTCTAGATGTTCTCATTATCTATATAAATGTCTAGTCCATTATTGATTCCTACTAAATTCTTGGTTTCAGCGATAGCGTATGGTGATGAATTCCACAGGTGAATTATGTGTTGTGTGAAAAAAATATTTCTTTCTATCAGTTTTAAATTTGTATCATATTATTTATTCCAATTGTGGTTGTGCCCAAAATATGCTAGATGCTTTCCAAACAGAGATGACACCTTTGCCCCAACAAGCTGTAGCCCAGTGTGCCCGGGGCAGCCCTCACTTAAAAATGCCAAGGGCAGGGCAGACTGCAAAAGGGACAGCAGATATTCCCAAAACTGGTGGTAAAACTGAAGTTAAACTTACCAACCAGTCACAAACTGGGCTTCTGATGCCCACCCTGGTTATCAAGAAGCTGAAAAAAGAAATCACACAGCCCCTGTTATTGTATTCCTGTTCTCTGGCTTCCAATCAGCACATAGGTCAGTACAGTGAGAAGTTACTTAAAAACTCTGCTCACTGAACAAATTGTTCTTCTGCACCCCAAAGGGCCAGCCACATTGCCAGGTCAGTATGAGATTGGAAATACCACCCAAAACACCATGCTGCCAGCCCATCCTTTTGGTGTCTAAAACTAAAGGTGTATTATAAAGAAAAAAGAACAAGAAGAGAGATGTTAAATGGTAAAGCAGTCAGATACATGCAGAGATTTCAAAGTCCATAGATCAGGTTCTTAGCAGTATTGGTGAGTTTTCTGGCCTGAAAGTCCCTCTGGAACACATCCACAGCTTGGATGGGTCAGTCAGTCCTTTGTTAAGAGCTTCATCTGTAGAAAAGTCACTCCAGAGGTAAGAAGCAGGATTGAAGACAAAATGGAGATTATGCAGCTGCCTTTATATTCTTTTTGCCATGTGGCTTGTACTTCACAGCACATGGCATGGAAAAACCTTGGAGTTCCCTGTCCATAGGTATGCTCCTAGAAGTCCTGCTGACTCATAAGGTGTAGCCCCTGGCATCTTTCAATGGGTTTTTTTGTACAGCTGATGACCCTCGATGGGCCATTGAACATGGTAGGCAGTGCTGATGCCAATCTGTCTGGGGGTGTCACCCAGAAACAGCACCAGTTTTGAAATACAGATATACCCTACAGAACTATAACTCCCAATACAAAGGTGTTACAAACATATTAACAAGATCATCATACTTGGCAAATCATAACGTTTTTACAGATACCTTACATGGCATATCTGGTCAGATTCCTTACAATTTTATAATATTGGTATTAACAATATCATAAAGTGTCTCCCATATTTCATACAGCGTCACACAAGCATCACTTTGTCTTGTACAATAAGAATGTTAAACAGGAGTGCCCTGTTTATCTTCATTCCATTCATTATTTTCTGTACCTCTATACTACCCCACTGATCTCTTTTCCAAGCTAATCAGTCCCACTCCTTCTGATCTCTCTTCATATACAAGCGTTTCCATTCCTCTCCTCACTTTGTTGCGTGTCTCTGAAATGCCCCCATTTCTGCTATATCCACAACTGGTTGATTTGAGACATTCTGACAACATTTAATTTGCAAAAATAATTGGGAAACATTTCGACAAAATGTTTGCTATTTTTTTTTAAATCCTCTCTTTAGTTACGTGTTCTTGACGAGAACTGAATATAGCATTCCAATATTCCATATATAGCATATATGCCCCTAATTTATGTCATAACATTGTATTCCCCCCCCATTGTTTTAGAGGTTCAATCATGATTTTAATGTTACCCTTCCCCCCCCCCCCCACACACACACAAGGAAATTGATGTTTCAGTGTCTTGCCAGAGTTCCAGTGATGCGTATCTGGTAATAAGTGACATTCTGCAGACAACTTATATTGTACAACATGTAAGAATATGACTGATTTTTTGTTGCAACTTGCAATGTCTGGTATTTCCAAACAAGGGGTTAAATTCACTCCAGGTGTAACATCACTGAAGTCAATGGAATTACAGTAGGAATGAGTTTGGCCTCTTGAGTTAAATACGGAGGGCAGTCCTTTGTCCAGAATCTGTGTGTGCACCAGGGGCAGAAAACCATCAAGCAGGAGGTGCCGAGTGTCTTCTGCATGCTTCTCCTGCTTCAAGGGGGGGGGGGGGAGGAAAGGGAAGTGGAAGCGGCAGCTTCTGCAGTCAGAAGAGGGGCGTGGAAGCGTGGTGGGTAGGGTAGCAAAAGGGCTGATCGGGCTGAGAAGGGGTGCAGGTCTGCAGCTCCAATGTCTAATGCCAAGCACAGCACTTCCAGCAATACAGAACCCCCTAACAGAGTTTTGCAGCACCAGAGCAAGTCATGAGACCAGGTTCTAATATCTCTGCCTGTCTAGGTTCTTAATTCTCCATTACAAGAGAAACTGATTGCGTATCTCTTATTATACATTATTGTATTTGTAATGTGGCAGCCCCTAGAAGTTCCAAAACAGAGATCAAGGCCCCATCATTCAGGACACACACATAATGGAGGTAATTCCTGGGCCCAAAGAGCTTGCAATTCAAATGATCTTTTATTTTCTTCCCAACACCTCCATGCCTTGCAGCTTGCCCTCGTGCCTTGCAGGCAGCTAACAGACCCATATCAATTTTCTCGAGTCTCATAAATAGACAGAAGGCTCAAAAACCTTCTCTCTCCCTCTCAGTGCAAATAGGGAGTACGTTTATTGTGGTTAAATGGGTGTTAAGTGGGAGGAAAATCAGATTTAGAATCTAGCTGGAAATGGACAGATAGCATGTGTCTGCCTGGCACACCCCTTGTACTTTCAGTTTAAAAACATGCCGCATATCCCCCTTGTCCTGTCCAAAGGGCCTGCGGCATATTATAATTGAATTTGAATAAGGTTATGCTTAAATAATCATGCTCATTCATTTAAATATTTGTTCTGGTTCTTGTGCTGAAAATGCTCAGACAATGGCCCTTGTTACCCTCTGTTTTTTTTTTTTTTTTTTTCACTTTTCTCTTCTTGCCTTCTCTGGGGACGAAGTACTTGGCCTCATCGCTCATGTTTTCCCTTTCACTTGACTGTCATTCTCATTGTCCTCTCGGGGCTCAGAACCGAGGGTGACAGGAAAGGGTAGACCGTCCGGGATAGTGATGCTGGAAATATAGTCATTAATGGGACTCTCGAAACCCAGATGTCCTTTCTGAACACCGGTAATTTGTTTTTAATGAAAAACCATGCAGTGACCCTGAACAAATGAATTTCCTTCATATAAGTCTATGTGCAATTACCCGACTAAAGGCACCTGAAAACAGCCACGATCAAAACTGGGATTTAAAAAAAAAACCAGCAGCAATTGTGCTACTACTGTCTTTTGTTTATCAATAGGCTTGGAAGCATTAGATTTTTATTGGTAAATGTTGATTTCACCGCACACTCACAAACCAATACAAATATTTCCATTGATAATCATCAAAATTTACAGATAGGAAAAGTAAGAAAAATGCTGCTTGGGAACTTCTTAGTGTTTGATTTAAGGCTGTTTACTTTGTATATTTTGACATACGATGTTGACGATTTGTGTTTGAATGGCTGTAAAGTTTAACTTTTTGAGTCTCAACGTCTACTGTGATTAACTAATTATTGTCTGATTGCCGCCCCATAATTTCCCAGCCTGCAAACATTTAAATTGATAAAAATAGAAAGCAACATTTAAACTCCATAATTATGTGCAACTGTGAAAATTTAAAATGATAAAAATAAAAAACAATGTTTAGAAATAAGTATCTATATTATCTGTTGAAATAATTAAAAAAGTCTAATTCTCCCACGCCTAGTTATAAAGATGATGCTTAGTCAAAAAACACTAGGCACTTGGAAACAAGTATGCAGTTTTTACAATAATTCTTGTTGTTGTGACTAGCGATGACCATAACATACAAGACCACAAAGTAATGCTGGGGAAGAAGTTAGACTGTGTGAATTTCCTCTCTGAAGGCTGTTTGTTCTAATGTAGGAATGCATCTTGTCTGTACCTGCAAGGGAAAACAATATATCCAGCAAACTGTTTAAACAAAGTAAAATGTAGAGCCCCCACTATTGTACAAAGAACAGAGACATGAGTGCCATATCATAGCTGGGATCAAAATGAAGGTATTAGGATTTTAGTACCTTTTCAATAGTCTTTATTTTTTCCAGGGACTCTGAAGATCTTAGTCATATTCATTGTCATGTGTTTATTGGATTTGGTCTTGTTTTGTGTAAAAAGTTCCAGTTCTGCTAAAGTTTTGTGACAGCATTTTGTAATCTTCTGACATGCAACAGTACATGTATGAAAATGAGTTAATTGGAAGGAGAAAAAAACTAGGAAGGGGCATGGCAAAAGATAGTATGGCAGAAGATAAAATGGATCAGTGGGGATAGAGTAAAGAATTAACATCCGATTCTCCTCTGATTTACACCTGTAAAACTGGTGTAATTTGATCAATTTCAGCAGAGTTGCCTCTGATTCACTTATCTAAGTGAAAGCAAAATCAGGCCTTTAATTTTTAAACAGGTGAAATAAATGAGAAGTGAGTGCTTGAAATTGCTTCAGTGTACTAGAAAGTCGGTAAAGTACCTATTACCTTGGTGCCCAAAGAGAATTTATAAACCCACCTAGGGTGACCAGATGTCCCGATTTTATAGGTACAGTCCTGATTTTTGGGTCTTTTTCTTATATTTCTTTCCTATTACCGCCTCACCGCCGTCCTGATTTTTCACATTTGCTGTCTGGTCATCCTAAACCCACCTGCTATCTGTCCTAACCCTGCTCCATAGTCTGGTTTCATAGCACATTTTTTTTTTTCATCATACAGATTACAGGCACTTATTTTGCACTCCCCTCCCCCTATCGCAACATTTTGTAGGACAGGAATGCAAGAGGCCAAACTGTGTGTGTCTCATTTGCATCTGTTCCTGATCCATGTTATGTTATCGCTCATAGCCAATTCTTACTCCAGAACTAGGCTTTGCGCTAAGGTGAACTACTAGTAGCTTTTCTGATTTCTTCCTGTAGGGCCAAATTCTGGTACCCTCACTCACTTAGAATGGTGCCTGACTTCTCAAGTGATCCCCCAGGCTTCAATGGGATGCTTGTGGGCATGATCCTGGGGGAGCCTGAGTCCCCTCAACTCCCCCTGGCTTCTTGAGAGGTGAGGTGGCTCAGCACCACACGCAGTCCTTTGTAGGCTCGAGCTCTGTTTGGACCTGATCTAAAGCCCATTGAAAGACTCCCACTGCCGTCCCACTGGGTTTGGGATCAATCTGTGTCATCGGCTGGGACCACGTTTCTAGCTTCCTGGTACTCCTGGGCTTTACTCTTTCCTCCTCTGGCTCGGAGGTTTAGATTTCCCCCAACATTCAAGAGGCCTGGTGTATAGGACACGCAGTAGGGAGAGGCCCGAGGGCACACCCCTACACGTGGCATCTACAATCCTGTTTTTAGCATGAGGGAGACCCCACTAGCAGCTGCATCCAGTCCGTGCCTGGGCAAAGGCAAGCATGTGCCCTTCACTTGCTGCATGTTAGGATGGCTGCGGTGGGAAGCACTTGTTGTAGAGGGGTAGCAGGGGGTCCCTCTCCTTGCACCCTAAGGGTAAAATCCTGAACTCATTGAAATCCAGCACACTTTGGCCATTGACTTCAGCAGAAGCAGGATTTCACCCCTGGCCTCTGGAGGTATCAGCCGAAGTTTTCAAAAGCGGCTTCAATTTTTGGACTCTCAACTTAAGAAAACTTGGGCCTGATTTTCCACGGGACCGAGCATCTGTACCAACGTGTGATTTCTGGGGCAGCTGTGAACACTCAGGCTTTTGAACATCAGGCCCCAGGGGTCTCGCACCAGGCACCCAGATATGCAACAGCACCCAGAATCAGTGGCCATTATAGAAAAATTAGCCCATTGATTTGTAGATTGTGTCTCCTCCTGCCCCTTCCGAGATTGGCTCAGGTCCTGACCTAAGGGACATAATCGGACTTTAATGACACGTTTGTCAGAATTGTGACACGCCAGGTTGTTTCAAGAATATATAAAAACTCAGAGAGACTCTTCCTCTCTCTTTCCCTCCCTCGCAGAGAACTAGAGATTGGTCAGGCAGGAAATATTTTGAAAAATCCCCATAATATTTTCCATACACCGCCACAATATTAAAGAGTCTAGATCCTCCGCTGGTGTAAATCTTCAGCACTCAGATGAAGTAAATTCACAGTCCTCCTGTGCATATCCTTAACTCCAAGTCCAGCTCTCCTTTCAGGAGTGTTCTGCCTTAGAAGGTCCCTTCACCTTGAGCCCCCCAGGTGGTCACAAAGGCATGTTACAATCGGCAGCTTCGGACCTAGCGACATCTGTAGCAAAAGGATGCAAAGCACTAGCACGACAGGGAAAAGATCCTTTGCGTTTAACGTGGTGATGGAAGTAGGGTTCTATCTTTCTCATTTGCGTGAACTTGCCCTTTTTGAGTGCGTTCCAGATGTTTTCAAAAACATCTCACACACACACACACACACACACACACATTTTGTAGTAAATCACGATACAACCACGGTGCCATCACAAATATCTTAGGGTGCTGCTGGTTCGCAAATTAGCTCTACTGATGATTCCCCTAATTAATGGCAATGCAGATAAGTCAATGATATGCGTTTAGCCACGACAAACGCGCATCTTGAATTAGGGACTGCCAGGAGCTTTAAGAGACTTAAAATACATTTTGACGTTCAGCTCCCAGGAATGTAATTACTGCATCTGCATGGAAGATAGATAAAAACGGTATTGTTTTCAGTAGGATGGCGTCAGATATTATTTCATTAACTTGATTTAGAAATTACTTTGGAGGAAGAAGGAAGGAGCTGCCATTTGAAAAGGAGAGGCTGGGGTAATTTACACCCACTATAGCTAAGAACAGCTGCACTTTATGGACCAGTTCCTCAGCTGGCGTACGTGGGGGTTGATCCATTCACTTCAATGGGGCTATACTGATTTCCATCAGCTGAGGATCCGGCCCCAGGTGTCTTATAATCCGTGTATATAGTCTAGTCCGCTGTGCTGGTTTTCTTTGCTCTAACCACCCTTTCCTCCTCTGTTTAAAGTGAAACATTATGCATATCTAAACATAAGTAAGCAAGGCAAAATGTGTATAAACAAAAGACTCCATCTTTAGAAGTGGGGAGGAGGAGAAAAAACATATTGTATTGCTCCACTCTTTGGAAATTTCTATGCATTTGTAATAACAAAATTACCATAATTTGCTCGTTAACGCAGCTAGATCAGTCAAGCATTGTTCCAAACATGCGGAGGCTGCTTCTTGCTCTAGGTCTGCCAGTGAGTTAAGCACGGTGAAAATTAGCATGCAAATAGCCCTAATTCGGCAGTCGAGCTGTCAGATTCACATTCAGTGGCTTGTTTCATTTGAAATCCCTGACAGGAACGGCTTAGGTGAGCCCACCCTCAAGTAGTTCCAGCCAGAAGAGGCACCAAGGGGGCACTTTCTAAGTGACAGTTTGGCTAGTTTCAGTCAAATAAATCAGTCACGTCAACTGGTAGCAGAGTACAGCTACCCTGGGTGGGGGGAGGAGATATGGGGATGGGGGGTAACTAGGATATCCAGCCAGGCCTCACCACCAAACTTTCCCCAGCCTATAGGGGGGACTTGAGGGCTCCTGCTGCTTGCTAAACAATTTGTTTGAACCATGACTGGTGGGGGCTGCGGAGTGTAGCCAAGGGTTTTTATATTCAGATATTGATTTTCAAGCTAAGCCACTGTTTGCTGCACAAGGACTTCCCGTTCGGAGCCGTTTAATGCTGATGGATGAAAGTCTGTGTTTACAATCATTTCTTCTTGTAGCGCGCCTGAGACTCCCGCCTTGTTTGTGGTAATGGAACTCGGGTAGCACCATCGTGGAGGCGGCTGTGCTAGGCAAAACGAAAAGCATGCCAGGGTGGCAGGAACTGGCTGCTAGACACAAATAGATGTCTTCCCTTCCGCCTTATTCCAGAGTCAGTCCTGCTACCGGCCCAAAGGGAGAACGGGGGATGTGGAATACACTTAGAGTGATGGGGCTGGCTATATTTTCCAGTCCTGATAAGCTGCAACGTACAAGCTCGATTTTTAAGACTTTTAGAACGGACTTCCTGACTGTATCGTCCTGGATCCTGTAGCCTCTATTCAAGCTAACGAGGGCAGGATTGGGCCATCCACACACAACTTCATACGCACTTCCCAGCTCCTGTGCACTGTGTTATGAGGAGATACATGCGGGAGTGCAAAAAACAGAGGCCTCTTCCTACAGAGATTTAAACAGCATGGTCCTGATTCCAACCCTGTAATTATTAACAATAACACTGACTTAAATAAATAAGTGACCATTTCTATGTCACCTAGCAGCCGGACAGGCTTGGGCTCCATTGTGCTAGGCACTGTACAAACGTATGGCAAATGACAGGGCCTGCCCCAAAACACTTAGGCCCAGATCCTCAAAGCTGTTTAGGTGCCTGGCTCCCACTGATTTCAAGATCTGGGCTTTTCAGTCTACATCTTTCCATTGCCTTCCAGGGGCATTGGGTCAGGCCTGATGAGACTCGATCTATGAATGCTGACTTCGGTTTTAAAGAAAGAAATGTTTCTTTCAAAGCTGTCCGACTGAAAAATAAAAAGCCAGGCCAATAGGAAATGGACGGGGGGGAGAGATGCCCGTGGGGTCCGCCAGGTTTGTGGTTTGGGTTAGTGAACCAAAGCACTGAAAAACCAACAGAAAGGAGCTCCAGTGCTAAGCTGTCTGGTGACACTGGGAAAAGTCTCCACCGGGGGAAGAGCATAAGAGCGTATTCACCCCAAGCCAGTATGTGTTTAAGGGGGTGGAGCATTCTGTCCTTTTTATAAGGTAGTACTGACTTTGCTAGCAGCAGTGGTCAAATGATGTGTCTTAGTTATTTGCAAAGTGCCAGGTATTTCTTGTCTTTGTCTTATTTAATCTTGTTGGCCAAAATTTTCAAAATGAATTAGGTTCCTAAATCCATAACTAAATGGCCTGATTTTTGAGATGAGGAAGCATCTCCCACTGAAGTCAGTGGGGCATTGTATGGTGCAGGGGTGCTTGCTGCTGGTACATTTTTATGGGATCAAGGTCTTCTGCTCATGCCTGGAAGACCAGGTCACCAAATGTAATCTGAAATATTTTTCCTTAATAGATTAAACCAGTTGATGTTTTCCCTAAACGTTATATATCACAGACACTGCAGTAGGCCAGAGATAATGTAACTCCTCTGCTCGACTCCTTGTCAAATTATGCTTAACTATCAGCAAGGGGTTAGATTTGAAAAGAAAGCAGCAGGGACCACTGTTCTCAGTGGTGGCAGATGACAGAACAAGGAGCAATGGTCTCAAGTTGCAGTGGGGGAGGTCCAGGTTGGATATCAGGAAAAACTATTTCACTAGGAGGGTGGTGAAATACTGGAATGCGTTACCTAGGGAGGTGGTGGAGTCTCCTTCCTTGGAGGTTTTTAAGGCCCGGCTTGACAAAGCCCTGGCTGGGATGATTTAGCTGGGAATTGGTCCTGCTTTGAGCAGGGGGTTGGACTAGATGACCTCTTGAGGTCCCTTCCAACTCTGATATTCTATGATTCTATGAAAAGAATATTGTGGCATGTTGCCTGCACGTCGGTGCAAAGATGTGATGTATTTGATGGGTATCCATGTCATAGCTGTATTGTGCAGTGAGTTAGCTGCTGCACTGTAGAAGTGCTGGGTAGCCCGGGGCAGTCACAAATCAGGGATGTCCTAAACGCATGCTACATTTACCAAACGTATGTCTGAAATCTGTCGTCGCATGGGTGGCATTTAGAATGTGGTGGCTTTAATTCACGTGGTATTTGACAATGGCTAGCAAAACTATGGCCCACACGTACCTCCCCCCGAAGGCTGAGTTTTTCAAGGGATGACTGTGTGTTTCCATTATGTTAGTAGATTTTTGTATATAGATGCCTTTTATCCACGTGTTCCTGTCTGTTTAGTGTCTCCCAATATGTACTTGTATTAGGACCAATGAGGATGTTGTGCATAGGCTACAGTAATCCCTTCTGCAGAAACCATATTTCCATGTTCCAGTGGAGATAAGTAATCACGTTTGTGGCTTATTTGAGGTTGGATTTCAGCCTAGAGTAAATATTTACCATTCAATGCTTGTACCCCAGGCCATTCCATATTTGATATTACCACAGAGTTTCAACAGTAGAAAAGTTCCTTTCCTGACTAATGGCAGGAGGATGGGTGTATAAAAGATTTGTTTTCTGGGGTGTAGATTTTTTTTATTATTACCGTTGCCACAGATGGAAGTAGCTAATGGCTCCACTTCTTTGCTTGTGAATAGAGCTGGTTGAAAAATTCGATTTCTGTCCCATGGGAAGTTTTGACATTTCGAAATTTTGTTTTTGTCCCTAATTGGGATGAAAAGTCAAAACCTTGAAATATTTCATGGAACAAAATATTCTGAAGTATTTTTATTTGGAAACATCAGAAGGACCTCATCAAACTGTTCTATTTTGATAATGATAAAATATTATAATATAGTATTAATATATAAAAGATAGCATGCATAATGTATTAAAATTAATATTTAAATATTATATAAAAGTCAAAAGGAAAGAGTCTGAAGGAAACGAAGTGAGGGTAGATGAAATAAGAAAGTTGAAACAAAATATTTTCTATTTCTAATAATTTAAAAACGTTTGCACTGAAAGTTTTGTTGAAATTGACACACTCCAGTGAAACAGTTCTGTTTCGACAGCATTTTCCAATGGACAACTGTTTCACTGAAAAATCTTCCAATAGATGAGAGGCACCCCGTATATCCTGCCCAGGGACTGTCTGTATATGCCCAAAGAAGAGGTAGGATTGACATGTGGTCCAAGAACTGGACAGGACATTGGCTGTGTTCACTTATTTGCTAGAGGTGGAGATGAGAAGCTGCAAGGTTGCTAGCAGGTCTGGCTTCGCCTTCATTGACTTCAGTGGCCTTTGGATCAGGCCCTCTATGCAGTCACTGTATCAAATGAGGTGTGAAATTAAAACTTGCGCACACGCTCCCATCCACTGCATGGGAGGAACAGATGCAGTGCTGTGAAATCTCCACTTTTCTTTCCTGTTGGCTGCATGTTCTAAGCACAGATGCACTTGATTATATGTGACTCAGGTACCAACAGAAGAGACTAGTAAGCAATAGAGACCTCCGGTCACAGGATTTAGTATATCTTAGAGGCAATGACTTCTAAGACCATTTAAGCTTTACTTAAATGCAAAGCTTGCAGGGTCACTTGGGAGTAGGCAGTTTGAACACTCCCACCTCCCATAGGCAGGCAGAGGGTAAATTACTTACCTGACCAACAGAAAGGTCCAGACGCCCTGTGTTTAGAAGTACTCCTGCTGTTTCCTCCTGATTCAATCTTTCTTTGAAGAGAAGGCATAAAACAAACTGGTGAAACAAACCAGTAAAAACCTGTTTAATATTTAATCTCACATGTTAATTAGAGTGAAGCATATTTGTGACACTGTTTGAAAAGCAAGCCAGTTCCCACGGAACTGAGCCTGACATCCTCCAGGATGTGTGGGGATCCATGAGTTCCTTCCAACCAGAACTTCCACACTGTAGGCAATGTCTCCTCTCACTGGGCCACTTAGGAAGCTCTCTAGCACATAGCCCTCATTTTCCAATCTGGTGTTTTAAATATTAACAGTTCCTTGGAGAACCATGCTGACCAACCCCATCTAAGCAGGCCACAGCTAGTGTCTTGACATGGCTGCTGGCCAGTTCCAGCAATTTGGGATACCTGGTGAAAGGCTCATGTCTGCTCTGCTTTTAAAGCAAGGCCCCTGTGTGTTTGTCGAAGGTTATTTCTGTGTCAGGTAGTTGGCACTGACTTGGCCATGGTGAAGAGCAATGGAGTGTGTGGTTACATGCTGATAGATCATAGAATCATAGAATATCAGGGTTGGAAGGGACCTCAGGAGGTCATCTAGTCCAACCCCCTGCTCAAAGCAGGACCAATCCCCAGACAGATTTTTACCCTAGTTCCCTAAATGGCCCCCTCAAGGATTGAACTCACAACCCTGGGTTAGCAGGCCAATGCTCAAACCACTGTTTGGCTGTGTGTGTGTGTTTTTTCTGTGTGCTGGCCCAGCCCTGCAGAGATAGCTGGCATAGTAGACCTCGAGCAAACCGCCCAATGACCACAAGATCCGTTAAGGGACAAAGGTACCCAGCCAGGTTTATTATCAATGAAGTATGGTACTAGTATCCCACAGACCCTACTGGACCACTAATACATGTATGCCTGTAACAATGGACAGCTCAGTGAACGGCAGGACTTTCCGTTCCTCCCCAGGCTAGGCAAAGATACTATTTGAAATACATTTTTATACCCCAATACAAACAAGTTAGTACTGCCCCTCTGCCATGGTTACTGTAGTTACTGCCTCCTGACATGGCTAGTTATTACCCATTACCTTGTACATGTTGGTTTGATTAAAACATCTCTGTAACGTACTGACCTTATCTTTTAGGAGAGGTCAGTGTGTTCCTGTTATTTTCGGGGAATGTTTTGGTACCACTTTATATCGGGATGTGTTTGTGGGAGTACTCTGTAACTAGCACGTCTTAGGAATGTGTATTTCTGCAATATTAGCCCTGTTCTTGCCAGATTCTGTGAGCAGGTCCTGCCTCATACCAGGCCTTTGATACAAGGGCTTATGTTTCAGTCTCTTTTCCTGCTACAGAGTGCAGTTAAACCAGATGAGAAATTCTCCACATGGTCAAATGGTCATTCTCTGGTACCATGTTTGGTGCTAGAAAGAAGAGTTCGCCTCTCCAATGACAAATTACTTGTCTTTTTTCAGAGCCTCCTGAGCTCCTTTGAGAGAAAGGTGGGGCTGAAAGGTGAAGCTGGAATGCAGCTGGCTCTGTCCGCAGTCTTGGCTCTATTACCCATGAGCTACAGTTGTGATTTGGAGTTCGAGCTGCTTCAAACATATTTCCACACACAAAAAAATGAAAGAAAATTTTAAAATTTTGTTTTCACCGAATTTTTTTGTGGATTTTTTTTGTGTGGATTTTCATGGGAATTTCATCCATGTTTTTTCAGTTGTTTTGGTTTTGGGAGGGTACTTTGACAAAACCCTAAAAAGCTTATTCCAAAAGTGACTTTTTAAATATTTAGATGAAAAGTTTTTGAGAATCGACTCCACTTTCCCAGAAGTGGGGAAAAAGGACTCAAGAATCCTCTGATACGTTTGCATCGGCTACCTGGACCCTGGGCCTGGGCATGAAAAAGTGGCAGGGCTCCTCGCCCATGTATTCCTCCCATGGAGTAGGGATGGGCAGGGAGTGAGTGGAATTTTGGTTTGTTCAGGCAGCTGAGCGAGTCTGAGGTATTATTACTGGCATAGGCCAAAGGAGGTGCAAAGGGGAGGCAGGGCCTCAGAGGGAATCCCTGAAACACACTGCAGGTACAATGAATAGCTATGCTGACAGGCAGACATGGAAGGGTGTCTTGTGGGTGATAGAAGAAAAAGGAAATCGGGTATAAAATTCACTTGAAAAATTCAGAGATTTTGACTTTTCATCCCAATTCAGGCCGATACCAACTGTCAAAATCTCAATTTCCTGAGGGATGGAAACTCCATATTTCAGCCAGTTCAGTCAGTGGAGGTAAATTTAGAGCAGGTGAAAGGGAATAATGGGATGCTGCAGGTACTGTGAAATTCGTTGTCATGGAAGGGAACCAAGGCGAGTGTGTTGGGTCACATTCTGGCTTTTCCCCTGGTAGCATCAGTGCATGAAGGAGGGGAGCTGTAGCAGACTGGAGGGGGTTCCCCAAGACGACACAACAGGCGGGAGCCGGCGGAGTAGCTCAGGGGGCTTGGTGAGAGCATTGGCCCCTGTTGCTGCCCCGGACCCAAGCTGCCTCCTGGGAGACCCTTGCGGGTGTATGCTCCAGTCACACCCCAGCAATGCACACCTCGCTGTCAGGCGTGGTCTCTAAGCCCTGGGTGGCGGTGCCGCGGGCAGCTGAAATGACCCAGCCCTTCACCTCTCGCACAGGACTGGTGCAGGACTAGCCAGAATGTAGCCTCGTGGCTGGGGGCTTTAAGAAGACTGCATAATTTTACGAACAACAGTCGTGTTTGCAGCCATATACTCCAAGGCAATAGTAAAGGGTGTCAAATCTCATGCTTTGGGGTACAAGATGGTGGACTCAGGGCCCAGGAAAGGAATTTCACCCCCAGCCCCATATTGGCTGGATGCACTAGGGATTTGCTTTACCTTTCTCAGTAGCCACTGTCAGAGGCAGGATACTGGCTTTGGCCTGAAACTGCAGCGCAAACCGTGGCCCTGTGTTTCAGATTTTCATTTCTGGTTTACCATGCTTTATAAACATAGTAACAGCAGACAGAGGTCTGTGTGGATGGGGAAGCCTATCAAGATGCGAGAGGAATTATTCGCCAGCATTAATTGAGATGATCCATGCTGCCGGGTTGGGCAGTTGTCCTCTTTATGTAGGGAAATAAATCTCTGCGTTAATGCAGTTCCAACGTGGTTGCTGTGTGGCACCACCTACCTTTGTTGTGTTAAAGTTAAATACCTTTGTGGACAAAAGTTTAAAGTGCATAGCTAAAATCTGCATGTTTCCCGTAATTGCAGAGGTAAATCTTTTTGTCTCCCTGCAAAGACTGGGTGGGATATTTCATAAATGTGTCAGAAGCAACATTAAAATTTTATGGCAGGCAGTGCGGGTCGAGAGCAGTACAGGGCCTGCACAGCAAGGTACGTCCACCTTAACCCACAACTCATTACTCATTGATGGGATTTTTGCACCTCGTAGGGTCTCGGAAATGAGGTAGAATTACAAAAAGCTGCATGTTACTGATTTTTTAAAAAAATATTAGGCTCCATTCAGCACCATTGGAAATAACAGCTTCAGTCTTCGTCTATGTACTATTTAATGTGAAACTGAAGTAAGGGGAAATACAGAGTCAATTTGTATGATAATAAAATATAAAACAATATAACTCTCACTTTATATCGCTCTCAGAAGTCACCAAGTAAATTGGCAATTTTTATGTGATCAGGAAGTTTGGAGAAATATGATCTGAACATGCCTGAAAGCATTCTATTAACAATGTTTTAATAAAACACTGCCCCCAATAGACTGATGTTGGCAGAAGAGAGGAAAGCAGCTCTGAAACAGACATGCCAAATCCGCGGAAAAAAAACACAGAAATTGGGCTTGTTTTTGGCTTAATTGGCTTGTGAGTTGCTTGTTGGCTAGTTTTTGGCTTGTAGCTTGTTGCTTGTTTGGCTTGTAGCTTGTTGCTTCTTTTTTTTTGATCGTCTCCTGGCAAGCAGGAGCCTGGGGGGGAGAGAGGGGTGCATAGTGGGCCCAACACAGTCGCAGACTGCACGCCGGGGGGATCTAGTCACCTAGAGTGTTGGGGTTCTTAGGGATTGGCCTGTTTTGGCCTTGTTTTGAAACGGGATTAGCTTGATTTTTGGCTTATTGTGAAAGTCGGGGAATTTAGGGCTGGTCCACACTAACCCCCCACTTCGAACTAAGATACGCAACTTCAGCTACGTGAATAACGTAGCTGAAGTCGAAGTATCTTAGTTTGAACTTACCGCGGGTCCACACGCGGGAGGTAGGCTCCCCCGTCGACTCCGCGTACTCCTCTCGCGGAGCAGGAGTACCGGCGTCCATGGCGAGCACTTCCAGGATCGATCCCAGAAGATCGATTGCTTACCGCCGGACCCGGAGGTAAGTATAGACGTACCCTTATTTACAGCGTGAAAGTTGGCAACTGTGCTCTGAAGTTGCTGCTGCTTCCCTTGGCATCTGTGCAGAAAATTACGTTCTTTTACTAGGATTTTTGAAAACAAATGGGTCAGTCGTTGTACGAAGGTTATATTTAAATATGGTTCATTAAAGGATGTTAGGAGCATGCTCAGGCATGAATAATATGTACTTTAGGTGGTTATAAACACATCTATGGAAGGTGTTATAGATGACTATAAGCAACTTATTGATCTGTTGGATTCTATTACAATTGATTAACCATTTATTAAAATGCTTATTATTCATTTATTAATCCTTTATAAACTATTTATAAATAATGAGCCAGTGATAGAAAGTGTGGCTGTCAAAGACGTGTGTGTGTGTGTGTGTGTGTGTGTTTATACACTGTACCTTAGCTATGTCTTAGATGAGAACTCTGAGCATGTCCATGGGAAAGTACTGGCCAGTAGCATTATTCTGTAACTGGGAGAAATATGGATTGAGGAAATAATTTGAAAATGAAGCTAGCAATGACCGGCTGGGTTTCAGGGCTGTACAATGCTATACAGAAGGAGGCAAAGAAAGGGAGCAAACTAATCATCGCCCCTCAGTGTTACGTAGCAAGGGAGATGGCAGGGTTGGGTCTCCTGAAATCTCTTGGAATGGGCACAAACAGGAGCAGTTAATGTTGCGATTTTCTTCATGTATGTGTAGAGATGCATTTGCCAGCCATTGGAACCCAAAATACCACAGTTCTGACCTGGTCTTGGAATAGCAAACAACTGGTTTCTCATATCCTTCTGTGTGGTAAAAATTGCCAAATGCTGGCTTTTAATAATGAAGCGAGTGTGGCTGTTATGGTGGGTTATATAGTGCATGTGTGCATATGCGTAGTGGTAGGTGGATGTCACGGTTGTAAAGGGACACATCTGTTGTTTGGTGTATCCTCCTCCATCATTATATTCATAGACTTCTACACAATCCCCATTAGTTCCTTGTTTAGTCTCAAATACTTCACAAGTGAGTGACCTCCCTGGGCAGGCTACTTTTCTCTGATTTGACCTCAGTTAACGACTGGCTGTAAATATTGCATGGTCTTGAAGTAAGATTTCCAGGTCCTTTCCAGACTGTAATATGGCCTGTGCTATTGTCACTGACTGAGGGTGGGCGGAGGGGCGTTGTCCTGTGTGTGTGTGTGTGTGTGTGTGTGTGTGTGTGTGTGTGTGTGTGTGTGTAAGGGTGTGGGGAAGCACTTTGACATATAGAGTTTTATATGGCCACATGTACTTAAAGTCACCACTGGTTATAAACACTTATCATTAATCTGTGTGCATTATACTTCTCTTCATTTTATTCTGTTACTACTTGTTGTACCTTCATTGACTTCTGAAAATAACCCTTCCTGCAGCCTGTTAGTTAGTTCTTTGCAGGTGCACATACAGTAATTTTAGGGTAAATTTTTCAAAAGTGCCTTACAAGTCTAAGTGCCACTGACTTTCATTGCCACCTGGGCTCCCAAGTGACTAAAGAATTTATGAAAATAGGACTTAGACACTTAGTGCTTTTGAGAACGTTGCCCATAACATTGATCTTAAATATTTTAGTGTAAAGGGAGGAGAAGGCAGGTTTAGTTTCCAGCAGTGAGTTGTTGTTTCCTTGTTGGAAGAGAGAATGAGCATTCACTGACATGGAGTACTTTAGTTTGGCCAACTTTTATGTACAGTTTGTACTTTAGAATATGGCATTAAGGATATTAGTCAAAGCAGAACACAGCTTACAGTGGTGATAATAGTCATTAACACTTAGTGTTTAGCACTTTACATTTTTTCAAAGTACAGCACAGACACTAATTATAGCTTACAGCTCCCAGGGATTCTCAGAGCAGCTTTGTACCATTCTTACCCAGATGCTTTCTATTCATAACTTCTCCAATGCTCAGTCATTGCTAGAGCTGGTCAGGATTTTGGTGTGGGACTTTCTTTTTATTAACAAGTTTTGAAAGAAAACGAGCAGTTTTCATTTAATTACAAACCTTTTGCTTTGTTTGAGTTTGATTAAAAAAGTTCAAAGCAAAAATTTTTTCCAAAACAAAATGAAATGTTCTTTGTTTAGAAAATTTCATTTGGGATATTTCTTCTTTTGCCTTGTTCTCTCACTTCTTTACTTCCCTTTCCTCTCTTTTTTTTCCCCACCGCAAAAGAGCGGGGGGGAATAAAAATAAAAAATAAATTTAAGAAGTGGGGGGGAAACGAAAAGTGCAAGAACGTGTATTTTCCCACAGTCTCTCACTTTTTAACTCATGTCCATTTTTTTCCAGTGGGGAAAAAGTAAATAAGTGAGAAAAAGTATTTTTTCTCATTTTCTCTAACTTTTGAGAACATAGGAATTTCCCCCACTTTTTCAACATGAAATATTTCATCCATTTTCAAAAAAAATGCATTTTGCCCAATCTTTTTCATTTCAACATATTTTCAAAAATGAAGACTTTCCTAACCCACCTCGTATATAGACATATAAAAATTGCTTTCAACTAACCCTCATTTTTCTACCAGCCATAATTGTTGCTACACCTCACAATAAGGACTCAGTCAGGCACAGTGCTGAGTAGATTCTGCAAGATGCCAAGCACTCTCAACTTCGTTTGACTTCAGTGGGAGATAAGGATGCTAAACGCTGCCCAGGACCAGGCTGTAATGCCTTTGGGTTAAGCTTCGGACTCAGTCACTCCCAGTCAAATGAGCCAGGTGCAATCCAAAACCAACCCCTGAGCACGGGTTTGTGTGTGTCTTTGTCAGGCTACCCAAAAAAGGAGCCACTTGCCACGTTCCTTTGAGTTGGGAATTTTAACACTTTGTAATAATCTCTTTTAGGCAATAGGTGCTGGGCTGTATTGAATCAAGTGAAAATAAAACACATGGAGCATTCTCCTAATGTATTTATTCATGTGTTTATTCAGAGAGAGTGCTGTGTTTTGTAACTTAAATGTTGCAATAATAATAATAGCAATAAAATGTTGCAAATCTTGCACTCCAAATGCAGGCAACTCCTCTCTTAATTCAGTGAGTAATGACTGCCAGCTATATTCTAGGGAACAATCCTGCATTGGGGGAGAGACCGACTGGAGGGTCTATAGGTCTCTTCTCTCGACTTTTATGGTTTTAGGATAGAATTTGACTATAGACGGTGTTAGGGAATTCTATTTTAGGGTCTGATCATGCAGTCAGTCTGCACTCAAAACTGCCACTGATTTTCTACAGGAGTTCCACATGCTGAATGATTGTAGAATTAACTCTACCACTTGCCAGCCGCTCGGCCGCTCTATTAGCAAATGCTGTGTAGAGTCAGGGAATGTTATGTCAATAGCATAAAAGCAGGACGCACATTTTTAATGCAGTGAGTATAGTTTTCCTACAGGCTCTAAAATTCATTGAGTTCTGTAATGCATCTACTGCTCCACTTCTGTGAAATGATACGTCTTGTGTGAATCTCCAGGGCCTGGATTTTCTTCTGCTGTGGGTGCAAATCAGAAGGAACTTCACTGAAGGAAATGGAATTATATCAGTATAACTAAATGAGAGGACAGTCAGGCCCAAAGATTTCATATTACTGCTACTGAAAGAAAGGAATGGATGTGGAGCACCTGGAAATACTTGCGTTTTGCTATTCACAATCAAAGGAGTCTTTTAGGAATGCGTTAGAGTGTTCATAGCTATTAGAGTGAGTAGGGAATGTTTCAGCAAAATGTTTTTTCATCAAAATATGCTGATTTGTTGACACAAAAATGGTTTGTGAATGAAGGTCAGTTTTGATAAATCTGCTGATTTGAAAAAATGTCAAAAAACAAGGTGGGAAATTGTCAAAATGGTTCTTTTGACATTTTTTTAAACAAAAAAATTGCCTTTTTTTATTCAAAATGACTTTGTTTCCAAATTTAAGCTAATTAGACACAAAAAAGGTTAAAGGAAGAAGAAAGGTCAACATTGAAACACCGCACATCTGAATTTTTGAAACCAAACATATCCATCGACCAAACTGAACTTTTTTCCAGTTTTTGGTTTGTGAATATTTTCAAGATTTTGATTTTTCATCCTGAGTTGAGACAGAAAAACATTTTGAACTCTCACAGATATTCAAGGGCTGGGAAAATCATTTCCCACCCAGCTCTAGTAGTTAGTTAATTAAGAGCCTGATTCAAAGCCCATTGAAGTCATTGGGAGTCTTTTCATTGGTTTAATTGGGCTCTGGATCAGGCCTCAGTGCACTGTATCTCAGCTTTAGATTAATGCCTTAAAAATATTTCTCTGCCTCCAGTAAGAGGAATGGCTTTACAAAACTATGAGAATGTGCACATTGGCTGGGCAAAACTCTTCTCCTCTTCAGTGTGTTCTGCACATCTCCCATCTGTAATATAGAAATGTGCTGTGGGATCTGCCCTGGTTCCGCTCACCAAACCTCCACTGACATCAATGGCGGTATTGCGCATGGAAGAGATACCAAATATGTGACTGAGATCCATGGTACATGTCAGCGAGAACTTTGCCTAGAAAATGTACTTGTGCCTGTCAGGGGCGGCTCTATGTTTTTTGCCGCCCCAAGCATGGCAGTCAGGCGGCCTTTGGTGGCACGCCTGCGGGCAGTCTGCTGGTCACGTGGATCTGGCGGCGTTTCTGCCGGTGATCTGCCACCAAAGCCGCGGGACCGGCGGACCCCCCCGCAGGCGCGCCGCCAAAGGCTGCCTGACTGCCGCCCTCACGGCGACCAGCAGGCCGCCCCCCCGTGGCTTGCTGCCCCAGGCACGCGCTTGCTGCGCTGGTGCCTGGAGCTGTCCATAGTGCCCGATTCCCCGTTTCTTACTCCTTGTCTGAGTTAGTGTGGCACTCCTGAAATGAATGGAGTTACACTGGAGTAAAACTGGAGTCGCAGTGGGGAATCAGAGGCCCTCTTGTGCAAAAGTCATCAGGGATCTGTTGGACACACAAGACTTGTCTACACGGAGTGACCAAGTGTGCCAGTGGCACTATGCTAATGTGAACTACATACCTTTTAGGGTTTCCCAGCAAGATCTATATGGGGCAGTTAGAGCATAGCACCATAATGCACTTTACAAATCGCACCTCTCTAGTGCGCTTTGCCAGTGCCATATAGACAAGCCCAGAAAACTCAGTTACTCTGCTCAAATCCATAGAGTTAATTCAGACCTACTCTATAATAACTGAGAACATAATGTTGCCCATTTGGGCATAATTATACTCCTCCTGAAGTCAAATGTAATTTTGTTATTTACTTAAATGGGAACAGATTAAAGCCTGTAGGATCAATGAATCCATCTCCAATGTTGTAATGGAAGTTGCTGTTTTACCTTGTAATGAATCACACGACCATACGAACTGTTGGAATGGATCAGACCACGGGTCCATCTAGTCCAGTAATCTGATAACCTGCCATAAAGAGAGTTTTCTTCCTGACTCCCATCATTTAGTGGTGGTTTATGGCCTGAAGCATGAGAGTTTCCATCTCTTCCAAATCCAGTTATAATTCTGGTATTCTTGCTGTGAGAAATCAGGCAACGTCATTTTGGAATCAAATTGGAGAGGCAAAACGTTTCACTCAGAAATATCACAATTGCTGTCGAGGTAAAAATATTCTATTCTATGGCCTGTTCTACACTTCAGGGTTTTGCTGGCATAGCTGCATTGGTTAAGGATGTGAAAAAATTGCACTGCGAACTAACACAGGTATGCCAGCAAAAGCCCCAGTGGAGATGCAGTTTTGTGCTTGTGGACAAGCTACTGATGTCAGGGAACTGAGCCATAGCTGCACGGTACAAAGGACTCCGGGCCTGCAGGGCACGAGGTGGCAGGACCCCTGGCTGGCCTGGGCAATCCCTAAAACGTTACACTAGTATAGCTTATTTTGTTTGGGAACTGTTATAAGCTACACTGGCAAAAGAACTTGTTGGTACAAGCTGTGTCTGCACTACGAAGGTTTATTGGTACCAGTATAGCAATGTGTAGGTGGCTATACAGGTCATCATAACCCCCTCATCAATGTAGTAAATGCACTGCTGGAAGGAGCTCATAAAATAAGGTGACTAATATCTGTCACATGTGGTTCCTTCTCCTCCATCCTCTCCCCAGAGGAGAACCGTGTGTGCAGCGGAGTGTTTTGTTTTGGTGGGGTTTTTAGAACGGACACACTGCTGAGTTTTGGCTTAGAGAAGGCAAGTGGAAGAAGCTTTTCACTCGGAGCAGAAGGTGGTGGGGGAGGTTTGCGACGGGCCTACGGTCCGGTGGGAGTTTGTAATTGCAAGGACACTTGGCCCAGCAGCAAACATGGCAGATTAGTGGTGGGCTTGGTGTTTGTTACCTGTAGCCTCCTCTGAGCTTCTGCTGTCTTTCTAAAATAGTCACTCGGGGTGATGAATGCAGAAGCAGCAAGTCCTTCTAGAAGGTGAATACTGTTGAGAATAAAGAGTGTTTTCCTAAAGACAGTGCTTTGCTGTTTCCCTCATCCCTCTGCGCGCTCTCACCCTGGACTGCAATGACAGTTTATTGCAGTAAAGAGGATTAGTTATACTGGGGGAGGGGGGAATGAATGCGCTATTCCCTGTGGGATTACATGAGCATATTCTCTCTTTTCTAACTTACATCATGTTTGTTAGTCAATATGCCTCTATCCGAAATGCTACCTGGAGTATAAGTGACCGAATTAAAATAGCTATATTGCTTACATCACAATGGAACTTCTGAAACATCGGTAAAGGGAACTACCCTTACTGTCCTTTGGGTTACACTTGAAACTTTCATGGTATTTGACATACAATCCTATTCCACACAAGCCTTTTTTTGATAATAGATTTTAAAGTTGTGTGCATTTAACGGCTATTTCGTAATGGTAATATGCAAGCTGCTGCAGTACATTTTGGTTGCTAAGTGCAGTATTTAGCCCTGTTCTCCATGCAGTCAAGCATATCTTAACTCCCTGGATAATGATTGTTATTGGAATTTGCTGAAGAAATTTATGGCCCATATGATTACTTCCACAAAAGAAAACGTTAGAAAGCAAATAAAAAGTCATGAGACTGTTAATTTAAGAAAGTTACTGTAGTTCCTTCACCACAAAAAAAAAAGAGAGAGAGGGAGAGACACCTGTAGCCCTTGTCAGGAGGGGTTGGGATGGAAAAGGATATCACAATTAATCTACAGAGGCCTGCTTCAGATGTGAGTGCAGTGGATAATCCGCTAATTGACCCCAGAGTCCAATACAAAGTGGACAGTGTACTGTTATTCTTGGCCAGAAGGCTATTTCCCCCCCCCCCCCCAACCTTCTGTTCTTTTTCCTTCAGTGGTTGAATTTATTGAACATTCTGTGGTGTTAATCTGTCGACTTGAAGGGCTAAAGAAGAATGTTTTGTAAACCTGGAGCAGAGATGGCAAAAGGATATCGCTAATTAGAATTGGAAAACATACAGGCAAGGACAAGTCTGATGAGAAAGGGCCTTAGGGGTTATAGCCATATGGAGAGGTTAGGAAAGCTAAAGAGTCTGTTCTCCAATTGATGTGTAACTATAACTCCCATTAATGTTAATCGAAGGGTGTGTGTGTGTGTGTACAATTAAATGCGCATTCACTAGAAAAGAGGAAATTCAAAAAGGAGCTCAGTTGAGATGTACAATCTGAGGGT
Organism: Trachemys scripta elegans; assembly: GCF_013100865.1. Lineage (NCBI taxonomy): Eukaryota > Metazoa > Chordata > Testudines > Emydidae > Trachemys > Trachemys scripta. Next base: position 120,011,427 of record NC_048303.1, read on the forward strand.
GACGGAGACAGTGGGTAAACCTATGAGAGCAGGTGACAGACTCATGGACAAAAAATATATGGGCTGCAACTGAAAATATCTTAAAGGGATTTGGGATAAAGATATGGAATTGGTAATTAATATGTGGCCAGACTGAATAGCAATAGAGGCAGCACATGAATATATTCACGGGAGAGTCATAAAGGCACTGGGGCCTGATCCAAAACCCTTTGAAGTCAATGGAAGGACTTCCATTCGCCTCATTGAGCTTTGGGTCAGGCTCTGAGAGAAGGAAAGAATCCGGAGTTAAAATATTGGTGGAGGTGTGGCAATGCACCGTGACTGGTTCCTTGGCTTTCTCCTTCCATTCTAGATGCACATGCGCTGGTACTGAGTGAAGACAGCAAGAAAGAATTTGCATACGTGTTTGTGAATAAGCCCCGATCCACTTTGCTCGTATTCGTGGTTAGAGTTCTGTGGGATCTGGAATCTCCATTTCACAGGAAATTCTGGGATTTTGAAATTAGTTTTCATTCTAATTCAGAGCAAAACACTGAATTTTGCAATTTCCCATGAAATGAACTTTTGATTGACCCGAAACAATTTTTTAAAAAAATGTTTCCTGGCAATAAAATTGAAACAGTTGATCGGGTAAATCAAAACTTTTCAGTTTTGGCTTTTAACATTTTTTTCATACTATAAGAGTAAATTAGTTTCACAACAAAAAATCAGAATCTTCTGTTTCTACATCATTGGAAACATTTCATCCTGATTTTTCCCCCCAAATTGAGTATTTTGTCAAAATCCGTGCATTCCCATGGAAAATTTTGATTTTGAAAAAACAGCATCTTCAGACTGAAAACTGTCCTGTCAGAAAAACACACCTCTGTTCATGAAATTTGTGATGTATTTGTGAACATTTTTGGTCAGCAAGTTTGTAATTCCCCCGAAGATTGGTGGAGTTCAGAACCATTGCTAATGCCAGCATGGAAACATGTATGTGAAATGATTTCCACCCCAGAGTCCCCACCGCCACTTGGAAATCTTTTTGTTGGGTCAGCTGAGAGGTGGAATGGGAAAGGGTGGGGGGGGGGAGAAGTTGGGGGAAGGGCTAGCTCAGTGGTTTGAGCATTGGCCTGCTAAACCCAGGGTTGTGAGTTCAATCCTTGAGGGGGCCATTTAGGGAACTGGGGATTGGTCCTGCTTTGAGCAGGGGGTTGGACTAGATGACCTCCTGGGGTCCCTTCCAAGCCTGAGATTCAATGATTCTAAGTTGTCTCAGAGGAGCAGAACAGACACTAGCAGCCACACCAAAGAGGAAATGCATGAAAAGAGCCATAGAGGAAGCAGCCTTCACATTCTGCCCATTTTCTGAGGCTACAAACCCAGGTGAGGGTGAGGAGCCCTTTGCTCCGCACGTTGGGAGAGTGGAAGGTCAAGCACCAGCCTCTTTCCCTGGGTCCACACAAGGGTCTGGAGTGCATGGAGGTATTTGTGGTCTCTCCTGATGTTCTTATGAAGGATCCTGCTGGGTGATAACAACCCTGGGTCTCCTGTGGATAACTGTGGGTGTGCCCAGCGCCTGCTAGTTTGCTTCACACTGATTATGCTTTCCCTGACCCACTGGCTCAATGCATAGAGAAGCCCATCTCTATCAGCCATGCTGCAGCTTGCCCTATTGTTTCTGAGCCTGCCTTACTCCCGCAGTGCTCGACATGGACAAGCGGGGTCAGAGCCCCATGTAATAATCTGCCTTCATCCCAGACAAATTGCAAGGGGGGTGATTGCTGCTGGCAATAGCAAAATAGCCTCACGCCCATGATTCCATGCTTTGCTATTGCTCTCCGGGTCCTGGCCGCGGCGCTACCGCTGCTGATAGCCGGTGCAGGGTAGCTGAGTCGGCCCTGTGGAAATCTCCAGCATTCCTTTTCCCTGCTAGTAGACGAGTCAACCTCTCTCGCCACGTCTCCCACATATGTTCTCTGGGAGATACTTCAAGTCACAGTCACCAGCTCAGTGTGGTGACCTGTTCCTCCAGCCCCAGTAGTACCGTTTGTTTTGGCCATCCCCGGGACAACATTCATGCTCCTTCTCCTCCTCCAGAGTCCTGTGGTAGCACCATCCACCACTGCAGCAAGAGCACCATCTTCTCTCTCAGAAGAAGAAAAATCCCATCCATCCATCCATCCATCCATCCATCCATCCATCCACAGCTGTGTCCCACTGTCCTCCGGATGCACTGACCTTCCTTCCATTCCCCCCTGAGATCAGACAAGGATGTTCACCACAGCCTCTAGGCCTAACCTGCCAATCCCTACCTTCCTGCCTTTCCCACTCAACTAGTTCCAGAAATCTGCCATTCAATGTGAGCTGCCAGGGGCCAGGCTGTGATGCCAAAGCTGTGCTGGTATTGCCCATGACAGGGTGATCTCTGCCCAGAACCTAGCCCTGCGTAGAGCCAGGCTACTGTATTCTTCCTCTTCCGCTCTGGTGACTATCTCCTTTATTCATTCAGGGTGCAATTCACCCTGGGCAGAGGGTCAGGCCTGGGCTTGTGAACACCTCAGAACAGGTCTTAAGTGGGACTTTATGCTGGCTCCTGCATGCGGTGAATGTCCCCCCATGTTTGCTGATGATCAGGTACTGCTCACTATTATTAATTCACCAGGACTGGCTCACTACCAGAACACCAGGCACACAGGCGCTCTCCCTGTACTCCGAGTGTGTCCTTCCCAGGACATGGCTGGTTCTTGGCAAATGGCGGTGGTGAATGGTGATTGGTGGCAGGAGCTAAGATGAGTGCACTGAGCAAATGCGCTTGGCAAATATATGAAACGGGGTGTTGTGAATGCGATTGGAGAGGGAAGCTTAACACTGCACATTCCCCATCCCCTGTATCTTTTTCTCTCACACACACACGCACACGCTAAATGACTCTGATGAATGGTGGTAGGGAGCAGAAAATAGGGATTAATAATTTCAGTGGATGAACTTGGCAGATATAGGTATATAAATGTATTATGTATAGTATGGGAAAGGGACATACAATGCGTAGCAAGTCCCTATCATCCCGTGGTAAGGAACCAAACATGACCTCACCCTTCAGAAACACTGTGGTGAGCCGCTGGTTGAACGGCAGCATGACAACTGAGGATCCAATCTGTGGACTTGGCAGATAGAGTAAGTGGACCTTCATACGGGGTGGGGGAAAAGCAGCCATTCCCCAAACCCACCCTAGCCAGAGCCTGCCACTCAGTTAATTCGGGCCACTCAGTGAAACAAGTGTCTGATGGCAAGTTTAGAGACTAGTGCTGGGCATATACGCTCATGGACAATAACATGGTTTGAAAGAGACAGCAGAAAATTGAATGCAAACTATGCTAGATAGCTGGTAAATCTGGTTTATAATTTTCTGCTGCCATCAAGAAGTGACTTGGCTATTTTTAAATCCAGGGTTCATCGAGCCCAGTATAATGCCTGTTCTTGGGCAGAAGCAAGATTTTAAATGTCTTAATATACCCTCAGCCTGCTTCTCTGTTCTTTTTGTCCCTGAAGTGCTTCTCTGCCCTCTCCTGGAGAGATTCAGCACTTCCTCTGTTTATAACAGTAGTGTCCAACCTTATGGCCACATAAACCTAAGCACAGCCTTGAGTGGGCCACACAGATTCTACAGATTTTAATAAGACTTAAGGTCACTTGTTGATTTATATTTTAAGTTCAGCTTGTTTTGTATGTATTTAGATAGGTTGTTTCTATGTACAGCGTTATCTATTGAAACACTTGACTAAACTATAATGAGGTAAATGTGACGACAAAATGCTAATGAATCAGCTGTTAGTATATGATGTTGAAGCAGGCCGCGGGCCTCTTGTCCGGCCCGTAGGTTGGGCACCCCGGTTTATAACATGTTGTTTACTCAGTCAAGGGACAGAAACAGTATCAGGGGTTCCTGATCTCAGCCACGTTAGTGTACATCTGGAATAGCTCTGTTGAAGTCAGGGGAGTCACTCTGGGTTTCCATTGGTGTAATAAGAGGTCAGAATCTGATTCCAGCTGCCCTATGGGTCTGGCCAAACAACACAAGTAGGATGAAACTCTCCCCTGTGTAGAAAACCAGCACAAGGCCTGGACACCACTACAGTCACACTGTTGAGGGCTTAGATGAGACTTGAGTGGTCCAGAAGTCTTGTCTGGCTCTCTGCCCACGAGTGAATTTCCACATGGAGTGTGTTGCAAACAGTACTGCCAACCTCCCAGTTCAAAAATCACAAGTTAGGCCCCCAAAACTCATGAGATTAAAAAAAAAAAAAAACCCACATCTTGAGTGCTTTTTATATGCCTTGTGACTCTAGTTCACATGTCTGAGTTTTTCTCCATAACCATGGGGGCCGGAAACTGGCTTTTTGAATGAAAGCTGAGAGTCTCATGCATTCACATGCCTCCAGGAGCTGGGGGCTTTAAGAAAAACACCAAATACCACAAGACTGGAGTTGGTAACACTGTTTACATGTAGCTGTCAGTAATGCGCCATAGTCAAAAAGTGTTTGTAGAGATGATTTGTTTAATAAGTAATCCCCAAAGATCATATTCTTCAAAACCCCAAAGTGTTTGTGACTAATGCACAAACAGAAACAGGGGCTAAATATGCTCAGGAGATTTTGTTTCTCCAGCTCTAATGACTCTGGGGTAGATGTTACCTCCTAAGTAGTAGTTTAGCTGGTGAGTAAGCCCATTGACTTAAATTGGACTCTTTACAGGCCAAGGGACTATTCGGCTAGTGAGGCTGGTGGAATCTGACCTTATATTAACAGTAATGGCATGAAATAGTGAACCCACTTATGGCAACGTTTAAAAGAATCTTCTCAAGAGCCACAAGGAAGTATAAAGGCAACAGAAGCCGTTGCCTCAATACCTTTTTGTTTTGGTGGCTGTAGAAGTCAAAGCTTTCCTATAGCGATGCAGTGAGAGAGATGATCGCTTTAAAGAGGGGCAGTCTTAACGAAGGCCCTTGCTGTTTAGCCAGGAAGGAACAATGGATCAAATCACATTCCCCTCCTCCCCAGTGCACGTGCGCCCACGCGCTCCCACACAAATATATATCCCTGGGTAGATGATGCATAGTATTTCTTTTGAACGGGGCTGATCATTAAACGGTGCTGTCAAGAAGTAGATCTGATGGGTCCTGGACTAGCCACAAGGCACTCGTGCAGTGCTCATTCATCTCGTTTAGTTTCACTGTACTCCTGCACCATTTGTCTGTCCAAGGCCTGTGATGGTAATAACAGGGCTGGTGGCTTTTCTCCCACTTCCTTTTTTTTCTCCTCTACCTCTCTTCTCCCTCCCCCCCCCCCCCCGCCCCCCCGGCTGATGGATATGCAGAATATGTGGGATGAAGCAAGCGATACTGTCACCGAACTGATGGTGTTCAGTGACTCCTTGAGCTCTTGGCTGGTCTGTACCGCAGGAGCCTGACACCCTGACCACTGAGGCATAAAAAACAGAGCATTGGAAGCCTCAGCCTGTCAGGCGCCAGAGCGTCCCCCAGAGAGGCCCAGAGATGTGTACGCAGGGGGGGGAGGGGAGCAGCGGCTGGGGAGGGGCGAGGAGCGAGAGTGAGAAAAGAATCAAGCCGTGAAATGTTGGCTCGTTTCTCCTGATGCTCATGCAGGAGCACGGCTGATTCCTGAAGAAGCAGAGCCCACCCGCTCAGTGGCACAGCACAAGAACAGGGAGAGCTGGGTCTTCCGGAGCCGCTAGCTAGGAGGGGATGGGGGACGTACAAGATCCAGCAGGGCCGGCTTTAGGAAGTGCGAGGCCCAATTCGAATACCCGGCGGCGGTCCGGGTCTTCGGCGGCGAGTCCTTCACTCGCTCCGGGTCTTCTGTGGCACTGAAGGACCCGCCGCCGAAATGCCACCGAAGACCCGGAGCGAGTGAAGGACCCGCCGCTGAAGTGCCGCCGAAGACCTGGACCGCCGCCGGTTGAGTAAAAATTAAAAAGTTAGGCGCTCTTCTTTAGGACGCGGAGCCCGATTCGGGGGAATCGGGGGAATCGGCCTAAAGCCGGCCCTGAGATCCAGACAACAGTGCATGGGAATCCTAGCGAGCTCTGCTGTCCAGTCTCTGTGGCAAGCCTCAGCGTGGCGAGAGAGGTCCTCTGAGAAGTTAATGGTGGCGCATTTTGTGGGAGGAGGATGCAAGGCACGCTCAGGATGGCTGCATGGTGCAGCTGTGCTCGGGATTGGGGTTGTTGGCTCGCGCTTGGAAGAGTGGGGCTCGAGTTTTCATTCAGATTCGGGATGCCTTGTTGCGGGGGGGAGCAGGAGGTTTGGCTGAGAGCTCCTGATGTGTGGGATGGGAACTGGTGGAGTGATCCATATGGCTCACTGCCCTCTCCTGGTGCCATGCTAAATGACGGGCTGGGAACTGGTGGAATGGTCCATGGGACAGATATGGCAATTCACACTGTCCTACATCCCACCACTGCCACAATATATGTCACAGTTTCAGAGTAACTGCATCTATATTCCCCCTCCGGGGTTGCTTGAGGGCACCCTTTTAACTGTTTCGGGCTCCCAGCCATCACCTCTCTTGGGCGGAGACCCGGGTCTCACTCCCTCCTGATCAGGGGTTTTAAGGCTGCACAGCTCCCTGATCTACACTGTGATATCCACAGCAAACCAGGCTGCCTAAAAAACCCAGTGCCTGCACGTTGCTTTCTCTCCAAAGGCCCTGATCAGTGTCGTGTCAGTTATAAGTTACCAGACATCTCCTTCTTAGTGCATTGATTCCTAGCATCGAAGCATTACAGAGAAAACATATTAAAACAGGAAAAGTTCCTACACCCAGGCTAAAATGTTTACCAAAGGTCAGCCCCCGCTCCAATCCAGAGCTCTGGTCGTTTTAGTCCTTCAAACCCCCCCAACTGGGTTTTCCCCATGGTTATAAGTTCATCTGTCTTAGATCCAGAACCAGTCCAAAAGCTGGGCAAATCAGACATTTCTTTATACAGCTTGGGCCATTGACAAGTAAACAGCAGACAATACCCCTGTTCTCAGGGGTAGCTTCAAAAGGCTGGGTTTTTGCATAACCAGAGTTGGATAGCTTGCCTTAACCTCTGCCTCGGGATTCCCCAGGAAATCCACTTAATGTCCCCAAAATCCATATTTGTCTGGCACAGGTATCGTCTTTTGAACTCCCAGGTCATATGTCTGTCACATCCCCATGCCGAGAGGCTACATACAATTTTAGACCCCAATAATGCATAAACTTGATACAATTAGGTCTTTCAAGGATATTGCAGGAAATTGCCATATTTGTCACCAGTTCCTGCTGAAGATACCACGGTACACCCACAGCTTGAATACTGCATGCAGTTCTGGTCGCGCTGTCCCAAAGTAGATATAGCAGTATGGAACAGCATCTGTATGAGGAGAGATTAAGAAGACTGGGACTATTTGTTTTAGAAAAGACAAGACTAAGCGTGGGGGTATGATAGATGTGTACAAAATCATGACTGGTGTGGGAGAAAGTGAATAGGGCAATGTTATTTACCCTTTCAATAATACAAGAACCAGGGGTCACCCAATGAAATTAACAGGCAGCAGGTTTAAAATAAACAGAAGGAAGTATTTCTTCACACAATGCACAGTCAACCTGTGGAACTCCTTGCCAGGGGATGTTGTGAAGGCCAAAAGCATAACTAGGTTCAAAAAAGAATTAGCTAAGTTCATGGAGGACAGGTCCATCGATGGCTATTACCAAGATGGTCAGGGACACAACCCCATGCCCCAGGTGTCCCTAAACCTCCAACCACTAGAAGCATCTGGCAATGGCCACTGTCAGAGACAGGACACTGCACTAGCTGGACCATTGGCCTAACCCAGTATGGCCATTCTTATGTTCTTAATAGTGGGTGTAGCTAGGATGCTTCCCTGCATTCTAGGGGAACCCTTTGACTTATTTCCTGGACAGTGTTTAAGCCATTACCTTTCATAATTTCACGTTTCACCTATGCATGTAATAAACATTCTGTTAGCGAGCCAGCATTTAACAACCATCCTGTGTAATATCCCACATTAGAATATATGGCCCTGAGCTGTCTGATGCCCCCTCTTATCCTTGTTCCCCCAAAACCTTTGGGTGGGAACTTGAGACCTGTGCCCCCCGACTCCCACAGTCAGACTCCAAGAACCTTCATTAGTGTCCATATTGATTCAGGCTGCAGGCAGGCCAGCGGGACTCATCACCCACATCTGATTGCTTGCTAGCCCCCAGGGTTTTGAAGGACTAAAACTTACCAGAGCTCAAGGTTGGAGTTGGGGTGAGCTCTGGTAAGCTTCTTAGCATGCATGTAGTTCTTTAATTGTTTTAATATATTTTCTCTGCAATGCTTTCACCTTACGGATAAAAATGCTTGCTTAGAAGGAGATGTGTGGTAACTTGTACCTGCGGGCAATACACTGGTCAGAGCCCTTGGAGAGAAGGCAAAATGCAGGTGCTGGCCTTTTTAGGCAGTCTGGTTTGCTGAGGATATTGCAATGTAGATCAGGGAACTGTGTGGTTAAAACCCCTGGTCAGGATGGAGTGAGATGAGGGTCTCCTCCCAGGAGAGGTGATGGATAGGTGCTGGAAACCTTTAAGTGAGTGCCCTGGAGGGGTCACAGAGACCATTATGCCCCATACAGGTGCAGTTACCCTGAAGCTGTGACAGCGCATACATCTCATTACCCTGTCCTTGTGCCCTCTCCCTGGATGTGCTGCGGTACGGTGGAGTGGCCCAGACATCTCATTGGCCTGTCCTTGTGTCATGCCGTTCCTGCCGTTTTTGGTTATTTTAAAGTAATGTTTTAACTGAGTTTTTTTATTCTAGTCGCTCTCCTCAACCAGTAAAGAGGGCAACCACACTCCCATGCACAAATCTCGGCACATATGTCTGCTCAGTGGGAAGAACTTTGTAAATAGCATGCATCAGGCAGGCTGTGAGGTTGGTATAGAAATCCCTCGCCATGTGCAATGTATCCGTGTGATCAAACAGTTGAGAGGTAACGCATGCCATGGAGCTGACCTGTCCCTAAGCACTTGAGGGAGGACGAGGGCTCTGCATTCACCCTACAGTTACTCAACATTTTGTTGTCCCACATGCTTTGAGGGAATCAGTGCTAGTCTCGGCTAGAGAGGGAGTCCGGAGGAAGCTGGAAACCCAAAGGAAAATAGTCGGCATTTGGGTTGAGCAGGCAGTCTCAATTGCAAAGAGAGGGAGCCCGCAGCTCGGTTGTAAAGGGGCTTGTTAAGTGACCCTTCTCTGAAGCAGAATAGCTATTTGAATTTAGTTCTAGTCAAGCATGGGTTGCAAATTCCAGATGGCTCCTCTGTTTTTCAGCCTGGTTCTACCCTTCCTACGTACAGTGGGTTTTGACAATGTTAATTCACCTTGGAAAATGCTCATGACACCACAGTATCAGGCGATGGTCAGACCGTTACCGCATGCCGCCCCTCCGCCCTTCAGCTGCCGATTCATCCTACCGGCACCAGGCATGTTTGACATACAGTCCTGGTTCCGTCGGGCACTTGTAGCTGCTCTGAAGCACTGACCTATCACTGGAATGTATGTGTAAACACCTGGAGGACAGTTGTCCCGACTGATACGTTCTGATATGTATTGTGTCAAATCTGTGTCCACAAACACAGACCACCGGAACCACTCAAACTACCCACATGCCCCTTAGCTGATAGAACCCAGACTAGGGTGACCAGACGTCCTGATATTATCAGGTCTGTCCCAATATTAGGAGCTTTGTCTTACATAGGCAACTATTACACACACCCTGTCCTGATTTTTCACACTTGCTATTTGGCCACTCTAGCCCAGAGAATGACTGCAAATGGTAGTTGTTAGTAGTAAACTAATAGACACCACTAGAGGGCGACATAAAGTCCTCACAGCCAGTGGGCTTTCTAACCAATGACACCTACACCACTAGTGACAGCACAGATGCTGCACTCTTCCCCATCCCATAAATCATTCATTCACATACATGAAATGCATAACCAATATTTACACGGGAAAGCTCCATTATGTTTTGTTATGACAGAGTATTCAGTGTAATGCATCTTATTTATAACACTCTTCTTTCATTTCTTACTTCTTTCCTCATCTGCTTTATCTCCTTCCTCCTTCCCAAACCCTTCCCCTCTTTTCACTCTCAGGACCATTTTCCCAATGTTCCTCATTGATCCTTTGCCTCCTTGCTTTTTTCACAATAGCTCATTTTAAAAACAGCAACCAAGAATAAACATTAAGGCAGAGTTAACCTTCAGGTATTGTATGTCGTGTCCTTCATCATTCAGCAGGACAGGGAACAGAGAGGAAACGTATATGCTATGCACTTCAACAGGAATAGAAATTTGGGAGCAAATCCATTTCTAGTCACTCACAGTGATTAATAGAGTTGTACAGAAGCAGTAATAATAATTAATAAACCACCTGAGCCTTTTACAGAAATCTAGTAAAGATGTGTACTAGGCCCTTTAAGGAGTAATGTTTAATAATCTGACATTCAATTGTTTGAATCTTTATTTTTCACTTCTATTCCCGTGAAAGCACCTTAAGCCATCGGTTTGGAGCAGCTGTTGGAACCACAAAAAATCTCTGAGCTTTTAATGTTAAAGAAGCAACCTTAGGGACTAGGAATTGCCAGACTGGCTCAGACCTGAGGTCCATCTAGTCCCATATCCTGTCTCTGACGGTGGCTAGGACCAGATGCTTCAGAGGAAGGTAAAATCAGCCTTGCATTAGGCAAGTGTGGAACAATCTGCCCCTATAGTAGGTCTTCTCCAAGTCCCTAGTTAACAGAGATCAGTTTAAATCCTCCTTCAAAATGTACGTAATTTATGTTAGCATTTAGCTTTGGATACTCCTGGTATCTATATAAATCTCCAATCCCTTTTTGAAGACTGCTAAGTTTTTGGTCTCAACCATATCCCGCGACAATGAGTTCCACAGTCTAATTCCACATTCTATTTGTGTTTGCCTCCTTTTATTTTCATTGAAAGTCCTCTAGTTCTTATGTTACGGGGGCAGGCCATTTCTGTTCTCCCTATCTCCCTTCTCTAGATCAGTCATCGATTTTTAGGGACTTCTATCATGTTCCCCCTTCTTTGTCTCCTTTCTAAGATAACAATCCCCGTCTTTTCAATTTCTCTTCATTTAAGTGATTTTCCAGGCCCTTGATCATTCTCATTGCCCTTGTCTGAGCCCCCTCCAGTTCTGAAATATTCTTCTGAAGATGGAATGACCAGCACAGAACATGCTATCCAGATGAGGCTGAGCCACTGTATAATAGTTTTTGTATTATTCTCCATCCAGTTCCTTATGCATCTTGTTTGCTTTTCTGACTGTAGCTTCCCATTGAGCAGAGGTCTCCTCTGAGCTGTCTGTAATGACATGGCATTTTAACTAGAACTAGTTAGGAATTTTTGGACAATGGTATTTTGTTGAAACATACACTGTTTACGAGAAAGGGGCGGTTTTGATGAATTTCCCGAGTTGAAAAAAAGTTTCAAATTGTCAAAACATCTCATTTTGACACTTTGGAAATAAAAAAGGTCTGGTTTTGGTTCTAAATGGATTTTGTTGTTGTTTTGAAATTTAAGTTGATTTATAGTTAAAAAAAAAAAAAGAATTAGAATAAAAAAGGTCAAAATCAAAATGAAATGCTTCAAAATGATTGCAATGAAATCTTTCAATTGACCCGAATACAGGTGTTTTTCTGGTTTTGTGATTCATGATTTTTTTTGAGTTTTGACTTTTTGTCCCCATTTTGGGTGGAAATCATTTCCGAAATCCCAAATCTACAAGTTGTGTTACCTAACTTAAAGAGGGAAAGTATGCATAGCATTCTCTGGCTTTATTTAGTAGGCCTGGTCTACACTGGGGGGGGGATCGATTTAAGTTACGCAACTTCAGCTACGTGAATAACATGGCTGAAGTCAACGTACTTAGATCGACTTACCGTGGTGTCTTCACCGTGGTGAGTCGACTGCTGCCACTCCCCCGTCAACTCTGCCTGCGCCTCTCGCCGAGCTGGAGTACAGGAGTCGACGGGAGAGTGCTCAGGGGTCAATGTATTGTGTCTAGACTAGACACGATAAATCGATCCCCGCTGGATCGATCGCTGCCCGCCAATCTGGCGGGTAGTGTAGACATACCCATACTCTAGTTATGGACCTCCCTCCCAATAGATACAGCAATAACGTTTTGGCTCATGTGAGCACAAGACAGTTCAGATGAACATATTAGGACTGGCAAGGATCACTTGTGACCTTCTTCCTGGCTTTTGTCAGGTGGCTGATGGCCTTAATATTTTGATGAAGGTGTGTGTGTGTGTGTGTGTGTGTGTGTGTGTGTGTGTGAGAGAGAGAGAGAGAGAGAGAGAGAGAGAGAGAGATCATTCCTGACAGATTGTAGAATAATAGTAATTATTATTTGTATTGTGGTATTGCCTAGTGCTGGCTGCTGTACACGCTCATAACAAAGTGATGGTGCCTGCCCCAAAGAGCTTACAATCTCGGTATCAAACAAGAGATGAGACGTGTACAGAACATACAGCTGGGGAGAGCAGAAGGTAGCAGTGAGACGATCCTGAACAATGTGGTAATGCTGTGAGCTCACATGATGCTTTGCATGGCAGGAGCTCAAAGCCCTACACAGACGTAAGCATCGTTATCCTGGTTATAGAGAGGGAGAGAGGTCCTGAGGCTTGCCAAAGGTGATGTCGTGAGTCAGAGGCAGCAGTTTCCTTGAACAAACTGAGATGCTGGTGTCCATGTCTAGAACTTTAACTGCTCCATCCCCTCCAGCTTTTGGAAAGCCTGGTTGAGGAGTTACGCTGTACCTCTTCCCCTCAGCTTGGCCAAACTGGGGCCCAGATGTAGTACGGGGGCAACTTAATTCCAGGGATGAGGCTCAGCATGACCTCGAGCCCCCCTGGAATTTCTCCTGAGGGTATCTAGCCTTAGTGTTCACCATCCTGGTGAAACATAGAAGGAGCTGGAAAGATTCCCACTGGTTTGGATCAGGCCCAGCACGAGGAATGTGAGGAAAATCAAGAGGAAAACTCCATCCACTGACTTAGAGTTTGTTTTCTAACAAGTGTCCCAATTTCCATTCCCTAGGGAACCAGGTGGACCGTAAAGCCTACAATAAGAATTGCACTGGATATCAGCTAGACTGCAGACTGCATTTAGCTGCTTCTTCCCCCTCGCCCCATCAGTGTCTGTTTTAGTGCCAAATTACCATTTGTTTTGTTTTCTCTTTCCCTTACTTAGGGAGCGAGTTTTCTGGAAGTCCATACAGCCACCCACAGTATTCAACATACAATGACTCCTGGAGATTTCCCAACCCTGGATTGCTAGGTGAGTTTTCCTACTGAGTTTCTCTAGGAACAACCTGCTCACTGCAGCTGGGGCTTGTCCTGTAGGTGGCTGCACATCTCCTCACTGGATGTTGGGCCAGATCTGGCCTTTGTGCACATCCAGTCATGGTAAGTGAGAAGCATCTCCTTGCACAATCTTATGTTGGATTCCCTCTGACTGCCCACAATGACAACAATCCTGCTTCAAGATATACTAGGACAGAGCCCTGCGCCGGCCTGGGGTCCTGTCTGTCTGCTGGCTGGTCTCTCTCCATCTCTCTTTCTCTTGCACGCACGCACCACATTGCCTCATACCTTGCCCCCATTCACTGACACGTACAAAATTCAGATTTGTTATTTGGAGGGCTACGGAGTCCCTTGCCTGCAGAACATGGTGCGGTCACTATGCTGTTAAAAAACAACAATATCCTGGTGTTTGTAATCAACTGGAAATGTTTGTTTCCAAATTAGAATAAATAGTCTATGCCAGAATCCAAGACCAGAGAATTGCCTGCCAGGTTAGTTCAAGCTGCTCGTCTCGCTCGCTACCAATGCCTATTCTTATCACCCCCCGATTTCATGTCTGCTTTTTAATTTGGCTTTTGTCACAGATTCGGGCTCCATTTCTGGGTGGGCTTCTGCTAGCAGGAACCCCTACATCTGTGCAAAATCTTTTCAGCTTGAGGGGAATCTCCTGAGCCCAGGGTCTGTGCTAGCAGATCCTCATGCAGTATGGGGGCCCTAATCTACAGAGTGAACATGATCCATTTTACACCACTGTCTCAAAAATTGGCCCCTTTGACTTTATATATACACAGAGCACACATAAGTGAGAATTCTCCTGCACAGTTTGCATGGAGGAAGCAGGCAAAATACCAAGTAATTGTCCTCTATCAACTGTAAGAATAGAAAAAAAACAAGGAGTCCTTGTGGCACCTTAGAGACTAACAAATTTATTTGGGCATAAGCTTTCGTGGGTTCTAGCCAAATAAATTTGTTAGTCTCTAAGGTGCCACAAGGAGGCCTCGGTTTTTTTGCTGATACAGACTAACCACTGAAACTTGTAGGAATAGAGTTTTCCAGATTTATGGATGACAGGCTGATGTAGGTGACCTCCAGCAGAGGAATAATTTTGAATTTTTGACTTTTTTTCATTGTTTCTTTGTTTTAAGTCGTTGAACCTCTAAGTAGCTGAGCTACCCAACCTTTGTTCGTCATGATTCTTGTCTTTAAAGAAATCCTTTGGGAGTAAAAGACAGCGACAGCACCCCATGCCGTGGTACAGGCAGAATACCGCCACTGGCAGTATTATAGTTAAGGGTCTGTTAGTGCTTCCCTCATAAATCAGAGGCCAGATGCTCTGCTGATGCAATTTGGCATAACTCTACTGAAGCCAACCAACCTACATGGATTTACATTTACATCCATGTAGGATCTAGCCCAGGAGTTAAGATAAAACTTGGATTTGGATGCTTGAATCCACTTTAACTGAGACTCATAAGGAAGGGAGTGTGTTTTTCCGCAATTCTTTTCAAAGAAAATTACCTGGTTTTAAATTGTAGCAAAATTTAACAGCAGCTCTTCACCCCTGTAGGAGTTCCCCGAATATGGAAGGGGTGTTCTGTACGCAGAAAGCTAACAGCAGCAACAAAAACATGTCATTTGAAAAGGATGCCATCTGTAAAGTAGCTAAGGCTAGATTCTGAACCCCTTACTCATATTGGAAAGGAATTACTTCCCCAAGAAGCCTCATGTACTGATGACATACTGAAGTTTAAATACCTCTTGAAAACGCACTGCTACTTTGATATCTACAAGTAACAATAATAGCATGCTTCTCTGGAAATTTCAGATTGCCTGGTCATACATGGATATAAATATATCAAACATTGTGAGCTGGACTCTTGGCCAGTATAAATTGGTGTAGTGCTTTGAAGCCAATGGAGCTACACTGATTTGCACCAGCTGAGGACCTGTCCCAGTGTCTCGAAAACTTTGCAATTTGATTGAACTGAAGCAAAAGATTTCCCTTCATTTTAATCCTCAATGTTTCAGTTGCTTCAAAAAAGCACTTCTGAGCCATTTTGAATTTTTTCTGAATAGTGTATTTATATGATGACTAAGGCTAAGGTTTAGTCAGGGGTATTTTTGGTGAAAGTCATGGACAGGTCATGGTCAATAAATAAAAATTCATGGCCCATGACCTGTTCATGAGTTTTACCAAAAATACTCCGACTAAATCTCTACTTCTGGGAACGTACTGCTCTGGGGAACCCCTGCTGCGGGGGACCTGCTCCAGAATTGGGGGTTGACTGCCCCCTGGCCACTGCTCCCAGGGACTGCTCTCTGGATGGCCTCTGGGCTCCACTGTGGCCACTGCTCCAGCCACCCTGGGACCACTGCCGCTCAGGCGGTTCCCCAGGACACCTACAGGACCGCTGCTCGGGCTCTCTCCAGAACCAGTCACACCAGCCGCTGTTCCAGTGGACCCCGGAGCCACCTGCCCAGGGCCTCCCGATCAGTGGCCGGAGCAGCTGGCCTTGGGTCGCTCCAACAGCGTCCAGTGTGGCTGGCCGTGGGGCGACCAAGCAGCTGGGGCCAGCTGCCCGGGCG
Source organism: Trachemys scripta elegans (assembly GCF_013100865.1). NCBI lineage: Eukaryota > Metazoa > Chordata > Testudines > Emydidae > Trachemys > Trachemys scripta. The sequence goes on from NC_048303.1 coordinate 120,027,433, forward strand.
GCCCTGAAGTCAGCCCCACCAGCTGCTGCGGAAGTCACGGAGGTTGGGGAAGTCACAGATTCCATGACTTTCTGCAACCTCTGTGAAAGAATGATCAGCTAGGAGGCAACAAGAGCCATGTAGAGTGTCAGAAAAAGAAATCTAAACTCAAGATTTATCCTCTGGCGCTCGATCCTCTGTCCTCTACTTGGCCAAGGCTCCCACTGACTTAACAAGTAGCTCAATGAGAGTAAGGAAGATGGGGCTGGGCCCCAAGTCATGGTTTCACAGGACTTATTACTTTCATAGCAATGTGAGTTAGGGAGAGAATGTTGGCTCCGAGTTACCATCCAAACTCGGAAAGGCCTAACTGGTGTGACTCTACATTCCTGCAGCTGAGATTTTGGGGGGTTCTTTTAACTCTATAAAGGATGTTTTCACTCTCTTGAGACCAGCGTTCATGCAGTATCTGATACAAAGCCATGGCCCTGACAAAGTTAATCACAGCATGCAGTGGCAAGGCTGGTTTTCCAAAGTCCTACTCCCTTATTGAGATGAGAGTGTAACACCTTGAACACTTAAAAGAATACACGTTCAGTGAATTCTTTTTGCTGGTTAGGAAAGAATCGTATCAATGGGAGTTGCAGCAAGCTGAGATTTTGCCAGTCCCTAGGGCATCCTTGTGGGGAACAGAAACTTGGAAAAGGGGAGCAGTGGCAGTGAGAAAGGAAATTTCAGCGTGAAAAATGATAGATTGGGAGCAGCACGAAAGATAATGGGAGTCAAGTGAGCTAAAACCACAGGTGATCTAAAGGATGGAATTGTGGGCTCCTGGACTTTTCCTTCCAAACACGCACTAGCTGTGAAGCGTGTTAGCTAGTTTCCCTCCCTTAGGGCGGTGTTTCACCATTAAATGGGGCCCAGTAAGTTGAAGTAGCTGATCACACGGCAATACCAATTCTGCACCTGTATACACACACGTCTCTTTGTTCTGTGGGGCTAATCCTTCCATAGCGCACTGCTGCCTACACTGCTGTCCCGGAGCGAGTGAAGGACCCGCCGCAGAATTGCTGCCAAAGATTCGGAGCGCGGAAGTGTCCCCCCCCCCCACCGCCGAATTGCCGCCCCCCCAAATCCTGGTGCCCTAGGCGACCGCCTAGGTCACCTAAATGGAAGCGCTGGCCCTGACTGGACAGGTGCCGAACAGGCAGAGCCATCTAATGCCAGCACAAGTAATTACCGCTGCCTGGAGCCTTCAGGCCATTCTGGTCGACACTGTTCAGTTTCTTATACTTCTCTGATCGGCCTGGTACCTGAGTGCCTTCCTCTGCATTCAAGTGATGTAACCAGCCTCGTGTGTCAGACCCCTCCTGGTTTGCAGGCTTTAGATTCTTAAAAATAAGGACCCAATCCTGCACCCACCGAAGTCAGCAGGAGTTCTGCTGCCAACTTAGTGGGAGAGAAATAACCTCCTCAGTTTCAATATGAGTGTGTCTTCTGAGCACAGCTTAAAGCTTAGTTTTCACTCTTAAAGTTGTCCGGCTGCAGTGACCAGTTAGCAGTGTGTAATTACGTAGAGAGCAGTCATAAGGCTAGGTGCGTCCTTCTTTGTTTTCCACTGCAGTGTTAAAATCATAAAGGCTGCTGTGATTTGTATGAACACACACACAACACCACACACACACACACAAACACACACACACTCTGTCAGTTACCGTTATTGAGGTCTAGCGAGCCTGCCTGTTTAAAGTCTACTTACCACAAACATGCTAAAAGTGGATAATAGCAACACAGTCTAATGAAGAAAAATGATTCAATTTCATGCTGGTTTGTTGTAATAACTTCTTTACCATTTTCACTCATTACTTTCGACTGGATGTTGATCACGGCAGATTTTGTTTGATGCACTGTTCCCACTTCTGAACTGATGTGATTTGTGTGCATTGTGAAATGTAAGTGAGTATGACAGGGTTCCCTTTTGGATATACCTGAACTATCTAGCTGTTGTTACAGGAGACAGGGTCACAAGATCAACAATATTGGCATGGCTTCATATGAGGTGAAAGGGTTTGGAACCAGTCAATTAGGATTAGAATCAGTTCTTCGGGGGGTTTCTATAAAAGGATTAGAGAACAAGTATGTGCCAGAAATGACTGTGTCAAGAAATAAATTGATGATTATATGAATTAGAAAGAAAAAATGACAGAAGAATGGACAAGTTTATTCTAGATGAGAGGGTAATGACAGGGGGAGAGAGTGAATGTTTTGTGATGTGATGGTTTCATTTTTCACTTTAAATACAGGCCTTTTTGATTTCACCACAGAAATGTGAATTGGAGAAAATCAAACTTACAAGAAATGTGGTGCTGTTGAGCAGCTTCAGAGAAATATTGGGCTTTAATAGTTGCACTGAGTAAGAAATGTAATGGGGGCAGCAGAAGGCCGGAGGAAAATGGCTTTTTGTTCTTTCAGTCCTGCGAGATTCAGGGTGGAATCCTGGCTCCCTTGAAGTCAAAGTGAATTTTACCATTGACTTCAATGGGGCCTGGATTCATCCTCTATTTTTTGTCCAGCAATGATCTATTTTTTTTCCCTAAATTTTCTTTGTGTTTTTGCCTTAACATTGAGACCTGCTTGGTCACTCTGTTTGGTTTCATCGCTCTGAATCGCTAAGTAATTGTTTAAAAGCAGAGCTTTCCCTACGCCTTGCCCTTGGGTGGTGTTGGATCTGGAATCCCGGCTGAAGGATGCGTCTAGATGGTTGGGAAATCCTGACTAGGCATCAACTTAGACACCAGGACAACACAACTCATTGAATTGTAGGATAGGGCAACCAGTGCACTAGATTCTAGTGACTAAAAAAGGACTTTCTCTAGATGGTTGGGAAATCCTGACTAGGCATCAACTTAGATACCAGGACAACACAACTCATTGAATTGTAGGATGGGGCAACCAGTGCACTAGATTCAAGTGACTAAAAAAGGACTTTCTTGAACAGTCTCCTGTTTTTTAAAATTGATCTCACATTGCAGATGGCTCCAAAGCAAAACCTTGGATCTGAACACCTCTGTGCATTAGGGCACAGACTGGTCGGAAAATAGAAAATAGAATCCCATTCTTGGAGGGGAAAAATCAAACAAAATGAAGATTTTGTGCTTCATTGTATATGTGCCTGATTTTTTTTCCTATAAAAGGTGTGGAACAGAACAATTTTTTCTGTTTAGTTTCTAATTGAAAAAAAAAGTTCCAGTTTTCCAAGCGTTTTGTTGTTTGTTCCCCCCACTGTCTCTCTCTTTATTTCCCTTTTTGGAACAGGGAAGGAGGTATAAAAATCAGTGGAAATAGGGGAAAAGACCCAAGGCACCAGATCTTTAACAACCAGAAAAATGAATGGAACTTTTTCACTTCCATGTTTTTGATATGAATCTTCTGACCAAATAATAATTTTTCATTAAAATTTTCAATTGGACTGAAAAGCCATTTTCCCCCATTTTGTTTGTTTGTTTGTTTTTGGACTAGCTCTAATTGGAACTGTTGAAAAATCACATCCATCACAATGATCAAACCAGGACTTTCAACACCCCTCTGAGGTAGTTCCCCAGGTATGTTATCTCCATCTTCAAGATGGGGAACCAAGGCACAGAGAAATTACATGACTTGTCCACCATCACAGAGGGAGTCTGTGACAGAAACAAGAATTAAATGCAGATCTTCTGGGCCCCAGTATCTAAGCCACAATGCTCTCATTCTCTCTTAGAGCAAGTTTCTTCCCTGGAGATTTGCCTTTCATTTCAGCCTTCCACCTCCACTACAGGGGATTCCCTGCTCTGCAAGATGCATTTTATCCAGTAATACTGAACAAAATTCTGCCACCCTCACTTGATCCAACCCCCCATGCACGTCAAAAGGAGTTTGGTTCAAGGGAGAATGCCCATTGAGTTCCTCCTGAAAAGGAACACTCATGCACTACCAAGCTGCAGACCTCTGAATGTTAGGGGTGCTGCTACTGGTATTCAGCTAGTCTCCAGGGGGTAGCATTTGTAACGTTGTTTGAGAATTTAAAGGATCATATCAGATGAAGGGTGTGTTCCTCCTCTTCCTGTGAATGTACAACACTAGTTAACACTCATGAGTTTGAGTGCATGAAACAAAGGGAATTAGTTTTTCATGTGTCTCAATGAAATTCCTTTTAAACATTTCTTCTATACATAAATTCCCTCCCCCACCCCATCCTCATAAATCACTTCCTTTTGAACTACACTGGCATCAATCCAGTCCATATTTGTTGCTCTCCTTTGTGAACTCTGAAATGCTATAAAATATCTGTTCTTAAACTTTTTATCTTTTTAAATAGGTTTTTATCCTCTTCTAGTGCAAACAGGAAATGTTTCCCCACCAGGAACATGCCTTTCCTTCAGACAGGAATACTTGGGATGCAGCAAGGGGTCAAAACCATCATATGCTTTTAGAGTTCATCTAATTTGATCCCCTGCATAACACAGGCCATTAATTTTAACCCAGATCCCCCCTCTATTGAGCCCAAAGACTTAAGTTAATCCAAAGCATTTCGGTCCTTGGGAGACTAAACTGTTGTGTGCCATAGGGCAGAGATCAGGAGAGACCAAGGGTGCAACCAATGTCCGAGGCCCCTGTGGTGGCAAGGCATGGATTAGATGAGATATGCCCAGATGACCGCAGTCTGTGCTACAGAGGAAGACAAACTCCCCCATGGTCTCTGCCAGTCTGACCTGAGGGAAAATTCCTTCCTGACCCCAAATCCAGAGATCATTCTGACCCTGGGCATATCTGAGCAAGACCGACCAGCCAGAAATCTAAGACAGAAGATTTTCTGTACCACCTCACTGCACGGTCCACCCCAACCAGTATCTCCTCTGTAGCCAAGGCAGATCTCTTATGCTTCAGAGGAAGGGGTTGGGGGAATTAAAACAGTGTACGAGGGAAATATATTCCTTCCTGAGCCCTGCAGATGGACTGGCTGAAGCCCTGAGTGGCTCTCCAGTCAAACATGTTCTCAAGAAGAAAGAGTTCAATCACCAAAAACTGATCCCTAATTCTTCCTCCTAGCTGGAGTGTCTTTCTCTGTAATCTGTGTTGACCCTCATCTAGACAAAAATCTCTGGAAGCTAGATATAACTCTCAAAGTTTAACCCTGTTATACCAACCCTCCATACTGAGAGCCTCCTTGCATCTCTATGAGACATCTTCGTATGGTGTGATAGCTGTTCCCAGAGACGGTCTCTCACCAAAGTCCCCTTTAGGTTACTTATTGTCAAGTGTTATCAACTCCTCGGGCTAAATTCCCCAGTGACATTAATAGATACAACTCCGCTTGAAATCGGTGACACTTCTGCGAATGAAGAACTTGGCTCCGTGAGTTCTCTTCCCAGTTCTTTCTCTGGCTTGTGCTGTGCAGAATGTTAGACGAGATGATCATAATGGTCCCTTTTGTCTTTAAAATCTATGAAATTGCTTACCACTCTGCGCCTCTGTTTCCCGTCTGAAATGTGGGGCTGATAACGGAAGCCCACCTTGGGAAATCTTCTGTGGGCAATAGGTTAACACTATATTGCTTTTTACATTGCTCCACCACAAAGTTTAGAAATTGTCAAAGGAGGGCGGCACCTCCTTCCCCTCTTTAACAACAACAGGATATTATTTTTCATAGTTCTAACTCCTGTACATTACTTTCCATTTGTTAGCTTGGTGCTGCTTCTATCATATACCACACTGTGATCCTGAAGGTAGAGTAGTTTGTCTTCTGCTTGCTTTCCATCCCGTCCCTCTTCTGGGTTTCCCCATTTCAGCTGGTGCTTCTTTGTGTAGGTCACCTAAGGAGATGACAGGAATACCCGTGTTTTATTAGAAATACTCCCATAAAATACCCTGAACAAAGTTCATTATTTACTTCCAACCCTTTCGTGGAGCTTTGTGGCTGGCGAGACATGCTAGAAGGTCTTTCCATTTTGAAATATGTGCTGATTGCCTCCTATTAAATGTTATATCCAAAGACTCCTAACCTGCACTATCACCGGTGTTGTATAGTTAATGCCTGTAGTCTCAGTGTTTGAAATATTCATATCTCGCTTATGCCTTGAACGTTGTGACTTCACCATGTTTTCTGACAGTGCCATGGTGATTTCTTCTCTTGTCTCCATCCTTAACCCTGTTGCCAGGGTCCCACTGGATGCTGAAGGCTTGTTGGTCAGCAGTTGCATTGCCTCCTCCGTACACATCCTGATGGCATGCTGTGTGGGGCAGACACGGCATATTTTAATTGTAAAAGAGTCTGGAAAATTAATTTTAACACAAATTTGACTCCCCCAGTGACATTTTAGGGTTAGAGTTAAGGTTGGGTGAGGGTTACACACCCCTCACTTTACTTGCTTTTCTGATGCTGGGAATAAAAAGATTGGGCCCGATTCGCCTCTCATGATGGTTTTAAATGGCAAAACTCCAGTGACTTTGGTGGAGTTACACCTGCTTTACCCTGTGGGATCAGAATGAGGCCCACCCTATGGTGGTCTTTAGGGTTCCTTAGCTTAATCACTGTCCTGATGTCACAGCATCATTGCTTTGTGCTGAGCTTTGTCGGTGACCCAAAGGAACGGGTTTAGTAATCCTCATTTAGCCTTGCATTGTCTTAGTGCCCCCTGCTGGCTGATATTGCCACTGCCACTCCTGTAACATGGCAGGTTTATGGATGATGGGCTGGGGTAGAGTTCTCCTCTCCATGCCAAGACACTTCAGGGGAGGTACAATTGAAGACATTAGATTACCGGTCTGTTTGGGTCCTGGGGACAGATGAAGTGGGGCCAGTGGGAATAAATCTCCCTGTAGAATAACATCTTTGCAATGCACATACGTGTACGTTTTTTGAGCTGGAAATTCTCTGTTGTCTGGACACAAGTAGCAGCCCTAGCTGGGGAAATGAGTCTGATGGCTCCCCAGCCTTGCATCCAACCGCCATGTTGTTTGGATTGGCCAATCAGAGAAGGCCTGATCTTGCCCCTGTTACACTCCCCTTGTAATCAGCAATCCTCTCTCCATTGAGTCCAGTGGGCACATGGAAAGGAGGTGAGTGTTGACTTTGGGACCCCCCCCAGCACACATTGGTTTGGGATGAACAAGAGACTTTGTCTCCTCTGCCTCAAAGTCCCCACACAAATGTCCAGACATCCTCTTCGGGATTCGCTCTCCACTGAATGCACAGTCAGCAGTTCCCTTTGTGTCTCTCTCCCTTCGTGGTTAATCCTTTTTCCTTTTTTTTAAGCATCAGACAATCATTCACTCAATGCAATATAAGGCCGTATCACATATAGAGCAGCTGAATGTTGAGCACGTGAACTGAGAATGCTTCGCACTGGTACTTTCCTGTAAACAAAGAAAAGTGCAAGCACTTTAGAGAGCCCAGTGAAAGCAAAAGAAAGCTTGAAATGGGGCTTATGAAATCTCCCCCCAATTAATATTTTTCAACCATATATACTTTTGCTTTCCTATGAGAGTCATGGGTTTCTAGGGAGAGTGACCTGTGAGCTTGATTCTGATGAGAAGTCACTTAGGGCAGGTCTTCACTACAGAGGGGGGTCGATTTAAGATACGCAAATTCAGCTACACGAATAGTGTAGCTGAATTCGACCTATTGGAGCCGACTTACCCCACTGTGAGGACAGTGGCAAAATCGACCTCCGCGGCTCTCCATCGATGGCGCTTACTCCCACCTCCGCTGGTGGAGTAAGAGCGTCGATTCAGGGATCGATTGTCGCGTCCCGACGAGACGCGATAATTCGATCCCCGAGAGATCGATTTCTACCCTCCGATTCAGGCGGGTAGTGTAGACCTAGCCTTAGATGTTTCCCAGGCATTGAAGTAAAGGGGCCTTTTGTTGACTCGATGGTTTATCAGAAGCCTTAGTGATCCTATAATTATGAGCCTGGCCAGTGGGGATGATACAATAATGCCTTTGAATATGTGCATATATAAAACCTGTAGCAGATTGGGAAAAATTAACTCATTACTGTAACTCGTGAATGCGAACCAGATACCTTTTCAGAGTTCTGCAGTGGCAATAAGAAAAGGCCCAACAATGGACAGTGTATGTGATTAAAAAATGCCAGCTTCATTTCTTTTGTGATCACCAGAAAAGATATTTGGAAGAAGATTTGGGGACCTGTCCAGATCTTTTTAATTATCATCGCATTTATTCTTTATGGCCGGCACTGGGTAAGCACACTGAATTAGAAATGTAGAACCGAGAGAAAGAGAGGCCATTTTTGAAAACCCTCACTGGCAGTGTTGTTTATTCATCTGTGCTGGTGCTCACACAGAAAGTGCTCAAATGAAATTAATCGGAAACATCTTGAGCTACAACGTGGAACACATCAGTTCCACCTTGGAACATGGAACGATGTAAAACATAATTAGCCATGAGAGACTCGGTGACTAAACTCAGGATTCAGAAGTGCTACTGTATGTCTGATTCTCCTCTCCCTCCTCCTCCCTAAACCGTTATCTTCTGATATGTTTCTCACTGTTGGGTTATTAAAAAGGCTATTCTGGAGCTAGCCCACAATACGTATTTGCTTTCTCCTAACTCCAGACCATTTCTGGAACAAAGATGGCTTCCATTTCTTGTCACCTGATCTTTTACGTTGTTTAAGACTTAAAGCTATACTAACAGTCCGTTTAAGCTAGCTGAAAATGTGGTGTTTTCCTCCCCTCTTGGGAGAGTCCATTCTTCTGCTCTTCTGAGGTGAAAATATGATCACGGTGGCTGAACTTTAAACAAGAAAACAGTCTACCTGAATTCATTGGGATGATTTGTTGGATTACGTTAAGCATCATCCTCTGCAGCGTCGGACTGTTGTCCTGCGCTCCAGCTAGTCCTGTTCGAACCCATACCACCTATCCCACCTGCTCTGCAGCAGGTTTGCCAGTCACAAGTGGTGGTAAAGGTGGGCTGTCTAATGAGCTTCTCTGTAATGCAACGGTCCTCAACCCAGTGTCCCCGAATCGAGCTCTCCGCTGACATAGCAGCTGGAGCTGCCCTGACAGGAATTACTTGTAAGCAAGCGACACGGCACCTGGTGCAGTTGTTCATTATTGATGTTCAGCCCAAATATTTGATGACCTGCGGGGGCTCAGAGCATTGTAAAGCAGTTCCCTCCCCCGGTTGGGATTGCAAGCTCAGACTCAGTGGTGCAGAGTAATTGAGGCCAGGGTTGTGTCTTGTGCTGGCATTTCACTGAGGCATGTTAATGTAACACTGTTTTTACTGACCTGCCGGCGCCAAGGCAGCTTGGACATGTGTGGTTGCCACTGGTGAGGAAGTCTGAGTTGAGTTCCTGGCATGCAGGAGGCAGGAAAACACAAGGCAGTGGCATGGGTGTTGGTGTGTTAGGAGAGCAATGTCTTGAGGAGCCTCTTGCTCCGTTGAGAGGCCAGCTCTCCTTTGAGAATGTGGCTAAACTGTTTGAGTCTGGGGAGTATAGTAGGAGAGTTACGGTAATGTTGGACACCCTGCGTTGGCTTGAAAGTATGGAAGTATTGGCGGTAAATTGGAGATCATGGTACTTGGTGACCACAGGCAGCGCACACCCTCAGGTTAACAGATCACCGTGTCCTGACATGTTCTGATTCTAATTTAGGCTCCGTTTGCTCACCTTGTGTGCAGCCAGTCTCACTGCATGCCCTGCCCCGGTTGCTGTGTGAAGGCGTTTTCCGGTAACCGTAGCAGCAGGGCTGCAGGCGGGAGCATACACAGAGAGAAAAGGGACTAGGGAAGGAATGGGGGTGGGCTTGAACATGGGTGGTGGCATTTCTCTAAGCCCAGCCCAAAGGATCCCCCTAAACATCAAGAGGGGAGCAGGAAAACCTGCAGAATTCTTTTAATCAATTATTTTTTAAATAGAATTACAGAAAGGGTGCTTGACCCGGAAACTGACTATTCCAAGATGAGTTACTCCACAGACCAAACAAACTCAAGTTGGCATTAGAATCACGGAATTGTAGAATCTCAGGGTTGGAAAGGACCTCAGGAGGTCATCTAGGCCAACCCTCTGCTCAAACGAGGACCAGTCCCCAACTAAATCATTGTTCCTTTAAGACCCAAACTGATCTTTCTCATTCGAGTAAAAGGGAGCATTACCAATGAGTACAAGTCGAAAATAAAAAAGGAAATAGAGCTTTGGAAGAGAACCCTAGCTCAGCTCAGCAGAGAGACCAGTCTGGGCGAGTGGAAAGAAAACCCGTATCTGTAAGAATTACAGCTTGAGCTGAAATCAGATGACTTTGCGTATTCTTTTAGCACTCAGGGATGCAGTTGTAGTGCTCCGGTGTCAGTACTTGGGCATCTAGAACACAGTCCAGTGTAGACATTTTTTTGAATCCCCTTTCCCCGAGTCTGGTGGAATGCAGGCAGTCTCTGCCTGTCCCAGAGGGGGTGAGCCACCAAGCCGAGAAAGCAAAGCCACTGGGCAAGAAGGAGCAATAGCTTGGGGGCGGGAGGGGTAGCTCAGTGGTTTGAGCATGGGCCTACTAAACCCAGGCTTATAAATTCAATCCTTGAGGGGGCCACTTAGGGATTTGGGGCAAAAATCTGTCTGGGAATTGGTCCTGTTTTGAGCAGGGGGTTGGACTAGATGACCTCCTGAGGTCCCTTCCAACCCTGATAGTCTATGAAGGCAACCCTTTTTCAGCTAACGCAGTTTATTGACCATAAAAAGCTCTTTTCGCTGTTACACCAGAGTGCAGGACTCAGCAGAAGAATGGGCAACCCTGAGCTGCAGGAGAGGGTGAAGCCACCTATGTTAACGTTTGTGGTCTGACACTATGGCAACAGGCACCACATCGATCCAGGTGAAATGAGCGGCAGTTCTTCCAGTAAACGGCACGGTGCAGGGGGAAAGGATGAAAGATATTTCCTAGAGCAAATCCCCATGCATGTGAAGGGAGCAGCCCCGACCTCTGCAGAAGCATGGAACCCAGGGGTCCCCCCTAGGGTCTGGGGCAGAAGGAAGCATGCTGTGAATGCACCGGCTGGCTGCTTTGTTTGGCCTCCCTCCACTTGCACTGGCTCAGCACGTGCTGTGGGGCGCGGCCGAACCCATTGCCGGAGTTGACGTTACATTTCATTTGCACTGCAGTAGCGCTTAGGAGCCCTTTGTGCTAGATGATGCATAGCACAGAACGGAGCGGTGTCCGCTGCCCGGACGCGCTGACAATCTAAGCATAAGACCAGAGCCGGTGGGCGGATACAGTCCGCAGGGCCGTCTCCAGGCACCAGCCCGCCAAGCTTGTGCTTGGGGCGGCACCTGGAGGGGGGCGGCGCGGTGCTCCGGCTCCGGCCGCCGGGGAGAGCAGGGCCACGGCCAGGGCTCGCTGCCCTCCCACCGGCGCTCTGGCCGCTGGGGAGAGCGGAGCCCCGGGCGGACTCGCCGCCCTCCCACTGGCGCTCTGGCCCCCGGGGAGAGCGGAGCCGCGGTGGGCTCGCCGCCTTCCCCCCGGCGCTCTGGCCGCCAGGGACAGCGGGGCCCCGACCGGGACTCACCACTCTCCCCCCGGCGCTCTGGCCGCCGGGGAGAGCGGAGCCCCAGCTGGGGCTCGCCGCCCTCCCCCCGGGGCTCCGGCCACCCTCCCCTGCCGCGCTGGGAGGGGGCGGGGGGGACGGCCGGAGGCTTTTTTGCCTGGGGCGGCAAAAAAGCCAGAGCCGGCCCTGACAGTCCGACAGCGAGAGCACTAGGAAACAGGACACTATTGGTCACGCTAGAAATACTAGCAGCAGCGTGGGCAGCAGGATGTACCTGCGGGCTTGTACTCCATGCCTCGGCCTGTGCTGTCACAGCCACACTTCTGGTTTGTGTGTGTACGTCGGCCAGAGCTGGGAACTCCGCCTGCGGCTCCGGCATAGACACATCCTAAGAGTCGAGACCTCTCCCGAAATGGAGCGGCTCAGCCTCAATGGCTGGCATTGGTTCAGGGATTTTGGCTCTTGCCTCCTCTCTGCGGTATTATGGAGGGAACGAAGGGAAGAGCTCTCCAGGCTCCCTATATGCCCCATCTGGCCCTCAGAGACAGACCCCTCATCTCTTTGTACGTTCAGGCTCATGAAATGTCACGACTTTCCCCAGGTCTCCACACGCTCTCAGCGAAACTCTGTGAATTCAGTGTTGATGCAAAGCTAACTACAGAATTTCTTGCATTTCTGATGTGTACAGCCGGGAACACCCAAAACGTACAGCACAGTATGCAGGCACGTGTGTGTGTGTGTGTGTGTGTGTGTGTGGGTGCATGGGTGGAGGAAGCAGGTATGTTCTTTCTGTCCCTTTTTACTATATCTGTACATGCAAGGCCTGATTCTCTGATGTGCTGAGCACTTGCAGCTCCAGCTGAAGTCACTGGGGCTCAACACCTTTGTAACAAGCCTAGCATTAGTCCACGTGGTTGGCTAGAAGAAATCCCTGTTTTGGTTGACCTAGTAGACTCGCTGATAATGGACTATGAGGACCGTCGTTCAAGACTTAGGTCTGGTAATGCACACGGTGCACCCACTGACTGGGGCCACTGCTGATTGCTTAGACTTGCTCAGGTCTTCAGGAGCAAGCCCAGGTCAGTGTGACTGGACATGCTGTCGGCTTTATTAACTTGCCAAATTCCTTGAACACCTGGAATGAGTTTAAGTGTCTTTGCCCTCGCCACAGTGTGGGTAAACCCACAATCTCAGCTCAAAACTGCATGCCACAAACTTTGGGCATGCAAAAATGCAGCATTTGAGGCCAAGGTGAAGCCACTTTAGGGAGGGTTAGATCAGTTGGGGCAGGGATAGCTCAGTGGTTTGAGTATTGGCCTGCTAAACCTGGTGTTGTGAGTTCAAGCCTTGAGGGGGCCATTTAGGGATCTGGGGCAAAATCTGTCAGGGACAGTACTTGGTCCTGCTGTGAAGGCAGGGGACTGGACTCAATGACCTTTCAAGGTTCCTTCAGTTCTATGAGACAGGTCTATCTCCATATACACTTGGAAAATTAGCCCTTTTAAGTCTATTTCTCATACTCTAGCAGGGTTGGTCATCCTTTTTGTATGCTGTTGTGTTACCTAATAGTCAATGCTGTCTAGACACATATACTTAAAAAGTAACCCACACCTACAGTCAAACAAAAAATCTAGATTCTGAAAGACAATCCAGTCTAGCGATGCTCAATTCTAAGGGGCCAGAAAACAGTCACTAATATTGTGCACATTCCAGGGTTTGATTCGATTCAGACACGCTCAAGCCCATCGGCATGCCTGAGTTTGCAAAGCTGTGAAACTGGTTTGCTTGATGAAGCTGGATATATGTATTAAATGCTGAAGGCATGTATTCAATCGAAAACTAGCATATTGGATGGAGACCTTGCGTACTGGATCCACTTATGACTCGAGTGACCAATTTCAAAGCTCCGACACATAATATCAACCCCAGACACTTAGTTATTTGTGATAGTTTTAAAATGTTTTCGAATACCAAATAGATTCACAAATGCCAGGAAAGATTCACAGATACTTCACAAAGCCAATCCCCCACTGCCCTTCTCCAAGTTTATTGAATTCTCCCCAACCAGATCTAATCCAGACAAATGCCTTGATCCCACAAGGGGATCTGATAGCATAGATCCATTTACCCTTGGGAGTCCAAGTCACTTCAGTGGGACTCCACACAACCATAATGGTCTGGGCTTGCCGATCTCTCTGCAGAGCTGAAGATACCGAAAGAGAACTGAAATGTGAGGTGCGGTCTGCAGCATTCTGGCATTTAATGTTTTAAAGTGATGTGTCTTGTAGCATTTTTGTTGTACCACTTTGCAGGCCCTTATTAGCGTGGGGCTAACTCCAGCCAAGACAGCTTTCTAGTGCCCACGGTGTGTTGGGCAGGCTGCCCCCTTTTGACCTGTGTGATCCTCACAGCCATCTTCTCTCTTCCAGGCTCTCCTTATTATTACAGTGCTGCAGCCCGAGGAGCAGCACCCCCAGCAGCTGCTGCTGCCTATGACCGCCACTGACCCAAGGAGTCTGGAACTCCAGCACTTACTAAACATATCATCCAGGCTGACGGCATCCGATTCACCTAGAAATAACCATGCAAATCAGACTGCAAGGAAGGAAGACGAAAGTATCCAGTAGGAACCCGCTGGCTGAAATTTTACTCTTTAAACTGGGTGAACTAATTATTATTATTTTTTAAATCCATGAAATTCTGGCGATATTAACTGGGCTCTCATACAAAACAAAGAAACGGGAGAAACCAGTTCTGCCGCCGTTCCATCTGATTTGAAAGGTACAGTAGCTGCATCCTACATACAGCCTACAGATCTCGCTGCCTCTGGTTCTCTCAGCTGCGCCTGGGGACCGGAAGCAGTTCTGACTTTGAGCAGGCCAACTTGGAGTGTCTCCCTTAAGGTGCAGTGACGCAGGTTGTGTGACTCAACATGGCTGTCTGGCTTTTTTTTTTTTTTTTCTTTTGGTAAATAAGGATTGGTCTGCTCAATTTACACAGCACCAATGTAAATAACTTGCTTCCTTGTGTTACTTTTGAGAGTGGCTTAGCATAAACAGCAACATGGTACAAATTTATGAACCGAAAACGCATCTGAAACATGTGTTTTCAAACTGGTGCACTGAGTCAAAGAATTCAGTAAGCTTTAACCGACTTTGAACCAGGTTAACATCCATTGTGGCTATATTTGGGGCTGATGTTATTTCTATATACAGCGTCACATCTGACAGTCGTGAGTGAACATGCTATGAGCTGGCATGGAACACATGAGCACGGAAAGACATGGGCGGTTTGTGACATTTTACTGCTAAATGTTAATTTATGTTTATTTGTAATCATAACTAGCACTGAAACAAATTCTCTGCTTTCAAGTTAAACTGCATCAGAGAAGGAATTCCTAATTAATAACCAACCCCTTATGTACATCTATATAGATTACACGTGAACACCCAATTATTTCTATTTTGTAAAGAAATGAGAAAAATCCCAAGGTGATGATTTTTCAGATTGATATCTCAAACAATATTACATTCGGGGCCGCCATGCACACTGAAACATACAAACGCTGCTTTGCAAATCAAACAGATGGGAGGGACGCACATTGTGGGATACCTATATGTTTAAATGAAGACATTTCTCAAAGTCATTCCTTGTACACGGTGCGCTACAGTAAATCCGTTCCATTGGAATCCATAAAGTTACATTGGGGATAAATTTGGCCCATTAATTCTGTACATTCCCCCTCCCTCTCAAAGAGAGAGCATTAATAGAACCAAGTGACATTTTGTTCAATGTTCTCTACTTCCCGAAGCTAATGAACAGAAGAGGGCAGCTTACAAATGATTGGTTAAGCTAGTACATCAGTCACCACCAATTCCACAGAACCATATCAACACTCATTATTTCCCAAAGGAACAGCTTTTTTTAATCCTATATGATCAGCAAACTTCTCATCTGCACAAAGGGAAAATTAGAAGTGTTTCCACGGAAGACAATGGAAAACTCCCATTGACTCACATGGGCTCAGGATCTGCTCCATAGCCTTACGCAGTGTTGCCATAAGGATGGCATCTACCATCCTTACACTGGTGAGCACTTACACGCTGTAGTAATCCCATTTGGGTCCATGAATAAGGGTCTGGCCCAAAATAGGTCTCCTATAAGTGGACAATTGAAGTACAAATATTATTTCCAGAGTAATAACTTTTTAATTACAATTTTATCTTTGTGCTGCTTGTTCTGAATGGATGTCAGCAAATCAAATGGTAGCAATTCAGTGAGTTTTGGCTGCATGTTCCTTCCAAAACCTTTGTACTATATTTAGTATGTCTTCTGATCAGACTCGGAACAGAGACATCTCTAGTTTCCAAGGCAGATAGTCCCTAACTGGAGCCGGGTTCCTGCCCAGGAGTTTAGGTTAGTAAACACCCACATACCCACAGATGAAATGTTCAGAGGCTAATATGAGGGGGAAAGGAGTCCAGGAGCGCTGGCTGTATTTTAAAGAAGGCTTATTGAGGACGCAGGAACAAACCATCCCGATGTGCGGAAAGAATAGCAAATATGTCAGGCAATCAGCTTGGCTTAACAGAGAAATCGTCGGTGAGCTTAAACCCAAAAAGGAAGCTTACAAGAAGTGGAAACTTGGACAGATGACTAGGGAGGAGTATAAAAATATTGTTTGAGCATGCAGGGGTGTAATCAGAAAGGCCAACGCACAATTGGAGTTCCGGCTAGCAAGAGATGTGAAAGGTAACAAGAAGGGTTTCTACAGGTATTTTAGCAACAAGAAGAAGGTCAGGGAAAGTGTGGGACCCTTACTGAAAGGAGGAGTGAGAGATGATGTGGAAAAAGCTGAAGTACTCAATGCTTTTTTTGCCTCAGTCTTCACAGACAAGGTCAGCTCCCAGACTGCTGCACTGGGCAGCACAGTATGGGGAGGAGGTGAGCAGCCCTCACTGGTGAAAGAACAGGTTAAGGACTATTTAGAAAAACTGGACATGCACAAGCCCATGGGGCCAGATCTAATGCATCCGAGGGTGCTGAGGGAGTTGGCTGATGTGATTGCAGAGCCATTGGCAATTATCTTTGAAAACTCATGGTGATTAGGGGAGGTCCCGGACGATTGGAAAAGGGCAAATATGGTGCCCGTTTTTTTTTAAAAAAGAGAAGAAGGAGAATCCAGGGAACTACAGGCCAGTCAGCTTCACCTCAGTGCCTGAAAAAATCATGGAGTAGGTCCTCAAGGAATCCATTTTGAAGCACCCGGGGGAGAGGAAGGTGGTCAGGAACAGTCAACATAGATTCACCAAGGGCATGTTATGCCTGACCAACCTGATTGCCTTCTATGATGAGATAACTGGCTCTGTGGATATGGGGAAAGTGGTGGACGTGATATATCTTGACTTTAGTAAAGCTTTTGATATGGTCTCCCACAGTATTCTTGCCAGCAAGTTAAAGAAGTATGGATTGGATGAATGGACTATAAGGTGGATAGAAAGCTGGCTAGATAGTTGGGCTCAATGGGTAGTGATCAACCGCTCAATGTCTAGTTGGCAGCCGGTATGAAGCAGAGTGCCCCAGGGGTCAGTCCAGGGGCCGGTTTTGTTCAACATCTTAATGATCTGGATGATGGGATGGATTGCACCCTCAGCAAGTTCGCAGATGACACTAAGCTGCGGAGAGAGGTAGATACCCTGGAAGGTAGGGATAGGGTCCTGAGTGACCTAGACAAATTGGAGGATTGGGCCAAAAGAAATCTAATGAGGTTCAACAAGGACATGTGCAGAGTCTTTCACTTAGGAAGGAAGAATCCATGCACTGCTACAGGCTGGGGACCGACTGGTTAAGCCGTAGTTCTGCAGAAAATGACCTGGGGATTACAGTGGAGGAGAAGCTGGATATGAGTCAACAGTGTGCCCTTGTTGCCAAGAAGGCTAACGGCATATTGGGCTGCATTAGTACGAGCGTTGCCAGCAGATCGAGGGAAGTGATTATTCCCCTGCATTTGACACTGGTGAAGCCACATCTGGAGTATTGCGTTCAGTTTTGGGCCCCCCACTACAGAAAGGATGTGAACAAATGAGAGAGAGTCTAGCGGAGGGCAACACAAATGATTAGGGGGTTGGGGCACATGACTTATGAGGAGAGGCTGAAGGAACGAGGCTTATTTAGTCTGCAGAAGAGAAGAGTGAGGGGGGTTTTGATAGCAGCCTTCAACTACCTGAAGGGGGGTTTCAAAGAGGATGGAGCTCTGCTGTTCTCAGTGGTGGCAGACAACAGAACAAGGAGTAATGGTCTCAAGTTACAGTGGGGAAGGTTTAGGTTGGATAGTAGGAAAAACTATTTCACTAGGAGGGTGGTGAAGCACTGGAATGGGTTCCCTAGGGAGGTGGTGGAATCTCCATCCTTAGAGGTTTTTAAGGCCCGGCTTGACAAAGCCCTGGCTGGGATGATTTAGTTGAGGTTGGTCCTGCTTTGAGCAGGGGGTTGGACTAGATGACCTCCTGAGGTCTCTTCCAATCCTAATCTTCTATGATTCTATGAAAGTAGCCATTATTTTTCCTCTTTTGACAATTAATAGTTGATAAACCTTATTCAGTTTAAAAAGCTACATAACAGTGCGATGTGCAGCTCCTTTATTTGAGCAAGCAGTGCTCTCTCCTTTTGAGACATTTTTTCCAAAATCATCCTCTGAATCCTCACTGAATGTTGGGTTATCATTCGGCAGTAGGGCTGTAAAGGGAATTTTCTCTCTCTTGGATTGGCATGTGCACTAACCTCCATGCACTAAGAGCCTTCTGGAACATTAGGCTCTTTCAATTCCCAGGCTGAAAAGAAAATGGTGTATCTGCAAATATACAGTTGCAAAGTATCATGGGAGTGCAAAGTATCATGGGAGTGATAGCTCCAGAATTAAGGCTGAGTTGAATTATTATAAGCCAGACAGAAGGCTTACAAGTTTTCTTTCTCTCTTTACAGTAACCAGGTTACATGTGACTGGTTGCTCCTCTTCTAAGTTAAATAGTGCTGGTGCAGCTGTGTTGGTTCTAGGAGATTAGAAAGACAAGAAGGCAATATCTTTTATTGGACCAACTTTTGCTGGCGAGACAGCCAAGCTTTTGGGCCTCCCAGAGCTCTTCTTCAGGTCTGGGAAACTAATTCAGAGTGTCACTGCTGAGTACAAGGTGGAACAGATTGTCATAAATAGAGTGATGAAGGAAAAGAAAAATATGCACCATGGATTAAATTCCCCCCGTACAGAGGGTCAGCCTGAGGGCTACAAGTCCTGTTTGGGCTATATTTTGAGGGAGTAAGTGGTGCTTAGACCTCGGGCTGGCTCTCTGCTTTGGGGTGAGTTTCACCCACTGCATGCACTACCTGGCAGACACGTGGTTTATTTATTTCATAGGAGTGAAGTGTCTTGGAACGTTTAGACTAGTTTTGATGTTGTGAGAAGAGTAGACATTAGGTGGCTGGGTGAGCATGAATATGCTCAGGAAGGAAAGGTTTTTAGTTATGCTAATGACAAAAGAAAGTTATGCCACTAGCAGGGTTGGTAAATTTCATCCTGTGGATGCGCCTCAACCTATACAACACCCTGAGAAACACATGGCTAAATCCTGCTTGGCTTAGTCAATTAAGTAGTCCATTTAAATCCCATCGGACTATTTCTCACATACGTCAAATAAGCATGCTCCAGCCCGTAACCTGTGCACACCCTCCTCCTAGAAAATAAATTCATTACCACTATTGGCTGGTATTAAGGGAGGGATTTGCAAAACCACCTGGAAGATCTGAACAGCCCGTTCCCATTCATTTTAACGGGAAATCAATTCCTTTAGGTTTCTTTGAGAATTAGAGCCTGACAGTTGATGGTTGTCTGGGCATCATCAAAAGTTACCTCCTGCAATTCTTTATCCATGTGCCTAATGTCCACTTTGTTGGTGCCATGTTCCCCGCATTCATTTTCTAAGCTTCACTTAGCACTATGTTGTATTAGCCCCTGCTTGTATGAACCACTGCTCGCCTCTATGGGTTTGCCGGGCAGTCGCTCACACTAGACAAATCACTTGGCTGTCTTTGCATCAGTCAGAAATGAATTAACAAACAGTCGACCCAAGTGTGTGTGATAGATGCACATGCGTATACCATGCTGCGTGTGCCACACACACACACCCCTTTCACGCTCATTGGAACCCAGTCTCTGTGTAACAAACCATATTGTAACGACTCTTACCATCCGACTGATGCCCTGACTCCTGGAGCTACTCTGCAATTCCAGTGGAGATCTGAGGTGCCTCCTGAACATGCATCTTTATTTATTTATTTATTTTTGCAATTGGGAACCGAACAAGGCAGCTAAATGCATCCCAGGAATCGCATCCATGTTACAAAGCAGTTTTTTAAACTACATGTGGGGATTAGCAAACTGCTCAGCTGGTATAAATCCGCCTAGTTCCCCTGACTTTGGTTGATTCATCCCAGCTGAGGAGCTGGAAATGTGTCTGTCCGGATATTAGCTTGCTCCGGTGCCACACCCGCTAGTAATGAAGTGTTGATAAGAACCCACATTCCTTTCCCCATGCAGTGTTTATAAGGTGTGCAAGGCTTGGCCCACCGAGCACTTCGGTCATTCCTGGTTGCTGTCTAATGCGCTTATGCTACTAAGAATAGTGACCTGAGATCAGCGAAAGAGCTATCTTGGGACTTGATCATGGAGGCACAGTATGTATGTGCAATGTACTATACATCTATACGATAGCGATGGGTGAATCTCAAAAGGTTTGGAGGTTTGGCTCTGGTTTGATAAGCCCTATGAAGTGTGGATGCTTATCTGAAGCTCCCCCAATTCTTTTGATGTTTCATTCGTCCTTCCCTCTTTTCCTCCCACCGTCCTCTAACTTGGCTTCCCATTGATCCTCCGCACTCCTGCTCTGGGGTCACCCTGCTAGCTTCCGTCTACACAGGCTCCTCTCCGATTAACAAACCTTTTGGGTCTTGAAAGGTAGAGGAGGAGGGCGGAGTTGTGGAGAATGAGTGAGCAGTGATGGCATTATGAGAGGACGGAGACAATGCTGTTCCACATCCAGATCAACAGAGAACGTGAGACAAGACCCAAATCAACCAGTGTCAAGGAGATGCTTAGAAAAATTCTGTAAGAATATGACCCTAAATGGGACATTAAAATAGAGAGCTGTATAGTGGACATTGAATTTGCTTAGGGTCAGTTTCCAGAGACTCGGCTCAGTCAGTGTAATTACAGATGTGTTATCGTAAGGCCTCCGTTCCCATTGATTGGCGTACTCCGCATGTCCCAGGATCAGGCCCTTAACCTCCGTTGCATTGCACCAAAATCAGCATTCAGCCAGCACCCCAGATTCCATGGCAGAGCACACGGGAAGTGGCGACTGCAGGTGCTGACCGACTCAGCTGAGTTCTTTAGGGCTGATCCTAGAAACTCACACATGAACAGCCCTCTCACACGATCTTCCTCAAAGGTGAAATCCTAAAATCCAGGGGAGGTTTGCCATTGACGTCAATGGGGGCTCTGATTTCATCCACTGACTTCAGTAGGGCTTCTGGTTCGGCTCTCTCACATGAACGAGGGGTTTGCAGAATCAGGTCCTTAATTTGCTCAGCTGGTGTCATGGCCCTACGTGGAGGGGAACTGCTGTAATAAGGGATTATTACAATCCTTGCACAAATCAGACCCTGTTCCCTATGTGGGAACCGATCTACAGCAGAGAGACTCATTTGGGATATATTTAATCCGAATTTTGGAAGAAAACATGGAACGTCCTCATCCTGGGTAAACTTGCTGTGTCTTCTGCAGTATCTTGCCCCTTCACCACCCCGTCCCCCAAATCCTGATCATTTCCATCACCTTGCTCCAAAATGTGTATGAGATTCAAAGCTTTGTCTGTTAGCGGTCCGCCCGGAAAATGGACTCTGGAAGTATGGCAGCGAAAGTGTGTGTGTTTTATTTAGAGACACATGGGCGGCAGGAGAATGTGCTGATCTTCATGGGGACTGCAGGCTCCAGGTGTGATGCCTGATTGCTTCAGGCCTGGTGTCAGGAAGCTTAAATTTAAAAAATAAAAATGAAGGTTGCAACCTGAAAACGTTTTGGGTTCAGAAAAGAAATCTGATTGGTGGTGGTGGGGCAGGTTATAGGCAAATACACATTGTGACATATATTCTTCTTTGTTGTAGAGTCATGTATCCCCTAACCACTAGTGGGAATTATGCACAGGAAAGATTAGACCAGCCCAGTTTGCTTATTTCAGGGGCCACCAGGTCTTGAGCCGTCTTTGTTCACGTACTTGTCAGGCCTTCTGCTATATCTCTACTCTTAGCTGAAAAATACCATTCTGCATTTGTGACTATTTTTTTAATTGACCCATTGTGTGTTTCCCTTGGAGTGAGACAGAAAAGGAAGTCATGTAATGAGCTCTCTTATTTTCAAGCATGAATACCCATCGTTACTTTAAAAGGTCTGTCTCCACTGTTGAGTTAACTCCGGTGATTGTCACCCGGGTCAGACGCGAGTCACTGTGTCCTCACTGGTGCTGCCCTCCCTTGTATGCATCTCTGGGACTTCTGGGGGCATAGCCCATGCCTCTAAACATTGCAGTAAGCTAAGCCACTCTGTGGTTCTTTCCCAGTGAATTGTAGGAGAACTTGTCTGTCCTTCGGGGCACACAGGGAAAATGCGGGGAGAATTATCAGCACTGAGCGGTTTAGCCAGAATCCTCACTGCAAAGAGGATGTGTTGCCAGCCCGAGTCAATGTGGCACCTCCGAGGCTGTAACTTATAGCCCAGCAAGGGCCAGTGAGCCTGGACTGAAAGCATCACCACACTCCGGTTTTGTGTGTGTGGCCAGGGGCCAGGTTAGAGGCAGCACCTGAGTGAGAGTCCAAATTAACTGCAGTGAAGACAAATCCTATTTGATTGTATTTCTGGAGGTGAAGGGCTAAATATTCCAGTTTATCAATAGCCAGTTAATTGCTACAAATTTTATACTCCACACCCACTTCCAAAGGTAGCACAAGAAATAAAATCAAAAGCACCGAGTGGATAGCTTTGCTGTTGGAGTTAATAGAACTTGACACGGCAACACCAAATGAAGTACACTGTCAAAGACATGCTTGACACCAGAAATACTCACGTTTTAGTCTCTGCTGGCTCGGTTGTCAGCTCTTGCTGTGATCTTTGCTTATTAGTCCTCTGCGAAGACAAATGCATGTGCGGTGCTTCAGAATAAGAGCCAGAGGGAAGGTGTTTTGCGGGACACCTTTACAGCGAGAGAGAGAGAGTGTGTGTACATTTGTTTCCACAATCCATGTATCTTCATGTATCACTATGGGGCTGATCCAGAGTCTATTGAAATCACTGGCACCCTTTCCATTGGGTCAATGTGGGCAGTGGGCATTGTATTCCACTGGGCATTGTATTAGGCCTGATGTTTCCAGACTTTTCCACTCTGCCTTCTAAAATGAGACAGGGAAATGGCCAATGGGCATTTATTTAGCTATTTCTTTTGCTTTGCTCAGCCTTGTATTGGAAGAATCTTTGTCCTGGTTTTTCACTTTCTAGTGGCCTTTGTACGTTCTGAAATTACAGAAATGCGTTCTATTGCAAATGGAATTCCTTTCCAAGAAAAACCACAGTATGTTTTTTCTTAGAGACAGACTACTTTGTATTCGGGACTTACAGCATCAAAGAAATGCATATCTATTTTATCCACCAAAGTCTGTGATGCCTGCCTAGAAGCTTACTTGTTAAAATAAAATAAAAACTGAAAAAAACATACAAACAAGAAAAAAATTAACTAACAACCCCACCCCCCTAAAATAACAATTTAATTGCCTTTGAAAGTAGGAGATATCTGTCTCCACACAGAAAAAAAAAAACGCTTCTTAAAATGTGTATGTTTTGTATTCTTTTTTTCTAGTAGGAAAAGAACTGACTTGAAATCTTGGTGTTTTTTCCTTAGTGCTGTGTGTTGCTTTTGTGTGTTATAATATTTGAATGTAATTACAGCAGTGCCAATTTGCCAAAGATGTCGAACATATTTTGGGGTTTTTGGTTTGGGGGTTATTTTGGGTACTGATGGGGGAGGTGGGATGGGAATGGGGGGAGGAATGAGGTATTGGACGAAAGGGAGGGGCGTTTTTGAGGTTTATTTTTTGGTTTGGATTTGTTTTTCCATTTTTTTTTTCTTGTCAATACTGGAATTTGTGATTTTATTCTAAGTTAAATGGTTGACTGCAACACTTTTATTTTTTAGATTAGTTGAAGAAACATGCAATAAGATTGGCGTAGTTTCAATATCCGTGTGTCTTTTCATGAGAGTGACTGTTACTTGTGGACATTTGAGTTTATGTAACCTTTATGTGAGATAATTATTTGTAAATATTTACCATAATTTTATTGGTTCCTAAAATAAAAGTAATTTTTTTAAGTTCAAAGATTCTGATTTTACTTTTGTTTTGAGCGTGGCTTCAGGATCACTTGAAACACATTTAGAACGGGTTAGACAAACACAGGGAGGGTCGAGGTATACTTCATCCTGCCCAGCATGGAGGGATGGATTTGATGACCTCTTGAGATCCCTCCCAGCCTTACATGGCTATGATTGTCTGATCCTAAGTAGACCCCTGGGACACCATTGCACAGGGACCCAGTTTCAAGTTTGTAGTGGGCTTCTTTGGCTTCTGCCCCAAAGTCCCAACTCATTTCTGTTCTGAAACGTTTGGGTCAGCTCCGGATACCTTTACCTACAACAGGTGGAATTCTGGTCCCGCCGAAGTCTAGACCCAATGAGGACAACTTTCAGAGTAGCAGCCATGTTAGTCTGTATCCGCAAAAAGAACAGGAGTACTTGTGGCACCTTAGAGACTAACAAATTTATTAGAGCATAAGCTTTCGTGGACTACAGCCCACTTTGTCGGATGCATACAGAGTGGAATAAATATTCAGGAGATATATATACACACATACAGAGAGCATAAACCCTACTCTATGAGCAATCCCATTGATTTCACAATCACAACTGATTTCAGCAAGACTGCTCACAGATGGCTTGATGCTGCAAGGTGCTGAGCCCTCCAGTCCCAGCCCAGCAAAGGATCCAAGAACATGCTTTACTTTAAGCACTACGAGTGGTCCCATTTAAGTTAATGGATGAAATCCTGGTTCCGTTAGAGTCAAAGGCAAAACTCCACAAGGACGACAAGTGGATTCAACATACATGGGAGAATTTGAATGTGGCAGCAAAGTAACCCAGAGATAGACGAGCAAAAGTTACTATCCATGCAGTTAAGAGACTCAGCCCGAGATCAGTGCCCATGCCACCGGCCTCCCTGCCCCCACCCGGCTTCCATGTGGAGTGGCCCTCAGAAATAGCTAGAGTCCCTCTGGATAGCCCCTCCCTGGCCTGGCCTCCCATGCAGCCTCTCTGAGGTATTATGGGTCTTCTGCAGCCCCCAGGATGTCCCCAGTTCTGGGCTTGATCCTACAACGGGTTGGGCAGGGAACTTTCCTCCCATTGGGGCAGAACCAAAATTAGCCTCAATGCATCAACAAAGCCCAGCTGCAAACATTGTATTGAGCACAATCCTGTGCGCTCCCCTGGGGCTTTCAGCCGCTTGTGTTCCGTGAGTCCTTGCTGTTGGTGCACCAGGGACCCATCTGTCCCGTCGCGCGAGACAGTCATTCTGCGGTCTGTGCCGTGTCAGGGGTGGCGTGTTGCCAGGAGCAAAGCAGGGAGGGAACGAGGCCTCTCTGAGTCACAATTGTCTCCTGGGCTCTTCCTTTGCGTCAGAGCTAACATTGCCTGCTCCTGGTTGAGGTGCTGGCCGGTATGTGGAAGGACAAGAGCCACCTAGTTCCACCCCATCCTGCCCACTCTCCATCCACCCTGCTGAGTCTACTCCCCACAATGGAAGCCACGGATATGCAGCCCACACTGGAGACATCTTACAGCCCCTGAGCCTTCCTGTCCATTGATTGGACTGAGGTTTATGATGTGGGTAATTATCCATAAAGTCCCCCATGCTGCCACTATGTATACAGTAAGGCCCCATTCCACAAAGCTAGTTAGACTCCCAGCGGCTATTGAGTTCGATGGGGAGGGATAGCTCAGTGGTTTGAGCGTTGGCCTGCTAAACCCAGAGTTGTAAGTTCAATTGTTGAGGGGGCCATTTAGGGATCTGGGGCAAAAATCTGCCTGGGGATTGGGCCTGCTTTGAGCAGGGGGTTGGACTAGAACCTCCTGAGGTCCCCTCTGATATTCTATGAATGCCCTGTAGTGGATCTGGGCCTAATTAACTATTATTAAAAAACACGACAGCATTATTAAATAAGAACTATAGTTAATAAAGGAGTAAGTATCGATTCACATTGAATTATATATAAGCTCATTATTTAAAGGTGACTGCATGGCAGGAACGGAGTTAATGCAGAATATTATTGTCATTTCTAACGACCTTACGTTTTGTCTTTGTCTCACTCTATTGGCGGTAGCTCTGTATTTCTTATGTAAGTCAGTGCACGACATTGGCTACTCTCACTTCAAGCTGGTGACCTCTGCGAAACAGCTCCCAACATCTTGATTCCTCCCCAGCCTTAGAGAAGGTTACAAGAGCTTCACAATTAACACGTGGAAGGGTAGAAAGTTTCCTTTCTGAATGCTGGGGTGTGCAAGGCAGGGCTGTTATTTCAGTTGGTACTAGCCTAAGTTTTAGTTTTGCCCCAAATGATTCTGCAAATATCCATTCACATTTTTAAGTACATTTGTTTCAGTTGCGTTCACGCCCCTTCTGGCTTTGCTCTCGGTGAATAGTCTAGGCCAGTGGTTGCCAAACTTGTTCCGCTGCTTGTGCAGGGAAAGCCCCTGGCGGGCCGGGCCAGTTTGTTTACCTGCCACATCCGCAGGTTCAGCCAATCGCGGCTCCCAGTGGCCGCGGTTCGCTGCTCCAGGCCAATGGGAGCTGCTGGAAGCGGCGGCCAGTACGTCCCTCGGCCCGCGCCACTTCCTGCAGCTCTCCTTGGCCTGGAGCAGCGAACTGCGGCCAGTGGGAGCCGTGATCAGCCGAACCTGCGGACGTGGCAGGTAAACAAACTGGCCCGGCCTGCCAGGGGCTTTCCCTGCACAAGCAGCGGAACAAGTTTGGGAACCACTGGTCTAGCAAATGAGGCTGCGGCCAATTTTAACAAATGTTAAGCAAATACTGAGGAATGGTCACAAAATCCCAAAGTGTGAATGCACCCTCCTGAGCACTCGCACTGATTCTAAGAGGGATGCTCTACCAATCAGGAAACAGACACAATGCCGCGTCATCTCGGTGTCCAAAACAGCTTACATTTTGAATGTGAAATACTAACTACACAGTGAACGTCAGCCAGAGAATAAGTTACAGAACTTCACAGACAT
This sequence comes from Trachemys scripta elegans, assembly GCF_013100865.1. Taxonomy (NCBI): domain Eukaryota; kingdom Metazoa; phylum Chordata; order Testudines; family Emydidae; genus Trachemys; species Trachemys scripta. Next base: position 120,054,397 of record NC_048303.1, read on the forward strand.
TTGGCAAACAATTGCAAATAAATTCAAGAAAGTCATGATCTGCTCCTGGACAACAGGGGAAGAGCGAAAGAGGCAAAATACATTGGATACATTGGGTCAAGTATCAGAGGGGTAGCCGTGTTAGTCTGGATCTGTAAAGAGCAACAAAGAGTCCTGTGGCACCTTAAAGACTAACAGATGTATTGGAGCATAAGCTTTCATGGTTGAATATGTCATGGGTCTGATGAAGTAGGTATTCACCCACGAAAGCTTATGCTCCAATACATCTGTTAGTCTTTAAGGTGCCACAGGACTCTTTATTGGATACATTATTACTCCCTCTATTCTAAGAAATGCATCTGAAGAAGTGAGGTTTTTACCCACGAAAGCTTATGCCCAAATAAATCTGTTAGTCTTTAAGGTGCCACCGGACTCCTCGTTGTTTTTATTGAATCCACCATCACTTCAGGAAGACACCCAGATTCATACTCGCTTGCACATTAATGCAACAAATTAGCAGTACTGTGATGCCATCCTGGCAAGATTGAGCACTCAAAAGTCAGGAAATTCTGGAAACGTCTTGTTCGGTCAGCAACTTTAATTCAAGTCCATAGCAAGTGCCGTGTATTTTCATGTGTCCATCAGCAACCCAGAGCGACAGCCTAACATGCCACCTTAAACCCTTCGCACTTGGCTCTTCGGACCCATGGCCATGACGTGTTGTCTGTGCCTCTGTTGGACACCAACTCTCCAAACAACACTTCTCTTTGGCTTGTGCTGGGTGGCGTGAGCTCATCCCACCCCTCATGCCCTTTCTCAGAGCTTGCAGGTCCCCTCACCCCCAGGATGGTCTCTTTGAAAGTCCCAACCAATCAAAGATTTGAGTGGTCTAAACAAAGTCAAGCTCTCATTACAGAGGGGCGCCACAGGCTCTGATGGTTGTGCCTAGATTTCTCATTTGACAGGCAAAGTGCCTTTGTTCCTAGATTTTGTGTAGGAAGCGCAGGTGGGGACAAAAAGGTTCTTGGAGCATCCTCTGATCTTTGCACATCATGGACAACTAGGACCTAGGGCTCAGATTTTGGGCACCGGTTTCCTACAGCCAATCACATATGAGACTTGTAATTTAAAGTCACTTTCCCTGCTCTGTGCAGGAGGAAAGGGGAGAGATTGACAAATACAACACACACCCCTGTTCCTATTTATGAATTAATGAAGATGCCAGAAAACCCCTACGTGAGATTTATCATGAGCTAGAGAACGGAGACACTGCTGGTTAATTTCCAAGTCTGGCTATCAAGAGCTGTGCAGGTCTCTGCGATTCCTATTTCTGACTATAAATTTTATGGTTTAGCTCTGTTTGTCACCCCAACCTTTGAGTGGAGGAGTGCATCTGTTCTGTTGTGTTCAGTTCCCTTTCCACATAAAACCTCCCACATGCTGGCCGTGAAGTGTCTTTTCGAATGTTGGAGGTACTGCAGCAGACTAAAAGACTTGATAAAGTTTCAGTGTGACGGGCAGAGGATACTGCCTTCCCTTTAGATGTTAGGCCCCATACTGCTTCATTTGACAAGGATGCCCTTCAAACATGCAAATACACCTTTATTGTAAGTCTCCATACAAATGACTATTGTCTAATTCGCCCTGGGATTGTCATTCAAACTTTCCATGAATAGGACATGAAGGCCACTGTTAAACAGAGGAAACTATTTTTGCTCCAGCAGACTCTGCTGACAAGGGCAATACACAAAACAAAATTTTGATAGTTCCAAATCAAAATTTTTCAGCATCTCTGTTCTGTGGGAAGTTTTGACATTTGTTCTGATTTGGAGTGCACACATTTCAAAATGTCAGAAATTCCCATTGAATGGAAATTCCATCTTCTGATCAACTCTGCTGGTCACCTTTGTGTCAGGAAGACTTCCTCTGCTTCCCATCTTCAATGTGTGGTCAGATGATTTGTCCCCTCCCTGCCCCTGCCACCCCATAGGCATGAAACTCACCTGGAAATGAATAATCTGCCTTATAGCCAGTCAGAGACCGATCAGGACTGAGGTGCACTGTCAGAGTCCACTTGGACTGCATGGGTCTTCTGTTGGTCCTGCTGGTAATATCTGCTGTGTGACCCCTGTGAAGGCAAGGAGGAGGAAGAGGGCACGCCGCGGAAGCAGCAAAGGCTGCGATTAAAGACCACAGTGCAGAAGCAGCATTGCCAAGGTGCGTTAGCCGCAGAGCTCCCCAGTCACAGGCCAGGAAGCACAGTTGGTGCTCACTGCGTTTTTCTGAGTCACGTGTTATTTTACGTTTTACAGCAGCGCTGAGAGATTTTTAAAGCCTCAGTCCTTCCCTTTCTCGCATTCCTCTCTGCTTGTTTCTCTCCCTCCCTCAGTGCCCATCCTCCTTTTATCCTCCTCGGATGCCCTTCCCCCACATCAGTTTTCTGCAATCCGGGCAGTGTCGTTTCAGTGGGCAGTGGCTGAGATTTTCAAAAACGGGAGCACCTGACGCTAGGTTCCTGGTTCGGTACTTAGGCACCTGTGGGGAGATTTCAAGGGGTGGAGGAGCTCAAATCCCATTAATATTATTATTTCTAAGCTATTTCTTAAAAGCTAAACTTCTTAAAGCCCTTCACAATCTGTATCGTATTTATCCTCGCAACTCCCCCGTAAGATTGGGCCAGGCTGTCAGCCTGGGACGGGGTGTACCTATCCCGCACCAGCCCTGAAAAGCTTAACTGTGCTTTGCTGGCAGAGGAAGCCCCGCCCCGCCGACTCTGCTGGGCATGCTCAGCCTGGAGGCAGAGTATAAAAGGAAGCAGCCCATCTCAGTCTGGGCAGGCCGCTGGAGACGGAGGATGCAGACTGCAGGCTCTCTCCAGGGAGCTGCTACAGGCCTCAGTTACAGAGCCATGGCGCACAGAGCTCCAGATGGACTCCAGGTTGCCTGACAAGCCCGGAAAAGGGACTGCACCTGCAGGAGATATGCCACTTGAGGACCCCCGGGGAACCGTGGAGCATCGCTGAGGGAGAAAGGGTCGGAAGCAGCCCAGGGAACTTAGACATTTCTCCGGTGAGTGAACCGGGGAGCCAGTCAGCGTGTTTTGGGAGGATCCCTGCTGACTCAGTGGTGAGCATCCCCACCACCCCCAGGGCCTTGGGCTGAGACTCAGAGAAGCAGGGAAGGCCCGAGTCCCCATACCCTGGGTGCCCCACACCTCTGAGCGGTGCCCCAATTCCCCAGCAGACCAGTAGACTACACAATTCTACAGAGGGGGGTTACTTTAATGGCTCAGGCTATTAGGCTCCACTGCCCTGAGCAGAAGGGCTGACTTTATTGACTCTGGCCATTAGGCCATGCTGCCCTGAGAGGAAGGGCTGCTTAATTGACTCCAGCCACCACGTTTTATAGTCAGGGTCACAAACACAGGACCTAATGGGCTGCTATACAGTTTTTTCCCTTCTTCTCATCATATGTGACCCGGCATATGGGATAGACTGTACCTATCCCACTACACAGACCCATTGTGCAGATAAAAATAAATAAATTAATGGAGATATCCTATTTCTTAGAACTGGAAGGGACCTTGAAAGGTCATTGAGTCTAGCCCCCTGCCTTCACTAGCAGGACCAAGTACTGATTTTGCCCTAGATCCCTCAGTGTTCCCCTCAAGGATTGAACTCACAACCCTGAGTTTAGTTGGCCACTGCTCAAACCATTGAGCTATCCCTCCCCCCAGATGGGATCTGAGGCCTGGAGAGGCTAAGTGACTTGCCCAAGGTCACATAGGAAATCTGTGGCAGAACAAAGCATTGATGCCAGGGCTTCTTGGTGCTCCTAAAGCCCTTAGGTCAGGTGCATAGCCACGAGTGGGCCACCCACTTAGTATCCAGGCCACCCAATTTGGGGCCAGAGCCCCTCAATCCACAGGCTGGGACTCCTGACACTGGCTGTGTCTGTCAGTCCAGCTGCGATCCCCTCCTGCCCGCGCTGCGCACTGCTGCAGTTCTCTGGCCCCAGTGCTAGCCCGGCAGGTGGTGTGCCTCATGGGGGTGGGCCTTGGGGGGGCTAGTGCTGGGTCCGGAGACTGGGGCAGCAGCGCACAGCAGCGGAAAGAGGGGACCGTGGCCTGCTGGGCAGACGGACACTGAGCCGGGGTCGGGAGAGGAGGGATGCCATAGATGTGCGGGTAATGCTAATATTAACGCCATCAGTTTGCAGCACTGGGAAAGTCGGTCACACCTGAGATAAGACTTCTGAATTCTGTCTTCTCACTCTATTAAACCCATTGTAAACAATCCCTGATAATGCTTTAAAATAATGGTACATTACTGTAACAATGCTTAATTAGAGTGGAACTGACAAATGGAGCCATCATGATTAATGTTATTCTAATGAATACATCTGCAATTTGCTATAACACACAGAAATGACTGGCTTCCCAGGAACGCCTGAGATACAGAGTGGCTTTTATATTCATGGGGCTATAAGACCTCCTTCCAAAGGAATCCTAATGTAATTTAGCATGAATTACTGTCCATTTATCAGACAGTGTGACCCAACGTAGCAATTTATCGAAATCCTCTATGTGCAGTATAGACTCTCTTCTCAGAATACCTGCTAACGGAGGAATCCTGTTAAGGAAATACATTTACTGTACATCATTAATGCTCAGTGCTTTAAGTGGCCTTTAAAATAAACGGAGTTAAATAAACTCTTCTTTAATTTACCAGTTTAACTTTTTCATTAACAAATACATTAAGGCCGTATTCATTTACATATAGCTGAGGCAAGCACATGAGAATGAAATGTTGAGTCAGTGAAGCCAAGCATGGTTCCCAATGTATGTACCATACGAAGGTGGTGGGAAGGTAGAAAGGGCTAATTCTCTAGCCTTCGGCCTCTAGAAGGCTGGGTTCAAATCCTGTATTAGTCACGAAAGAAAACAAATTTGGTGGTTGAGCTCAGGGGTGAAAGTCACTTAAAGGACTTACTGGTACGCTGGAGTCCTGAGCAGGGCCGTGGCCTCAACTGGAAGAGGCGTGGCCTCAACCGGAAGATTTAAAGGCCCCGGGGCGCTGGCTGTGGCTGGGAGCCCCAGGGCCTTTAAATCACCCATGGAGCTACCAGCTGCAGAGACGGCTGGGAGCCCCGGGGCTCGGGGTGAATTAAAGGGCCCGGGGCTCTGGCCGCCGCTACCGCAGCAGAGCTCTGGGCCCTTTAAATCACCGATGGAGCCCGTCCGCTGCTATCCAGGGGCTCCGGCAGCCGAGCTCGGGTGGCACTTTAAAGGGCCTGGGGCTCCCCGCAGTGGCAGGAGCCTCAGGGTAGTGGCAGCGGGGCTCCGGAGGCAGTTTAAAGGTCCCGGGGCTCTGGCCGCTGCAGGGAGCCCCAGGCCCTTTAAAATGCTAGCCTGGGGAAGCCGGACTGGTCCGGCACAGCATACTGGCTCTTGCCGGTATGCTGTACCGGCCAGTACCGGCTTACTTACACCTCTGGTTGAGCTGGTCCCTTGGTCCACCACCAGTGGAGGTTTGACATAAGGATTAGCCTCTGCTCAACAGGGGGGTGTAGTAAATAGGACAGTATCCCTTGAAATAGTTTGAGCCCTCCAATGGTGCTCAGCGTGGTCTGTGGTTTTGCAAGCAGGCAGAGCAGCGGTCTGGCGGTAGCTAGGGCTGGCATATGTGAGTGTCATCAGTAAACACTGTTAGTGGGACCCCAGCTGTCTCTGTGTGGTTCCGTCACATACAAATACTGAAATCCCAGTAGGCATAAGAACGCAGCAGGACACTCAAGGCCACCGCACCCCAGCAGTTCCCCAGATTGCCGCCATCCCTACTGGCATCCACCGTGCTGTGATACCTCTCTCTAACCTCCACGATAGCCATTGTCTTCCTGTCCCACCTTCCCACTGTGGCTTTCCCACAGAACAGGCCACCTCCAGGGTTCAGACCGGCTCCACTCTGACCGTGGTCCGTCTCCAGTCACTGCGGCAGCCTGCCAGAAAATGACAGCCTAAAATCACCAGTCATCAGAACGGTTATCACATTGGTTGCCATAGGTCAGGGCCTGTGTGAAGCGCCTATCACAGTGACAGCGGGGAGGGGGGGGGGAGGGGGGGAGGTCTAGAGCTCTATCGGGATCTCAGAATGACAGAGAAATAGGGCCTTGCCCACCCCAAGTCTTGCCCACCCTTGAGCTCACGTTCCCAAATTCCATAGAATCACAGAATATCAGGGTTGGAAGGGACCTCAAGGAGGTCATCTAGTCCAACCCCCTGCTCAAAACAAGACCAATCCCCAACTAAATCATCCCAGCCAGGGCTTTGTCAAGCCGGGCCTTAAAAACCTCAGCACAGATAGATGCTCACTGTGTATTTCCTCTCTTGTGACAAAGAAAGGCTATAAGCCAGAGCATAAGCCCTGCCAGCTTCAGAAGCCTGAGCAAGATAAAAGTCCCCCTTATTTCTACTGTCTTCCCAAATGTCTCCTTTGATAATCAGACCTTCCTGCCTTTAAGATATTTGAACATGGTCTTTGGCTTTGGTTGCTATCGCCAGTCTCTGTCATTCCTGGGAAATAACTGTCCTAGCCAGCTCCCATGCAGTGGAATCTGTGCTTTTTACTCTTACTGTCGGAGAGATTCACAAAGAGCTTTTTTGGTTTAAGTAGAGACACGCAGGGTATGTGGTTACGTTGGCAGACAATGGTCCGCATGAAGAAGTCAGGATTTGCTCTCCAGTCAATTTACAGGGGTGTTTTACACACAAGATACGGGATAAATGTGGATTTTTGAATGAAGAACTACGGGGTATTTATAACACAACTCTTAGAGCTGGGTGGGAAACTGTTTTCCCAGCCTGGGAAGATCTTCAAGATTTGAAAAAAAAATTTCCCGTCCAAAATCTGGATGAAAGGTTAAATTTTGAATTTTTTTACAAAGTGAAAAAAATGTCCATGTGGGTCCATCAAAAGGTTTCATTCCAATAATTTCAAAACTTTTCACTGTGATTTTTGACAGTTTACTATAATTAGCGTAAATATCACACCAAAAAGTCATTTCAAACCAAAACATCAACATTTTTCATTGTGAAAATGTCAAAATGGGATATTTCAACAACAGTGAAAGTTTTTTCAATCATTTTTTGGCCTCAAGACAGTCATCAAAACAGACCCTTTCCTGTGAACAGTTTCAGTTTTGATGAATGGACATTTTTTAACAAGAAAAAAATTCCTGACCAGCTCTAATGATATTTATTCTTCATAGTGCTTCCCACCGGGAATTTTCAAAGTTTGTTCCAATTCCAGGTGTCCTAGTCTTTTCTGTGGTGTTTAAGTTGAAAATCAGATGTAAGCCTTATTTATAGGAGAATCTGATAGCAACCTGTGAGCATCTGCCCCTGTCTTTACTTGGTATCTTTGAACAGCAAGGTGCAATTTCCCCCTAAAGGTAGAAAATAATGTGGCAGTATTCCTTTCAAATAAACCAAATCACCTGGTTTTCAAAACCAAAGGTAATTTGTTTTCTGTTTCCCTGGGCAACCCAGGAAAGAGTTTGTGAGGATGATTCATTCCAGAGGCAGAAACAATAGTTATATCTAATGATTTGTCCACATCGCTGGACGGCTAGCAAGTCACCAGAAGCAAAAGTAAGCCACAAACATAGAGTCTGCAACAAAAAATGCTGCAAAACCCGAATTTAAAGCTATACACATTTTATACTGGAAACACTGGTCTAAAATGAACCTGGCAGTTGGGAACGTAAGTCGATAACTGATGGAAATCTTAATCTGTGCATCTATGACTTATTTTTGTGAATTCTAATCAACAATGTTGCTATTAAAATAAACCCCACAGACATGTTTGGCTAGTTTGAAAATGGCAGTGCGTGTGTATCCCTCTTTGCCTTACAATAGCCCAGTTTAATATTTTATTTCCATTATGCAAAAGCCTCCCATCCCTGGAAGCCTGTGTTCTTTCTTGTCTTGACGTGCTCTGCATGTGCTAATGGCAGGGGTTGATAAATAAAACCAGAAGGCATGGGATTGTTTGGCTCAGTGACTTACTCACTTCTGGGACCACAGTTTTCAATTCATTGACTAAAAAATCATTCTGATTAGCTGACTATAAAAGGTGCAAAGCGAAATAAATTTGGTGTCCCTGCTTGGGAGGATTAGATGCACAAAAGCTCGTGAATATTGATCAGATCTGAAAGAGAAACACAGCTTTGATGGGGAAAATACCAACAACTTCTTGGATACTCACTGATCATTCAGAATCAAATGCAAGCTTTCCTCTCCAAGTTTCTCCATAAAGAACCAGGATAAAGATACCAGGACAATATTTTTATATGACACATGAGATGCTCTTCAAAGAGGTCCTCATGAAATAGCTGGGTGAAGAAAACTATGAAGCAGACTCCCTATTTAATATGTTAATGCCAGATCTTTTGCTAACACCATTTCGTTAAGCCCTCTTTGGAGAGCATCTCATGTGTCTTATAAACATATTGTTGATGTAAGCAGGGTTTGAATGAGCTTTCCCCTGACGTCTAGTGATGAGCTGGGGGGAAAGACTTCAGGAATGGACTGTATTTGCATAGACACGCCTACTCTGCCTTGGCACACAGCGTGGCGGAGCTGCTATGCCACAATGACTTTTGGCTGGTGTTGGGTTACAAATCTCTTTAGTTTTGAGAGCAGGGATAATGAAATGTTGTTATCCTTATTGTACCAGTAAAGGGCAGCAGAACCGTACTGATCCTGCCCTGATTGAGGGCTTCGCCTTAAACTGAACCTCACTTGCTAAGCAGTGGGTAAGGATGCCCCATGCCCATGAAGGAAAGGTCTGGGTTAAGGACTGTAGCCTCAGAATGTGTCACTGGAGAAGTGGCAACGAGCAAGCAGCAGAAAACAGCCAGTTGCAGAGGTGCACAATGACTTCAGAGACATTGCTTGATGGGGACGTAGACCTCTGTGAACATCTCTCTGAATTCTGGGCCTTTGGTAACCAAGGATAGCCAACCGGGAGTGGGATGCAGCGGAGGGAGAGGGGAGTGAGGTATTAAAGAGACATTGGTTCCCACTGCAAGGTGGGAAACTGAGGCAAAGGACACTGCCCAATGTGCTGTGGGGTTGGGTTTGCTTATGGTCACATGCATTTGAATGTGGTTGTGCTGTTTTCCCAACTAATGCTTGGTTCCCTTTTCCGTTTAATAAAAGTTCTCTTGTGTTATACACAGACTCAGCGCTTGCGAGTGGGGAAGTATTGCCTGTTAGTGAGACCCGGGGTGGTAAGTTCCCGGATTCCTGGGTGACTGCTCGACCTGGTTCTGTTGTTAAGAGGAACCCCTAGATATTGAACCCAACCCTGGTTGCTGCCAACTTCTCCTGGCAGAAGGGTTACATTCGTGTACTTTTATCTTTGTTCTCTATGGAGAAACTAGGAGAGGAAAGTTTGAATTTGGTTCTGAATGATCAGTGAACATTCAATAAGTTGCTTTTCCCCCCATGAAGTCTGAGCTTCTCTTTCAGATCTGAGTCTTGATTACACCTTTTTTTTTATTCACACCGATGAAAGAAGTAATTCCATCCTTACCCACCCCTCATTTTGAGAGGCGTCAGTCATTTTAGTCTCAAAGTGACCCACACTGTGGACAGATTTGGGCCTCCTCACTTTTACTGCTGAAAATTAAGACCGTAAGTTCTTTGGCACAGAGTCTGGCTTTTTGTTCTGTGTTTGTACAGCTCCTAGCACAGCAGGGATGCTGGTCTCTGACTACCCACCTATAATAATAACAATAAGTAACAATTTGTTATTAGTGATACTGAGTCCAGAGAATGAGATTTTCAAGCTAGCGGATGGAATCTCACGTTATATTCAGCTTGGTCCCTCATGAATATTTTTTTGGTGTCCTTCAAGTGTGGCTTTTTGTGGTAAATTGCATCCCCCGCATGGACTTTGGCAAGTGGCTAAATGTGATTCCCTTTGCGGTGACATTTCTGGGACACCCACACATGAGATGCTGTAAAGAATCTTTTACACAGTCTGTCTCCAGAAAGTGTAATTAAGTCCTGACAAAATTCAGGTCTAGATATCATGCTCCTTCCGGCAAGTTTGCATTTATTAATCTTTTTTTTTTTAAAAAAAAGGATTCTAGGATGAAACTCTAGAGATGTGCCATCTCATTTCCAAGGGGGTCATGGGAGACAGCAGGCAGAGTTACACTGTTAAATTCATTCCATTATTCACACATGTACACAATAAAAAAAAAAAAACAGAGGAAATACAATTAGCTATGCAAACTCTATAATCCAGCAAAGTATCAAAGGAGGCGAAGTATTGGAATTCAAAGCAAATATTACCATGTAACACACTGGATCCGATACTGAAAAGCCGCTGACATTCAGAAATAATATTGAACCATATTGTCCTAAACATATTGAAAGCCCAATGGAAATTTAGCTTTTTGTTCCAACTGAAATTTGATTAAGGAATGGAGAAATGCCATCTCAGCAGAAGCCTGGGCCTTGGCGTCCATTTCAGAGAGGTGCAGAAATTCCGATCAGGTTGTTCTTTCTTCTGAAGTTCCAAAGAACGAGAGTCACAGAAATGCAGAAGTGTAGCGTGGAAAGATTCTCACAGGTGAGCTGCCATCCGGAGTGCCATTTGAGCTCACACTTCCAGGATAGACTGTAGCTTGGGGGAGGGATAGCTCAGTGATTTGAGCGTTGGTCTGCTAAACCTAGTGTTGTGAGCTCAATCCTTGAGGAGGCCATTTAGGGAGCTGGGGCAAAAATCTGCCTGGGGATTGGTTCTGCTTTAAGCAGGGGGTTGGACTAGATGACCTCCTGGGGTCCCTTCTAACCCTAATAATCTATGATACAATATCACAGCACACACAGGTAGCCAAGAATAAGTCATCTGCTAATTTTCTGTTACTAGTGTGTTGTTAGCACTACAAGTGCCAACCAAGACCAGGGCCCTTTTATGCTACTTGCTGTAGAAACACATAGTGAGACAGTCAAAGCCCCAAAGAGCTTACAATCCAAATTGACAAGGCAGAGAGATAGGATGAAGTACTAATTTCCTTTTTGCGAAGGCGAAATTGAGGCACAGAGTGGCTAACTGATTTGTCCCCTACAAGGAGTCTGTATAATTACCAGAAATTGACCTCCGGTTCTGTCCTTTAACCAAAAGCCCTTGCTTCCTTGCAGGCAATGAGCACTTTTCATGTGACCACCATCCAGTGTATTATTGTCCCAGCTGCCACGTTATGGTGGGTTAGTTTGCGCCCACATGGTTGCTAGAAACAACATCACCTGGAAGCGTATTTTCTGTTGTATATTGTCACTGGATGACACTGGCTCTTTGAGAGGGTAGAGGCCAGTGCACCTGTGACTGGTCAGTTGACCGCCCTAGGTAGGCCTCAGAGAGGGCACCTGGGCTCTAGAAGGAGCAAGACTGGGTGCATTAGATCCTGGGGAGCCCAAGCCTTGGAGGAGACAGACCCAGGAGGTGTGGGCGAGAGCTGCCCTGGGAGACCGAAAGCATCCAGGAAAAGCTGGCAGGAGTTGCTTGGGAAGTAGTTACAGGAGACCCAGCCGAGAGAGCTGAGTTTGGCTGGGAGCTGGGACAGGACTGTTGGTGAGACCTGACCCAAGCTGGGGCCTCCCAACGAGTGCCAGGCTCAGGCCTCTTGGCAAGAGGGGACGATCCAGCTTGGTCAGGGGAAGCCCAGAAGCAAGAGGGTTGTGGTGAGAGGGGGAATGCCCTGGGCAGGAAGGCCTGGTGGAGCGGGACATTGCAGGAGGGAGAGCACTTGGGGCATAGGCCTGAGTGAAGGGCTATGGGAAGATGGTCACGCTCGGGCAGGGAGGGCTGGAGACTGGGGCTCTGGATCGGGGCAAAAGGAACTGGGACTGCTGCTAACTCTTAGGTGGGTGACCTGGAAGTGATGTCCCTGGAGAGACTAATGGGAAAACCATTGTACATTTATATGGTTACTGTGGGAACTGGAGATTGGCTTTTACCCCAAGGCTTTGAGGAATTACTGCATTGATGTATATGATACATGATGCCCAAAGGAGACTTTTTTATTGGACACAAACTGTGTTCCTTTCATGGGAGGAAGAAAAAGGAAACTGAGGCAGAGCACTGGTCATGCCAAGGCCTGCCACAGGACAGTGCTCCAGGTGGGGCCATCCTTTGACATACTCCAAATTCTTGTTCACGTTAACTTCTGATGAGTGAGGACAGTGCATGTCATCATGATATGGCAGTCTCGGGCACAGTGGTACAGTACCTATGCATTTTTTTATTTTTGGTACATATTTTGCTATATCTTCCTCCACTGGAACAGAACTCCGCTAAAGCTTTGTAGGGCAGTAAGTCCAACTTCTATCTCTAGTCAAACAATTCAACAAATAAGAGAAAAATTCTACACTTTGGGATTTTTGAAGGCACTAAGAACTGGCCTGACTCTGCTCCCATTGAAATCAATGGGAATTTACCATTGACTTCAATGGGAAGAATTAGGATAACATTGAGCACTTCTGAAAATGTCACCTGCAGAGTGTCAGGGAGTCAGGACTAATGAGCAGGAGGGATTTATATAGAACTGACTTTGCCGAAGAAACCTGTTTGCTTGTTCCAAAATGATTCGATGTCCAATTTGGGCTTTAATAAAGCAGCTAATACATTCTGAATCGCAAAGTATTCCTTGAAAAATGAATTCAGTGGCTTGGATAGGAGCGATGTCAGGCGGATTGAAAAACGCCTAAAAGATCATTAACAAAGGGAAACATATCCAGATGTGGGTGAGTGTCTGATAAGTGAGAGCAGCAGTTGGTATTAGATGCAATCTTCATTAATAATCTGGCAGACGGTGTTAACAAGTTGTAGATGGACCTTGTGAGTGAGACTCATAGACACAGTGACAAGAGGAGGGGCAGAAAGAAATCAGAATCAGCCCTGGGTGGGAAATGATTTTCTCATCCTGCAAATATTTTTCAGAGTTTGAAAGATTTTTCCCATCTTGAATCAGGGCAGAAATCTCAAAAATATTCGTGAAGCAGAAAAGAAAATATTTTTTCAGTTCAAAGGTTGTGTTACAATACTTTCCAAATGTTTAGTTGTCATTTTGACCTCTTTCTTTTTTTTCAACCTTTTCTTTTCAGTCTAATCGGCTTAAATTTCTAAACAAAAAGTCATTTTGAACCGGAAAACCTGAATTTTTTGTTTCAAAAGTGTCGACAACTTCAATTGTTTCCCCTCAACATTTTTTCGAGGGGGGAAATTTGTCAAACCCGACCCTATTTCACAAACAGTTTTGGGTTCAACAAATCAGCTTCTTTGAATGGGGAAACAATTTGTTGAAAATGTCTCAGCCTGGAGTCTAGTCAAGATTCTGGCCCGTTGACTTCAGTAGATCTGTACTAGCTTACATTGGCTGAACCCCCAGCGTGTTGACTTCAATGAATCTATGCTGACTTGCGCCAGCTGATAATCTGGCCCATTTTATTCAGTTCTGGGCGCCATACTGCAAGAACAATTAAACATTATCCGAATGCTGGAAGAAAGTTTTAAAAAAGCCATTTCTCTATTCTTTTTTCTCCCTGGTATAAATAAATATTCCTTGGCTAAGTGTCAGCTCTAGGGTATGAGGTGGGGATATCACATCTACAGTAGAATCTCAGAGTTACGAACACCAGAGCTACGAACAGACCAGTCAACCACATGCCTCATTTGGAACCGGAAGTGCGCAATCCGGCAGCAACAGAGACCAAAAAAAAAAATTCATGATGGTTAAAAGCAACATTTTTCTTCTGCACAGTAAAGTTTCAAAGCTGTATTAAGTCAATGTTCAGTTGTAAACTTTTGAAAGAACAACCATAACGTTTTGTTCAGAGTTACGAACATTTCAGAGTTATGAACAACCTCCATTCCGGAGGTGTTCGTAAGGCTGGAGTTCTACTGTATAAACATTTGTAAAGAGTCTACACCAAGGAGGGTAGGAATTCTTAGGGTGGTGCCATAGGGTTACAACCAGAACTCATGGGATTATAGGAATGGGTTTTGTTAAATACTTTCTCCCTCCATCTCATTCCATGGAGGTGAGACAACCAAAGTGAGCCTTCAGCAATGATGCCTGGGAGATGGGTGGGTGAGCAAGGACTACCATGCATAGGGGGCACCGCGGAGTTCTTTATGGGCCTGTGGAAGAGCCTTTAACACATTTGGATCCTTACATGATGGGTGCTACCATTCGACAAAGGAAAGGGCGTACAGTCCTTTTTGGAGAAGAATCTACAAGGGAGCTGATTGCTACTAGGACAATTATTATGAAAAGAATTATATGATGCCACTAGGAGCTGCAGGTGCTTAACATCTTTGAAAATCAGTCCGCTTTAGAGAGGCCGTGAGGCCCGGTGAAGAGGGCTTTGGGCTGGCACTCAGCAGAGAATTCTTGGCTCAGTCACTGCTCTGCTGTGACCTTGTGTGGATCTCTTTCCCTCTCTAGGCCTCTGTTTCCTCTCCCTTGCCCTCTTTGTCTGCCTTGCCTATTCCATAGGGTTAGCTCAGGCCAGAGACTGTTTCTGACTGTGACTGTACAGCGCCTAGGGGGGCTCAGTCAAGGTTGAGGATTATAAGTGCTACTGTAATACAACTGATGATGATAATTTCTATCTTGGTGCCTAGGTTTAGGAGCCTAACTTGGCAGCCAGGCTTGAAAATGCTGTCCTCAGCTCTTACTGTCATGTAAAGAGACCAGCATTGCATGTCATTATACCTTGCTGTAAGAATATAAGAACGGCCACACTAAGTCAGATCAATGGTCCATCTAGCCCTGTGTCCTCTCTTCTGACAGTGGCCAATGCCAGGTGCTTCAGAGGGAATGAACACAACAAAGCAACTGAGTGATCAGCTTCTGGCAGTCAGAGGTTTAGGGGCATCCAGAGAATGGGTTTGCATCCCTGACCATCTTGGCTAATAGCCATGGATGGACCTGTCCTCCATGGACTTTTCTGATCCCACTTGTACTTTTGGCCTTCACAACATCTCCTGGCAATGAGTTCCACAGGTTGACTGTGCATTGTGTGAAGAAATACTTCCTTTTGTTTGTTTTAAACCTGCTGCCTATTAATTTCATTGGGTGCCCCATGGTTCTTGTGTTATGTGAAGGGATAAAAAACACTTGCTTATTCATTTTCTCCACACCAGTCATGATTTTATAGACCTCTATCATATCCCCCCTTAGTCATCTCTTTTCCAGACTGAATAGTCCCAGTCTTATTATTCTCTCCTCATATGGAAGCTGTTCTATACCCTTCATCATTTTTGTTGCCCTTCTCTGTTCTTTTTTTCAATTCTAATATATCTTTTTTGAGACAGAACTACAGGCAGTATTCAAGGTGTGGGCGTACCATGGATTTATCTAGTAGCCTTATGATATTTTCTGTTTTATTATCTATCCCTTTCCTAATGGCTCCTAACATTCTGTTCGTGTTTTTGACTGCCGCTGCACATTGAGTGGATGTTTTCAGAGAACTGTCCACAGTAACTGCAAGATCTCTTTCTTGAGTGGTAACAGATCCCATCATTTTGTATGTATAGCTGGGATCATGTTTTCCAGTGTTCTATTTTTTGTCATTTAATGTGATTTATTTATTTCTATTTTATGTTGGTTAATAGAAGTATATAATTCAAGACGAGTTCATTCTGGTGATATTTTACTAAAGCATCCAGAATTCAGTGAAGTTATAAAGGAGTGTGATGGGGTGTAGCTACCCTGCATTGGTCCCACAGGGGTTAACTGTGCATTGCAGGCTAAGGAAGTCATACCCTTCTGTTCCTGCTGCGCGTGCTCAGCCTGGAGACACGGTATAAAGGGAAGCAGTCCAGCTCAGAAGGACAGCTTCCTCCAGGGAGCTTCCTCCAGGGAGCTACAGGAGCCCCAGTCTTCTGAGGCCAGGCATGCCAAACCCTGGATGGATACTGGACGGTCTGCGGAGACCTGGAAGGAACTGAGTCGCCGCAGACCTTGCTAGCTGATGACCCAGAGGACTCATGGACTGCTGTACTGGAAGACTGGGTAGGAAGTGCTGGGCCATGGGAAATAGACGCTAGTCTGGTTGTAGGACGGAGAAATCTGTCAGAGTGTTTTGGGCAGATCCCCACTGACCCAACAGCAGAGCACTCTGTCACTATTAGGGCCCTGGGCTGGGACCTGATGGTGTGGGGTGGGCCCAGGTCCCCCTGCCCATGCCAACCCTACAGCGGGATAGCAGCTCTCTCACCTAAGGCCTAGAGGCTTACAGATGTCTACTGTTCACCAAAGTGGGAATGTTAGACTATCCAGCCTGTTTGCTTGCTGCTCCGCCCTGCCTGAGGGCCTGAGCACCCCCAGACTGTTTGTTTGCTCTCCTGTGCTTGAGTGCCTGAGGCCCTGGGTGGCAGCCCAATCTACTCTGAACACTAGGTCACACTGCCCTGGGAGCAAGGGAGCCCTAAGGACTCTGACCATTAGGTCACACTCTCCTGTTTTGCGATTTAGGCCTTCAGAGAGACTCTAACAGTTGGGGCATAAGCTCCCTGCTGACCATGTGTGACCGGACATCCCTTGATGGGGTGTCCTGACACTGGGCTATTGCAACATGCTCCGCCTAAGGCTAACAGTGGTGAAACGGTGGTATTGGCCATATGTCTAGGGCCTGATTGTGCAAGCCATAGACATGTGGGTGAGCATTTACTCACCCGAGGGGACGCTTTGAAAGACTGTAGTCTCTAAGCCTCTCACAAGTGCTAATGAATTTATTGTTATAATACTACTCTGCTATAGGGAAGTATCTTTATCCCCATGTGCCAAACGGGGAACAGAGGCACAGGGAGACTAAGGATCTATCTGCCCTGCGATCAGAGGTGTGACTGCAGCTTCTGGAGACATGTCCAAGCTAACTTTGATCTAGCTAGCTTCAGTAACAATAGCACTGAAACTGGGCTGTACAAGTGCATGCAGGACCATGGGTATATACGTGAGCGGTTAGCTTCTGCTGCCACAACTTCACTGCTCCTATTACTTGAGGTAGTTAAATCAAAGCTAGCTGGGGTATGTCTACACGTGCTGCTGTCACACCTCCGATCACAGTGTAGAGTACCGTAAGTGACTTTTCCAAGGTCACACAGGAAGCTGATGGCAAAGCCAGGAATAAAATCCAGATTTCCTGCCTTAGCCATAAAACCATCTTTCCTCCAGATGTAGATGAGTTCTGCTGGATTTCATGCTGTGTAGTTATTTAGCTGTGAGTACCTGTTGGCACGAAGCTGATTTCCAGTGTATTATCACCTTCTCCATATAATCAATAAAAATTTAAATGAGAAGAGGGTTGGTTGATTTTTTAAATCCTATTACACTTGAGCACCAATATTTATAACCCTCTGCAAAATTAAGTGTTTTAGGATTCCACTGCAGGATAATAGCATTTGCAAAATGCCTTCCATCTTTTTGTTGATGTGATTAATCATCCCAATGGTGTGTTTTAAATACTCTACTTTCAGGTCTGCGAAATTATACAGTGCGTCGCGTAAATATTGCACCTGCTACAACAGTTCCACGTTCCACACTTGCAGTATTACAGCCAGAGCTGCCGGCTCTGTATCAGCACTTTGCATTGTAAATATTCTAGCTTTTAACATCGGGAGTCATGTTCCGCTATATATATATCTATTTCACCAAAATAAGACAAGTCTCCAATCTACCACATGCATGCTGTTTGCTAATCCAGAACGAATGTAACCAATATGAAAATGCGACTTATATCCAAATAGTGGCATTTGCAAAGCAGCACTGTATATGCAACAGAGATTTTCATCTTGCATAGAAAAATACGTAAATACAACAATCAACTCTAATATCACAGTTAAAGTAACTTTTAATTGTTTTCCCTTCACTTATATTTTCTGCTTGGCTGCCTCTGCATATGGCTTTCGGAAAGGCCAGCTCATCAGTTTTGTTGTTAATCAAGAGCAGTAATTGTGTAAGTTATAAAGACACAGAACCATACTTTGCTGAATAGGAGAACAAGTTCCAGAAAATGCAAAGTAGTATTTTTTTTTATTCATAATTTGTAAGATTGTCATTTGAATAAACAGGGTCCCAGAGAGACATTGGAAATCTAGATGTGACACATGATTTCCCCTGCATTCCTGAAGAGGTGCGTGCATACCCCTTCAGAAAAGGGAATGATAGTTAGGGTATTTTGGGCCTGATTCACTGCTGTGTCATGTCGGCTTTCTGCTGCTGTAAAGGCAATGAAGTCAATGGAGCTATGCCGGGATAAACCTGGAGGAACAGTGATGAATGAGGCTATGGCTCTTTAAACACCAGACCGCTCAGCCTTGCTCCTCCTTAGGGTATGCTGCACGTGGACCAAATTCTGGCCCGTGGGTTACATGGGACATGCCCAATCTGTGTGGAGGGAGGTGTTCTCTAGAAGGCATCATCACTTCCAGGGATGCCCAGAGCTTCAGCTCTTGATGTCAGGCTGTTTCACCTGCGTATTTTCCAGTGCAGCCCTGCCAGTGGGCGTTGGTGCATAGGTGAGTGGAGTCCCAGCCATGCCCCTGCCCAGGTGCCTCCTGAGTGGGTGTGCTGGGTGGGAGTGGATGGAAAAGGGTTCCCTGTGCCTTTTTCCCATTTGATGCCTCTACACAGGGCTAGCCATGGTTTGGCCTTGTGCATGCTCACGTACCAATCTTGAGGTTTGGGCGTCATCTGCAAACACATCGGGTATTATCGGTGGTGAGAGGCATTTATACAGCACTGTACAGAGTTTTGCACCTTAGAACAGAAGATGTTCCCTGCCCACTAAGGCCTGGTCTACTCTGGGGGGCGGGGAGGGTGATCGATCTAAGATACGTCTACTTCAGCTTCGCTATTCTCGTAGCTGAAGTTGCGTATCTTAGATCGACTTAGAATCACTTACTTCGTGTCCTCGTGGCGCAGGATCGATGGCCGCTGCTCCCCCGTCGACTTTGCTTCTGCCTCTCGCCGTGCTGGAGTTCCAGAGTTGATGGCAGAGCGATCGGGGATCGATTTATCATGTCTACACTAGAGGTGATAAATCGATCCCCGATAGATCGATCACTACCCGTTGATCCGGCGGGTAGTGTAGACGTACCCTAAGAATTGACAAGGACATGGCACAATGCAGGACATAAGTGAGTGGGAAGGAGAATGAGAAGAGAGTAGTGGTGATTGGCAAAGGGAAAGAGGGGTTCTGAGAAGCCTACGCAGGGATTGGGGGAAGTCAGAGGGGAGGGTTTAGCAAATGGAAAGGGCGAGACTGGTCCGCATATAAGCACAGAAGGCAGGAGAAGAGAAGGTGCAAATCCCAACGGGATGGACTGATGTTGGGCCAGGATGAGAGGTAATGAGCACAGGCCACAGTGGCTATGTCTCCCCCAATACAGCTTCCACCGCATCCCTACAAACTCCCATCCAACCTCATTGGCTTTTCCCAAATCGGTGTGGACAGTGTTTTGCCTGGGTTGGCACAATTAAAAACTGTGACCAGCTGGACAGAAATACAGGCCGCTTTCCAGGCTAGCCAGGAATCCAGGTTGTAGTCTGCCCCAGATCTGAGAGTGCGCGAAGGGGATGAAAGGAACAGGAACACAAGGGGACTTGGAGGAACGTAGGGAGCAAGTGGGGAAACGGGAGGAACTAAGGTCAGAGCTCAAGAGGAGATTATGACGTGCTTTGGACTCTTGCACTAAGGCAGAGATAGCCACGGAAGAGCTCAGAGCAGGGACGAGATGTGCGTGGAGCAATGGTGCATAATGACTTTAATGGTAATGATCAGTGCTGACCCAGAGCCGCTCTCTTCATCTTTCCTTTTAACAAGTCATAAAAACAAGTGTAACTTACAAAACTAGGACACCTCTTCTGTGGCAAGAACAGAGTGGGATATTAGTACCAAACCACCAGCTGACAACAAATCTGCAAAGAGGCCAATTTCTGCAGAAGATTTTGGTAGGACAGATGCTTTTATTTTTTTTAACAAGAATAGGCCCTTTCTCTAATGAGAGCTGGACAGCCTTTGAGCAAAATTGGGCTCATCTTTAAGCATTCATACGCCAGATCAGACCAACAGGAAAGCTTACGAAAGGCCTAGAGAAATGGAAGTGGGAAAGTATCAGAGGGGTAGCCGTGTTAGTCTGAATCTGTAAAAAGCAACAGAGGGTCCTGTGGCACCTTTAAGACTAACAGAAGTATTGGGAGCATAAGCTTTCGTGGGTAAGAACCTCACTTCTTCAGATGCAAGAAGAAGCACAGAAGTGGAAGTGGGAAAGTTCACCCAGTTCTAATACTAACCTACCCCTGCTTTTGTTATTCGCAGCAATCTTTAACTTTAACGCAAGGGGGTTATAATATATAAAGTACAGCCATCTCCTAGAATGATCTTGTAACTCGGTGTAGAACCTACTGAGTTATTAAATGGATTTAAGTGGATGAACTCTGGTGAAGCCTGCTCAACAATGCATGAAGAAAAGAGAGCTGGAGGTGTAGAAAATGTCAAATAGCTTTCTCATATGCATTAAACTATTAATAAAGATAAAATGATCTTTATGTTTTTGGTTTATAATGTCTCTTTTATGAAAGCAAGAAGCAGCATTGATTCACGATTCGTTGGTTTCGCTACTTTGTGTCATTACTCAGAACACGTCAAGAATAATGCCTAGACAAGCTGCTAAGCCTAGGGGAAAGGTGGCAACGGAAGCTAGAAGTTTTTGGCTGCGGGGGCTATGCCTGTGGCATTGTGGGAGTTTCTTAGCCATGTGGTGGGTGTTATGGGGGGGGGGAAGCAGGGTAAGGAGAAGGAAATGCCTTTTGTGGGGAAAGTCACAGAGCTAAAGTTAGGATAATCTGTGGAGAAAACACACATTAGTCACTGAGAAATCTGCCGTGTTTCCTGGAACAGGCCAGTTGGTATTTGTTCACCTTAAAGGATTAAATGTTGAACTAGCTCATTAAATACAGAGGCAACTGTGACCAAGTTGTCTCCTACCCATCACTAACTTGCAACTAATTAATGTATCTGGCATTACAATACAGAGTTAGGATTTTCAAAGCCAAAAACTAGGCTTCTAAATCCATATTTAAGCCCCTAAATAAGAGGGTTGCTTTTTTCCCCCAAAAAAGTGCTGAGCACCTAGCAGCTCCCATGAAGTAAATTCCTGTTGAAAATTCAGGCCACTTAGAGTATGTCTACACTGCAATTAGACATCCGTAGCTGGCCCGTGCCAGCTGACTTGGGCTCAAAGGGCATGGGCTAAGGAGCTTTTTAATTGCTGTGTAGACATTCAAACTCAGGCTGCAACCCAAGCTCTGGGACCCTCCCAACTAGCAGGGTCCTACATCCTGGGCTTCAGCCCAAGCCTGAACATCTACACCACAATTAAACAGCCCCTTAGCCCGAGCCCCGTGAGCCTGAGTCAGCTAGCGTGGGCCAGCCACGGGTTTTTAAATGCAGTGTAGACATATTCTTATTAGGCACCTAAACAGGATCCTGACTGTAGGCAAATTTGAAGAGCTTGGCCTAGGAAATCTGTCACAGGGCAAACTGATCCTATCAGAGGTCCAGCTCTAGGCCAGTCCCGGTTCAGCGTAGAACCACGGCATTCTGGGACCTGTAGTCCAAAGGGATGATGGGAGTTTTAAGATGGTCAGCAATGTATGCTGTGTGAGGGAGGAGGAATATATTATCTCCCTTTACGCCAGTAAGAGAGACTAAAGACAAGTGGAGCTTTTTGTGGGTATTTCTGCCTGAAGGGAACAGGGCCTACTCTTGGGTCTCTCCAGGTAAAGGGCCCAGGAGAGGTCTTGGAAGAAGCTGGGGAGCACTCTAGAAGGAGCGAGAGAAAAAGGGTGAGGGAAGTACCTGAAGGAAGAAGGGTGTTTTGGACTAGGAGTCCAGAGATGGAGAAGGGAAACCTGGCGAGAGGAGCTGGTGCCTGTGGGTCTCCATCAGGGGGCTGTGAGGAGACCTGCTGGGAAGGGATTGCTGGTGGGCCTTGGACCAAGGGGACGAGCTGTGCACTCGGGTGAAGGTTTGGCTTTCTGTTGGATGCTGGTTTGTTGTGGTTATGGTTCTCCTG
Organism: Trachemys scripta elegans; assembly: GCF_013100865.1. NCBI lineage: Eukaryota > Metazoa > Chordata > Testudines > Emydidae > Trachemys > Trachemys scripta. Next base: position 120,076,533 of record NC_048303.1, read on the forward strand.
GGCTTGAGGGTTTGCCTGGAGGGCTAAGCTACCCCACCGATGAGGGGAAGGTGCGTCAGGACCAACTTATGGTGCAGGAAGGTGAGCTGCTAAGGCAAGGCCATATTTCTTAATGATTGGGGCACACTGCTGTGTCTCCCTGCCTCCTAATCCTCGGTCTGTCCAGCTCCCATCTACACCAGCAAACTGCCCCATTGTCAGCCAGTGCTGACAGCCAGAGGTTGAAATACGGTTATATCTGTCATGCAGACAGCTCCTGGTGCGGCTCTCATCCTGTGCCCAGCAGGCTCAATGCTGTATGCCTCTCTCTCCAGCGCTCTGGGGCCATGGCCTGCTCACTGCTTGCTGTTCACCCTCAGCCTGTCGTGCTATTTCGTATTAGACTTGGTTTTCCCTCTCGGTTCTTTTTTCCCTGTGTCTCTTACTCATCACCCTTTCCTGTCTCCCTCTAACCTACTGGTGACCTACCCTGAAAGGCATACATCTACCCCTTTCCTCACGCAACCTGTACTCTGCTTTCTAGCAGCTGACTTTCCCATTCCCTCAGTCTCTCTCTCACCCTCCCATACATCGTCATCGCCTTCATCCCCTGCTGGCATCCCCTTATTCCCAACCAACTGATCTCTCGTCCCCTCACCTCCTTTGGCCACAGCCAGTCTACAGATCCCTCTGTTGGCTGGAGCTCTCACGACTGGGTTGGCTCCTCATGTCAAGCTGAGCAGGTGAAAGGCAGCCAATATATTTGGGGAGTGGCTGCCCAGAGATCGCCCGGTTAGATGCAGATGTGCTCACAGCGACGTTATTTCAGGAGACTAGCTGTACAGCGGGATGATCAACTGTCTCAAGGTTTTATTGACACCGGGACAAAACATCTGTCTCGGAACAAAGGAACTGCCAGACGGGATCCAACCCAAGATCTGTCTAGTCCGGTGCCCTGTCTCAGACAGTGACTAGTGCCAGGTGCTTCAAAGAAGGTGTATGAACCATGAGTAAGATAATATACCCCCAATGTGAAATTTTCTTCTGGTCGCTAATAGTTAGAAATTAGCTTAAACCAGACAGCTTGAGGTTTTCTAGCCCTTCAAAAGCATTTGTTGTCATTAACGTCCAGCATTTGACATGGTGCCGCATGGAAATTATTAGTCAAACTAGGGAAGACGGGATCAGTACAAGTGGATATGGAATTGGCTAAAGGGGAGAAGGCAATGAGTTGTGCTGAGAGGTGAATTATCAGACTGGAGGGAGGTCACTAGCAGTTACTCAAGGATCAGTCTTGGGACCAGTCTTATTCAGTGTTTTTATTAATGACCTTGGCACAAAGAGGAGGAGTGTGCTCATGAAATTTGCTGATGATACAAATTTGGGGGTCATCGTCAATGCAGAGGAGAATGGAAATATAATACAGGAAGATCTGGATGACCTTGAAGATGGGAGTGATGGAAATGGGACAAAATTCAACAGTACAAAGTGCAAGGTCATGCACTTAGGGTCTCATAATTTCTGCTATCAAGTGGGGGCTCATCAGCTGGAAGTGACAGTGAAGTAGAGAGACCTGGGTGTGCTGGTCGATCACAGGATGGCAATGAGCCACCAATGCAATACAGCTGCAAAAGAGGCAAATCCTAGGATGTCTCAGGTGGGATATTTCCAGTTGACAAAGAGAAGTAGTAATACAATTGTATAACTCACTGGTGAGACCTCATCTGGAATACTGCATACAATTCTGGTCACCCACGTTCAAGAAAGATTAATTTAAACTGGAACAAGTGCAGAGAAGAGGTACTAGGATGATCAGGGAATGAAGGGTCTATCTTTTGAGAGGAGACTGGAAGAGCTTGTCTGGTTTAGTCTAGCAAAAAGAAGGCTGAGGGGGGAAGGGAGAGGCTGCTTTCCATAAATACATTAGGGGAGTAAATACCAGGGAGGGTGAAGAACTATTGAAGCTAAAGGACAAGGGTGGGACAGAACAAATGGATATAAACTGGCCGTGAACAAACTCAGGCTGGAAATGAGAAGAAGGTTTCTAACCATCAGAGGGGTGAAGTTCTGGACCAGCCTCCCACTGGGAGTTGTGGGGGCAAAACAACTTATTAATGTTAAGCGAGAGAGCCGGACACATTTACAAGTATGGTTGTATGACTGGCTTGTTTATAGGATGGGGGGGCAGGACTCAAGAGCCCTGGGGCTCACTTCCAGTTTATTTCTTATGTTCCTAAAACTCATGCTTCAGGGTTTCAGCAGGGCATCGGTAGGGGTCAGGAAGGGATTTCCCCCCAGTGTATTCTGGATAGGTTTATGTATTATTATTTATTATTTATTTATCTTCTCCTTCCTCTGAAGCATGAGGGATGGCCACAGCTGGAGACAGGACACTGGAAGCGGAGGGCCAGGTCTCTGAGGTGGCACCAAGCATTCTGTGTCTCAGGTGCTGGCTGGCTGGTTCTCGCTCACGTACTCAGGGTCTTGCTGATCACCATATGTGGGGATACAGTTGCCCTCCAGGGAACCCAGAATGTTGCGTCTGTGTACTCCATAATAAATGGAAGCCGGCATGCTTCGGAGGAACACAGGAATCTTTCTGCCCAGGTTTGAAGTGACACGTCAGTCTGCACTTTACCAATCTGGACTCAGCCTAGCCATAAGCCTCTAGCCCAGTGTTCCACTGAAGCAGTGCTTCATATCTGAGATCAAAGGGGATGCAGTGCTCTCACCACACTCCCTCAGCCCCTTCTTTTCCAGTCAGAAGAGAGATAGTGAAGCATAATGTGAGGGAACCCACGCACAGACTGCTTCTTTTTTTTACCAGCAGTGCTGTGCAAATTACCGACTTCAGTTCCCTGACCGAACCGAAAAATCGGGGGGGAGGGGGGAGAATTGGTTGGGGGATCGAACAAACCGTTTCATTTCACCCAAAACAAAACGGTTGATTTCATTTGTGTTTTTCTAACGTTTTTAAAAATGAAATTGAAGTAACATTCAAAATGACGTGACTTTGAATTTAAAAAAAATTCAAAGGTTATGTTTAGAAAATGATGAAATGAAACTGTGAGTTTTCGGGAATTTTTCATAGGTGGAGGGAGGGGGAGGTCACTGAAACAATTGGGTGAATTGGACACAAATCCACGAAACGGTTTGATTGACTTGAATCTGCAGTTTTCAGTGAAAAAAGTTTTGGATGAAGCATGGTCACCCAGCTCTGTTTACCAGCCTCATACTCATACAACCTTATGTAATGGTAGTGCTTTCACAGAAGCCGAGTATAATCCTCTTAATATGACCCATGCGGACAGAGAGTTCATTTTATATTTATTTATTTATTTATTTATTTATTTAACAAGCAAGAAACATTCTAGCCTATTACAAGCAAGTTATAGCGAGCTAGCATCCTCTCCAATATGATGTCCTTGTTGGTAATGTAAGATTGCTTATCTATTTTTGTCATTGTACAGTAATCCACAAAAGGACACATCCCTATATTAACTTTTCCACCAGGGATAAACTTTCAAACAGCAGGGAAGTGATCAACGCCATCCTATTTAACTGAAGTACAAGCAGTGGTTCTATCTCTCCTATCTATATAGACCAAGACTGTGCTGCACATCATCCATCCATCCACTGTAATAAATGCATTGGCAATTCTAATATTTAATTTACTTCCATTGTGCTATTTCAAGTATATTTTTCTTCAAAGACTTGTCTACCTCTTCAGCGGTAGATATTAGAAAAGAAAATATTTGTGCAACTTGTTCGCCTTTTTCACAGCAATAAACCTCCTGCTCATTAGGTATCACAGGCGGACATGACAGTAGGATGACAAGGGGAGGCCAAAAGAGAGACCATAAGAAATGGATCTGTACTAACCTTTATTTGGGAAAGATAGAGTTTAATCACACAGCTCCATTGAGCTGAAATTACCATCGTAAATATCTGTTTGAAACAGTTAAACCCTGAGAAAATTTCTGTTTGACTAATGGTTATAGGAATTTCTTCCTCTTTTTATAACTAATACTTTTGCCTTTTGCAGTGTTGTTGTAGGTGTGTTATCCCAGACAACATGAGAGAGACAGAGTGGGTGAGGTAATATCTTTTATTGGACCAACTTGTGTTGGTGGAAGAGACAAACTTTTGTGCTTCACAGAACTCTTCAGATTTGGGAAAGGTAACTAGTGTGTCCTAGCTAAATACAAGGTGAGACAGATTGTTAAGCATAAGGGGTGAGTGGCTGGTGAGGGCTCTTTTGTGAGGGTGGAAATCTATGAGGGAGTTTAGCTCATCTGTCCAGAGGATGAAAATATCATCAATGTATCTCAGATATGGTATTGGTTTCATGGTACATTTTCCAAGCAATTCTTCCTCAGGGTGCCCCATGAAGATATTGATGTATGGGGGCACTGTCCTAGTACCCAGGACTTTTGCCGTGTATTGGAAAAATTATGTGTTAAATGTAATGTTATTATGGGTGAGGATGAAATGGATGAGTTTGGCGATTTGCTTGGACAACACTCAGATATCCACCCCGTTGTCTTGTAGACATTTAACGCGGGTAGTGATGATGTTGTGAGGAAGGATCTTGGTGCATAGGGAGATATCATCCACAGTGGTGAGAATAGTGTTCTGAGGGAGGTTGTTAATGAAACCCTACAGGCAATTATGTACAGGAAATCTATGGATCACTACATCTACCTCCACAGATCCAGTAACCAACCCAGACACACCAAGAGATCTGTTATCTACAGCCAGGGACTCGGAGACCACAGAATATGCTCTGAGGAGAAAGTCTGGGTTGTATACCTTAACACATTTAAAACCTCCTTCACCAAACAAGGACACTCCATCAGAGAAATAGATTACATCGTGGAAAAGCCCACCGATATACCCAGGGAGAACCTGCTTCGATACAGGGGGGAAAACCGACCATCTGCACACCCCTAGTTGTCCCCTATCATCACTCCACACAGGAACCCATATGGGGTATCCTCAAACAACTACAACCCATACTTGATGGGGACTATAGCCTGAAAGAAATCTTTCCCGAACACCCTCTTCTGGCCTTCAAACAACCCCCCAACCTCACCAAGCTCATCATCAGAAGCAATCTCCACACAAACTAAGACACGCAAACTCAAAGTTGCACCCGACCCTGCCAGAATAACAGATGCAAAACCTGCAGCCATATCTCCACTGCTAAAATAATCAACACCCCTCACAACACACCTTTCAAGATCCAGGGTCCTACACATGCCTATCACAACATGTGGTGTATCTTATCCAGTGCACTAAATGCCCCAATAACAACTATGTGAACATAAGAACATAAGAATGGCCATACTGGGTCAGATCAATGGTCCATCTAGCCCAGTATCCTGTCTTCCAACAGTGATCAAAGCCAGGTGCCCCAGAGGGAATGAACAGAACAGACAATCATCAAGTGATCCATCCCCCGTCGCGCATTCCCAGCTTCTGGCAAACAGAGGCCAGGGACACCCAGAGCCTGGGGTTACATCCCGTCCCATCCTGGCTAATAGCCATTGATGGACCTATCTTCTATGAACTTATTTAGTTCTTTTTTGAATCTGGATATAGTTTTGGCCTTTGGGTGATCACTTCACAAAACGATCACTCCATACCTGAACTCTCAGTCATTGTCTTCAAAGGAAACCTGCACCACGCCTTCAAAAGATGAGCCTGGGAGTGTAAATTCATAACTCTGCTAGATATTAAAAATCATGGTCTCAACAGAGGGACTGGCTTTATGGCTCATTATAACAATCAGTAACCCACTCATCTCCTTTGTCCTATGACTGCAGAGATGTTAATTGCCTAATTCCTTTTAAGTGGCTTCTTGCAACATGTGCTAACCCCATATGCCTAACAATTTATCCCACCTTGTATTTAGCTGTGACACCCTAGCTACCTTTCCCAGGCCTGAAGAAGAGCTCTGTGAAGCTCAAAAGCTCGTCTCTTACATAAGAGCAGCCATACTGCATCAGACCAAAGGTCCATCCAACCCAGTATCCTGTCTGCCGACAGTGGTCAATGCCAGGTGCCCCAGAGGGAGTGAACCTAACAGGTAATGATTGAGTGATCTCTCTCCTGCCGTCCATCTCCACCCTCTGACAAACAGAGGCTAGGGACACCATTCCTTACCCATCCTGGCTAATAGCCATTAATGGACTTAACCTCCATGAATTTATCTAGTTCTCTTTTAAACCCTGTTATAGTCCTAGCCTTCATAACCTCCTCAGGCAAGAAGTTCCACAAGTTGACTGTGTGCTGTGTGAAGAAGAACTTCCTTTTATTTGTTTTAAACCCGCTAACCGTTAATTATATTTGGTGGCCCCTAGTTCTTATATTATGGGAACAATTTCCTTATTCACTTTCTCCACACCACTCATGATTTTATATACCTCTATCATATCCCCCCTTAGTCTCCTCTTTTCCATATCCTCGGTGAGTGTCGGCTATGGGGTGGGCTTCCCTTGCAGGAATAAAAGCTGACCTGGCTTGAATGCCTGCTTCCAGGAGAGGGTGCATGGCTGGGACTACCAAGTAGAGGGAGGTGCCTTCCATTAAGCACCTAACTTCCTGTGAAGGGTGGGGCTTAGGCCCTGTTCCTGTCCTCAGCATTTCCCACTGTCTAGCTTTGGCAGCTCCCCACTCAGTCTGTGAATCCCATTCTTAGGTGCCTTCCTCTCCCTATGCATTGTACCGAGAGCCTGGGTTGTGGATTCCACTGGGCAACAGAGTGCCTAAAAGTTAGGCACTGCAATGTTGAGCCTGTCCCCTTGTGTCTCCAGCCCTAAGTGACTTACGCAGGTTACACAGAAAGTCTGTGGTGGGACAAGGACTTGAATGCCAGTTTGCTAAGTCCTGGGTTAGCACCCTACTCACTGGACCAGCTTTCTTCTTGTGTGTTTATTCTGAGAATGGAGAGGGGCAGCCTGGGTTCTCCCACATTTCCCCTCCATGTACCTCTAGAAGTGAGTGGGAAGTTCACGAATTAATCTTTATTTGGCACTAAGACATAACAGAGATTGGCGCTCCATTGTGCCAGGTGCTGTACAAACACATAGAGATAGTGCCTGCCCCGAAGAGCTTACAATCAGACCTATAATTCCTTGCCTTCCTGCTGAGACTTCAAATTGTGGTGGGTCTTGTGAGGTGGGAACTGGATTGAGAACAAATCATTTCCTGTAGGCCACCAAAAAGGTATCAGCCGATAACCACCATTACTAAACGTAGCCTCAATCCAAAACCGCAGCCCGGAGCTGGAAGTTTTTATATTAGATTGTAGTTTATAGATGTATATTTTTATACTATTACAAACAGCCTAAACCACCCACTGTTCCAGAGTAGAAAGGTAAAAAGGATCTTCAATGTGCAGAAGCCTGGAATGGAGCACTACAGAAAAGAACAGAGAACGAAGCAAAACCACAAGTCCTATCTGGGAGTCAGGTCATACTACTGAAGCAGGGAAAGGCCAAAATTAGTTCACCAAGATCCACTAAAAACTTGGAATTAAATTAATACATGGAGAGAATCCGTCAGCTTATAAATATCCCACACCTTTGAATGGCACCTAATCCAGTTATGTTATTTTCTAACTGCAAACGTGGGTCAGCAGTGGGAAAAGAAATTGCAGTAGCATTTTATTAGATTTTTCTATACTTGAAGGAGTGTGACAGTGAGAGAGAATGGCAAAACCACCCCCTCCTAACTAATAGCAAACATGCAGTCTCAGGAATAGAACTCACAAGAGGCAGGTCCAAAACCCTGGGTTAGTTAAAAGAAAAGCATTGCTAACTCAATAAACTAATCTGCAATATAACTGGGGAGGACTGACAGTGGCGCAAGATAGACTATTGCATAACATATAATCAAGTAATTTTCAGAGTGTAAAAGCTATTTGACAGACAGCTGAAATATGCAATTAGCACATAGAAACCAGCCCTAGTTAATGATACATCTTAATTATCTATGTAATATTATTTATGTTACACTTGTAAAGTCCAGTCTTGTAATTACTGTTTGAATGTTAAGAATGAGGATTTCATTTATTTTTTTTTAGCTGTGAAGCAATAAGGAAAGATAAATGTTTTTGCCATATAAGATGAAAACTGCCTCATTTAAAGGATGTTTCATCAAAAGCATCTTTTTTGAGTAGCTGTGGATTCCGTTCTGGCCTCTGGAACCAAAATGACACATGAAAGATAAAATGCTTAAAAGGCAGTGTGCTTTGAAATTGGGTAAGTATTTTACCTCTTAGACATGGGAAGCAGCATAAGCCAATTGTTGCTTGTTCTGTGTAAAGTCTGTTTGAAGGTGAGGTTGCAGACTGCAAGAACAAAATCTGCTTCCAAGATGAACAAATATATGATCAGTGTCCTTCACCCATAAACCTTCCTGAACTAATAGTTTTTATAAACTGCTCTTGGGCAAGGAAAACACTGACTTCGAGTGCAAGTTATTTTTTTCTAATATTCCCCATCCATAAAAAATGAACCTTTGGTAAGTGATCCAGCCATTGGTGGGAAAGTTGACCCTGATTTCTCTGGGCTGCTAGAGCTCATATGTGAAGCAAGTGAGTTCCATCTGATCAGAGCTGCCTGGGAATTTTTAGACTAAACTTTTTTTTGTCAGAAAATGTCTATACTGTTCGAGAGAGAGCCAGTTTTGACAAACATTCCAAATCAAAAAATTTTGAAAACAAACAAAAAAGTTTTGAAATTGTTGAAATGTCTCATTTTGACACTTCTAATACAAAGTTTTATTTGTCAATTGAAAATGACTGTTTGTTTTGAAATGTTAATTTATACTAAATATATTTTTTAAAATAGGCCAAAATCAAAATGAAACATTTCAACTGTCCTGATCCTCCCACCCCCCACCTCCCCGAATTTCAGATTTTCAGTTCACAAACATTTTCATCCTGTTTCAGGACAAGGGCAAAAAATTCAAACTTTCATGGACTGGGAAAGCTATTTCCAATGCTGGTGGCAGGGTTATATTATTTTTAAACAGGCCCGAGTCCTCCTTTTCACTTGTTCCTGAACTCTCCCATATAGGACCTAGATGATACTGTTTCTGTGAGTACTGACACCGCAAAGTGTTTTTGTCTGGTGAGCAGGGTCATCTGAGAGAGGTTGCTTAAGCACAAGCAAACCTACTGACCCTGGGAACAATATGGGCTCCCAGGATAGAGGGAAGGAGCTGGACTTCCCAGGGGAGGTAGGTGCTAGAGTCAATGCAATACCACTGGCAGGCCCATACCAAGCCACCCGTTTGCTTGAGATGGTGGACGGTATAGCTGAAGGGTCAGCCCATCTGGAGGGGTTTCCTTCTATTAGCCAATAACCTGGAAAGGAATTTTGAAGCTGAGTGAAACCAGTGAGTGTTAGACCCTGGAGATGAGGCTGAGGACCAGGTTTGTGAATTGAACTTCATGTGTGCCATTGCGGGACAGGCTGGGCTGGGTACAATGGAAAGAGTGAATGTTTTAAAATGTCACTAGAGGGAAGTCGGGTGTCCAGCTTGAGGGTTATTTCCTTGACTTACAACGGCTTATTTGGGGTTGCCGCTTTTATTTGGAGAGATGTTTCATTAAACTGTAGAAAATCTTTTCATTTAAAGAAGCTGGCTTGCAAGGTTAAACAGCATGTAAGAACTGCTAATGGTACTCATGGTTAATTAACAGCTAATTAACAGTTAATTAATAGCTTGTGGTTAATTCCAATAAGAATAATAATACCTCATTCTTCCATAATGCTTGGGGGGCAGGGGACAGCTAGAGTGGCTCACCCATGTAATTCCCAACATAGTGTTAAATAGTCTCTGATCAATTTGGATGACCCACCACTTTGCTTGCTAATATCTTTTCCTTGTACTGCATGCACCTCCAAACAGCATTTTTTGTGGTAAATTTAAGTCCTGTGGCATTTTAACACTGATGTTTTACTACTTAGGGACACTGGAATAAATTGTATAGGGAGGTTGTGGAATCTCCATCATCGGAGATTTTTAAGAGCAGGTTAGACAAACACCTGTCAGGGATGGTCTAGATAATACTTGCCATGAGTGCAGGGGACTGGACTAGATGACCTCTTGAGGTCCCTTCCAGTCCCATGATTCTATGAAAAGGATTATGGGGCAATTTGATCAAAATCCACAAGTACCTGTGTGGAGAACAAATATTTAATAACCTAGCAGAGAAAGGTATAACATGAGCCAATGGCTGGAAGTTGAAGCTAGACAAATTCAGATAGGAAATAAGGCATAAAATTTTAACAGGGAGCGTAATTAACCATTGGAACTTCTAACCAAGACTCGTGGTGAATTCTCCATCACTGGCAATTTTAAAATGAAGACTGAATGTTTTTCTAACAGGTCTGCTCTAGTTCAAATAGGAATTGTTTTGGGGACGTGTTATGCAGGAGGTCGCAGTTATCTCATCCAGCTTTAGAACTTATGACTCAGTGAGGGTTTAACTGTTTGTCAACACTTTCATATTGATGTAAGCAGAGTCTGAATGAGCTCTCCCCTGACATCTAGTGGTGAGCTGTGGAAAAAGACTTCAGAAACTGATCCCATTTGCATGGCAACACCCACCCTGCCTAGGTGCTCAGCCTGATGGGATATCTTGCCTAAATGATCACTAGTGGCTGGTGTTGGATTCCCAGTCTCCTTGTTATTGGGGTAGGAGTAATACTGGGTTGTTATACTTGTTGTGTGAACCAAGGGCAGCAGAACTGTACCTCGCATACCCCAATGGAGGGACTCACCCTCAACTGAATGGCACTCGCTAGGCAGGGGACATGGGTTTCAAAGCCCAATGAGGAGAGAGAGGGAGAGGGGTTAGGTATTGTTGCTTGGTGGTATGGGCTCTGTTTAAGGGTACTAGATACTACTTGAGCCTTCCCCTCTCCATAAATAAAAGAACTAATTTAGAGTCAATTGCAAGTCTTGTTACATGCTGCAGAGTTAAAATCACTGATACCTGGGTCTAAATATTAGACCTATTTTGGGACAGTCTCTCTATTGCGAGAGACTGCCCAGGGTGCACCAGCAGTGAGGCTCCCCCTCTAACAGCTGAAATGACTGAGAGCTGTGTTAAAGGGGGGAGGGCCTGAAGACATCTTGGTGAGTGGTGGGCAGGGTGGCTGATGGAGATGCATGGCACGCCGCCAGCAGAGCGGCTGGTGGAGAGGGCCAGAGCAGAGCCCTGCAGAGGCCTGGCAATCAGCCGTTGGGGTGATGAGCGAGTGCCCGAGCAGCGGAGAGTGTAAGGTGCCTTCTTATCCACCCCACACAGGGTGGGAGGTGAACTCTGCGGTTGAACCTCTGAACTCTGGGGCTGCACTGGCCAAGGACAGCAACTGTGAGTGGGGTATAGAGAAGGGACGGGCACGTTAAAGGGACTTTTGGGTTGCTGAACTTAAGACACTGCCCAACGTACTTGGGGTGGATCTTTGGCTCATGGTTTGTGTTTATGAGCCCTAGTTGCAGTGTTTTCCCAAATTAATGCTTAGTTAATTCCCTCCTTTTATTAAAAGTTTTTGCTACACTCAGATTCTGTACTTGCGAGAGGGGAAGTATTGCCTCTTACAGACACCCAGGGGGTGCTGTGTAATTGTCCCAGGTCACTGGGTGGGGACTCGAGCTGGTTTTGTGTTGTATGGTTGAAAAGGAAGCCCTAGATACTGAACCCGGTCCTTGTTGCTGCTGGCTCCACCTGGCAGAAGGGTTACATTGATATGGGTCCCATTCCACTAGATCAGGTTAATGCTTTGATAGAGTTCATCCCAAGCTGCTGTTTCGAACTCTAGAGCAGTTTGGTTTTGCACCCATGTATTTGGAGGAATAACCGTCTCAGCTGATATTGCCCTGTTAAGAAGTATTATTGTTAGTATCTGTATTACAGTAGCACACAGGGACCCCAGTTGAGACTGGGGTGCCATCGTGCTGGGCACTGCACCTTCATATATAGTGCAGCCCCTTGCCAGTTTGGAGGGTGGAGAAAAGCTGCTGCTGGCAGCAACCACCGTCAGCAGCACGGCGGCTGGGAGAATTGAACCGGAGACTGCCTGCCTGGTTTGTGCTTAAGAGGCCATAACTCCAGAGAACCTGCCCATGGCTGGGACTCCCCAGCATGTGAGCTGGGGACAGCTGGCTGCAAGGTGTCTGGTTACAGCACTCAGGGGCGAAGCAGCAGAGAGTTCCTCCCTCCAGCTGAGGAGAAGGCGGCGCCATTTTGTCTCTCTTGGCCAGAGAGTCTGAGACCAGCATGGAGCCCCCAGCTCCACAGCAGAGTGATAGAGCCCTAAGACTGTGCGGAATGCCGGCCTGCAGAGCCGGTCGGGTCCCCTGCACCAGGAGAGAAGGGGGTCGGCTCCTCACCTAGCTCCAACGCCACCAGACAGCGTAAGTCTGTGAGATGACTCCTAGTTTTGAGGACCTAACAGAGGGAGCATGTCTGACTGTTTGCCCTGATTCTTGCCCTTTTCTCTTCTGTATTTTACCCCATCTCGTCCTGCAGTAAATGTTTGTTTATCCTCATCTGATGGTCCTTGATTTCCTGCAGTGTCCTAGAGATCATAGGGCTGTCCATTAATTTGTGCATCCAGACACTATGTAGCGGCACAGTGCCCTACAATCAAATAACACGTTGTCCCTGCCCTAAGGGGCTTACACACTAAGGAGACCAGGATGACATGGGGCTATGAGGGAAAGGATAGGACAGACGAGTGGAGTGAACTGTGTGAGGGTGGCAAACAGCTTGTTCGTGCCACTTTGGTTTTCTGTAGGTTTGGGTTTTGGTTTTTTTGACTGGGGGTTTGTTGAGAGGGGATTGGCTAACCAGAGCCCATGGAAGGGAGAGGGGAGCACTGGCTGGGAAGGTGGTTAGAGGGCTGTAGGGCTGGAGAGCAGAGGCAAGGAAGGTGAGGACTTTGGAGGGCAGGTGCTATGAGGCTGAAAAGAAGAGGTTGTGCAGGAGGGAGTTGGAGTGCACAGGGGAAAGGAAGAGGTGGCAGTCCAGCATGCTCCCTGCCCCACCAGGTTATGCCCTTTAAACGTGTGTGTCAAGAAGCTGCCCGAAGGGCCTGTCTGAGCCCAGTGCTTTCCATGATAGCTTGTGGCCAGGTGCTGATGTTGTTATGACACTTAATACGAAGTGTGGGCAAAGGCTCTCTGGGCTTGGTTGCAGAGGTTTGGAAAAGCCTCTTCTGCCTGGGTTAACGGGGCTCGAGGTGCCACCAGTGTAAACCCAGGCCAGTTCGGTGTGATGCTCTGTCCCGCTCCGGTTGTGGCCAGGACACGGTGGGGGATGAGCCATCGCTGGGTTGTCTAGCTCAAGCGGCAGAGGCTTGTGCACTAACAGTCAGAGAGGCCAGACCTGACCCGGGGGTCTGAGCATCACACAGCTGCTGCGGCCATTGGATGCAAAGGCTCAGTGCCGCCCAGGACCCCCTCCGGCGGGAAGGGAGGGCGGCTGACTGCACAGAGAACAATGCCAGCCCCACACCTCAGGCTCCAGATCAGGCCTTTGGGGAGGAGCATTTTCAGGAGCATATCAGGGTGGGATTAGTTGGGGCCTTAGTTATCGTCCCTGAACCTTTTACCTGTCCCCCTCCCCCTTCTGTTAATTTACCTCTGCCTGGTCTAGGGAATAGAAAATCGTTTGTTCTCATGTGGTCCTTGAGGTCCAGTACTTGTGCTGTAGTACCCTAGAGGCCATAGCGTCATTGGTTGGTTCACCAGGCCAGTAGCTGGAGGCTCCCCTTGCTAAGAACCCAGGGCCTATTGGTCCTAAATGAGGGGAGGGGCGTAGAGTCCCTGAGGAGGAAAGAATAAGGAAGTCCCTCACCCTTGGGGATGAGGGGTGCTCCAGGAGGGGGCTACATCATGTGATCTGGCTTTTTTCAGGGCTCTCACAGTGCATTCCAGTGCTGGGGATGGCCTTTGTGGGGGAATCAGGTTATGATGAAAAAGTGTGTGTGGGGAGGGGGCAGCTTAGGGAAGGCCATATGTAGAAACCATTCCCCTCCTCCCCCCCCAGGGGCTGCTGGACTAGGTGTACTGGTTATCACTGACTGAAACCTGCTTCACTATACCGCCCATGGCACATGGGCCTGCCAGTGGTATAAGCACTGACTCTAGCACCCACCTCCCCTGGGAAATCCAGCTCCTGCCCCTCTATCTTGGATCCCAAATTGTTCCCAGGGTCAGTGGGAGGCTGGATTTTGGCTGGTGTGCCTAGGCAGGGGGCGACGGCACCCTGCCTGCAGTCTACTCAGCAGCAGTGCTATTTAAACTCCTTTTTAGCGGGACAAAGCTTTTTCTTTTCTCTCGTCCAATAAATTCGACTTGGGGGTCTACCTAATACTTGTTTTCATTGGCTCACCATAGCTTGGATAGTAAGAATTTGTCTTTTTGTAAACCTCTAAATGCCAGAAACGACTGAGGTGATTTCCACAGCAATTATTTTTTTCACTACTCATTTCATGTTTGAAGAAAGGCCATTTTATGGGAACGTTCATTAAAAAATCATGACCAACGCTAGTGACTGTATGACCTTGGGACAGCTGGCTCCAGCATCTACAACGGCTTCTTACTTAAAGCTGAGGGAGCACACCTGGAAACGTTTCAGATTAGTTCCATGAAAGACTTTGATTCAGGAATGTCTCTATGTGTCATCACAAAACAGGCTAATCAAATTTTTTTTGAATATTTAATTCCATAAAATTTGTAAATTTCAACATTTTCCCCCAATTCTGGGACAAAAACAAATGTTGAAATATTGGAATGTCCCACAGCAGAGAGATTCCAAATTTCACTTCACTCTAATCTTTATCGATGGTTTGGAAGAAATGATAAACCCCATTGCTGGTAAGGTTTGACGATGACACAAAAATGGGTGGAGCGGCGAATGATCGGACAGGACAGTTTTAAACAGCCATCCAGATCACATGATAAGCTGAGCTCATTTGAACAACCTGTGTTTTAATACTGGTGAATGCAAGGTCATATTCTACAAGCCCAGAAAGCAGCGACTCAGAAAAGGACTTGGGAACCATGGTGGACACCAACTGACCTCTCAGTGCAATGGTGTGGCTAAGACAGCAAAATGTTATCCTTGACTGTATAAGCAGGGGAATAGCAAGTTGAAGTAGGGAGGTAGTGCCACCTCTGTGTATGGGCTTAGTCAGAGCATACTGGATATGGTGTCCAGTTCTGGTGTCAACACCTTAAAAAGGAGGCTGACAAATCAGAAAGGTTTCAGAGAAGAGCTACAAGACCAATGTGAGGTCTGGAAATCCTGCCTTGACGTGAGAGGCCAAAACAGCTCGATCTCATTAATTTATCCAAGTGACAGTACAGAGGTGGCTTGATCATGGTCAATAAGTGCATGTGGAGAAGGTTTCTGCTAGTAGAGGGCTCTTTAATTCACCAGACAAAGGCATAAGAAGAGCAAATGACTGGGAGCTGAAGCTAAACAAATTCCGCCTAGAGATAGGGTGCAAATTGTTAACGGCGAGGGGAATAAACCATTCCAACAACTCACCTTGGGACGTGATGGTTTTGCCATCATTAGCGGTCTTTAAATCAAGACTGGATGTCTCTATCTAACGGATCTGCTCTCGCTCAAGCAGCAGTTCTGGTCTTGGTACTGAAATGACTGAGTGAAGTCCCCTGGCCTATCTTATACAAGAGGTCAGACTGGATGATCATAACAATCCCCTCAAGTCTTAATCTGTGAATCTATACAGCAAATAGGGCCATAAGTCAAAGTCCTGGATCTAACTTCCCTCAAATGTTTGGCTGTGGATTGCAGCTGAAGCTCATCTTTACTACATAGGCATATTTTAAAAATCCCCTTCTTTATAAACTTATCGTCCCACTTTAAAGTCAAGGGAGACCTAGCATAGGGAGGGGTGACCTCATGAAAACTTATAAACCAAAAGACACTCTGGTAACCGATTGCTAGATCATAGCAGAGTTTCAGACACTCTCTTAATGAGAAGAAAGGAGATGTTTGCTCAAAGAAGTCCTACTCATGTGGCACATCTGTTATAAGGAGCTATGAGAACAAGACAATCTCTATTAGCTCCTGGGGAAAGTTCTGGATGGAATTTCCAAAACACATGTTTTTTCTTCCCTTTCTCCAGCAAAACTAGAAGGAGCCTGGCTTAGGGAAAGCCAAAAGAGAAGGAAGGGACTACAGGGAGTGCTTGCATTTGGGGGAATTGGGATGTCTGGCTATCCCAGCGGTCGTGCGTGTGTGAGATTACATGGCGATGCCACCCGTGTGAGGAAAATTACACAGCCTCTCCATGCGAAGGTAGCACCGGTTGCTGCTGCTTTTGGAAAACGCAAGCTGTTTGTAAAACACTAATACTGAGTGACTTAAAAAAAAAGTGTGGGGGGGGGGGGGGGGGAAGGGGAGAGAGTTCTTAGTGCATCCAAACCTTTGGCCCGCTGGACTCTTGTATAATTGCTTTAAACATCTACTCTGGGTCAATACCTCCCTACCAACTATTTCATAAAAGGGGGCTGTACACAGGTGACAAACACTTACCATGGAAATAATGTGAATATTAAGTTAATCAAAGCGCTGGTGTTGGAAGGGATTCAAGGGGGGGGAGGGGAAACAGCTCATAACGAGCAATCCATGTCACTTTTTTTCCCTCCTGCATTATCTTGCTCTGTCCCATTTGTCTAGCCGTAATCTACATTTCAAATGATTACATGGGAAGCTGAAGTGGTAGTGACAAGGATAAACGAAGCTTGTTAAACTAATAGCTGCACTAATGCCCAAATATGTGAACTTCCACAGTCAGGCAGCATCCGAGGCTGCCGGAGCTGTCAGCCCCACTCCCCCTGGGCTCGTCCGCCAGCGGCTGCCACATGATGAATGGCCCTGTCGAGTAAATTCATCCGGGGCCCAATTAAACAGGCAGAAATGAACTAGAGCCGTCAACCAGAGAAAGAGAGGGAGAGAGAGAGACGATAAAAAAAAAAAAAAAAAAAGGTGGGGGGGAAAAATTGCACACAAAGTCAAGGAAGCTGCAAGGCAGTGAAGTCATTCTGACAGAAAATGGCCATTTAATGCTTTGCCGAGCCCACGACAGATATGTCATCTGAGGAAGCTTTAGTGGAGTCCCAGGGCATTTCATTTATTAATTATCAGCTTCAAGTGGGGGATTGGAGCTAGCCTCCCTCTCTGGTGCTCTCTCTCTTGTTTTTTTTCCTCCCTTTTTCTCTCTCTTAAGCACTGTCAGCTTCCAGCCTCCCTTCTGTCAGCGACGGCTTAGGGCAGCGGTAGCAGAGCAGGAAAGTTTGGCCTATCATGAAAGAAATGGTCGGGGGCGGGGGGGGGGGAGGAGAAACACTTTGAAAGTTTCACAGTTCCTTTTTTCCCCCTGTATTCTTCACACAACTAAATCTTTGCTGGTTGCAGTTAGAATTTGTGGATGGAGGGCACCGTAATCTAATCTGCGCCTTTTCTCTGCAGATGACATTGCTCTCAGTATCACTGAATTAACTCAGGATTCCTGATTATTTGTCGTATGGCAATACCACCACTCCGAGCACGCTCCATTGTGCTAGGCGCTGCACAAACACCTGCCCTGAAGAACTTACAGTGTAGCTAGACAGGACAGACATCAGGTGAGAGAGAGGCTGAATTATTAGCTCCATTTTACAGATGGGGAAACTGAGGCATGGAGACAATTACATATTATGTTCACAGTACACACACACAGAGGGATAAAAACTCTTTCTGGATGGTTGCAGCGTGACATGCCTTTATTTTTGAGACGTCAGAATGATAACACACCACAGCCCCAAAACAGAGAGAGAAAGCAAACTGCTCCCTAAAATGGAGAGGCACAACTCACCCCACCTTACTATAGGCTGTCCGTCTGCAAAACTGACTCTATTAGGCCCAGGTCACACGCAAGCGGTACCAGGAAAAAGCCCCAAGCATTTAAAGTGATGCTTTGCCATTTTAATACATTTTAATACGTGACTTGCCCAAAGTCGCAGGGAATCTGTGTCAGGGCCAGGCTTTCAGCCCAGATCTCCTGGGTCGCAGTCCAATGCATCACCACAAGACCAGCCTTTCACGCGCTCTCTCTTTCCTCTTCTCACTTTGTCCGTGGAGTGAATCCCCCTGTAAGGAATATCTGTTAAAAATTACAGTCTGCATTTTCAAAAATGAGGAGTGAATTTGGATGCCCAGTCTGATACCTGAAAGGGGCTTTATTTTCCGAGGTGGGCCCTCATCAGCCCCCCCATCCAAATTACTAGTTGCTTTAGACAACTCATTCCTGTGTTGTTCCCGTGCCAGCTGGACTCACACACACATGGCCTGAGCAGAATTTTGCTGACAGAGAGAACTTTTCAAAGAGCAAACTGAGGCTGGACCTGATGCTGGTCCCATTGAAGCCACTGGCAAAACTCCCGCTGGTGTCACTGGGAGAAAGGCAGGCCCTGAAAGCGTGTACCGAGTATGTGACCTAATTCCCTTTGGAGTCAATGTGAGTCTTTCCATTGACGTCAACGGTATCTGGACAAAGAATCCTGTAAAGTTCTGTTGACGTATAAAAGGACAGCATCACCCATTTCCTCAGCCCAACGCTTCCAAAAATGCCAAAAAGGTAAGTATGCACTTGTCACCACGAATGAATGGGGGAGGAGGAAGGGGGCAGGGCATGGATCAGTGTTCACATGATACTAGGGTGACCAGATCACCACAGTAAAATATCGGGACACATTGGGGTACCATCAGCCCTGCCCACAGTCCACCCCCACTCCTCCCAGGCTCTGCCCCCCACCACTGCGCCCTTCCTCATCCCCCAGCCTGCCACTGGCTTGCTGCGTCCCTCCTCAGTCCCCCGTCGACCGCTCGCCTCTTCACCCCCCTGCCTGCCACTCACGCCTACGGCGCCGACTTCCCCTCTGCCGGGTGGGTGCTCGCCCACCCTCCACCTCTTCCTACCCCTTCACCGCTCTCACCCCGCCCCCATTCCACCTCCTTCCCCCAAGTCCCCGCCCCACCCTGCCTCTTCTCCACCTCCTCCCTTGAGCGTGCCACATACCCCCTCCTCCCCCTCCCTCCTGGAAAGCACTAAGCGCTGCCAAACAGCTGTTAGGCATCAGGAAGTGCTGGAGGAACGGGGACGCGGCACGCTGGGGGGAGAAGGAGGCGAGGAGGGGGAGCTTGGCTGCAATTTTTCCCTGTGGGTGCTCCAGCCCTGGGTCAGCGCCTCCTTCCCACTCGCCTCCTTACCTGACTATCCGGACAAATGGTGTCCCGATCGTACATTGATCGGGACGCGGGACTAGGGTGACCAGACAGCAAATGTGAAAAATCGGGGCGGGGTGGGGGGTAATAGGAGCCTATATAAGAAAAAGACCCAAAAATCGGGACTGTCCCTATAAAATCAGGATATCTGGTCACCCTACATCACTCGCCCCATCAATACCCAGCCTGGGCTGGGGAAGCTAATGATCCAACCAGAGGACCAAATACGGTGATGAATTCGGGTCACATGCCACCCGAAGCACGTTGCACATACGCCAAGACAAAGACGGTGGCTAAACTGTGAGTGTGTTTTTCTTTAAAGAGCTTTAATTTAACTTTTCAAGTGGCCATCTTGCTATGCAACTTGTGAAACTAGCAGTGCCAAGACTATGAGCCGGTTTCCAGCCATTGTTATTAACGGTTTCACAAATACAAAACAAATACTGCTATGCAAATTGAATGGTTTAATTTGTAAATATTTAATTTTTCACTCTGGACAATGGAGCTCTTTGGAAACTGACTCAGACTTTTCTATTGGGTGATATAACTACAGAAATTTTGCTGGTTGCCAAAAGTCCACAATTAATGTGTCAGGGCTGAAGAAACCATGGGATTGGCTTAAAAATTGAGATTTTTAGAAGAAGAATAAACGCTGGGTTCTTTTCCTTTGATTTCTGGTTTCTGAGCCTTTAAGGTACACTTGGGTCATGTTTTCAAGCTCTTCTCTGCAACCACAATGGCGAGAAACTTCTTGTTGCAATTAAATCTGAGCCTTTCACATAGTCACTTGACTCCAGCAGCTGGGGCTTTAAGACAAACACCAAATATTGTGAGACTCGCAATCATCAGAGATGGCAACACTGCTATAGAACAAGATGGCTGCCTTCAGCACTTGTCTCAGAAGTGCTCATTGTAATTAAAAACATAAACACTAAATTTCATAATTTCCCTCCGTCAGGTTCCTCCTCCCCTTGTTCCTACAGAGCTGGATTTGACTCTGATGTGTTCAGGCAAAGAGGTAAGAACTCTCTCCCCAGCACTCTTTGGTGTGCTTCCCAGACCTTGGACCTGGGTGCTCAGAAGTAAACAGAGTACACACCCAGTTCCTCCCTTCCTGAAGCAGATGCATCGGGCACAGATACTCATTGGCTAACACAGTCCAGCTGGTGTGGCAGAGAATTTTAATTTGCTGCTGGTAGAGCACAGGGGTTTTCTGAGGCTCAACGACGTCCAGGGCCACTTTAGAGCTGGTGTCCTGTGGCACCTTAAAGACTAACAGATGTATTGGAGCATAAGCTTTCATGGGTGACTTATGCTCCAATACATCTGTTAGTCTTTAAGGTGCCACAGGACTCTTTGTTGCTTTTTACAGATCCAGACTAACACGGCTACTCCTCTGATACTTTAGAGCTGGCGCGATTTATGAAGTTCCCCTCCCCCAGGACTGTGCCAAATGGCACTATCCGTCCCTTAGATAACTGCACTATTTCTGGCCAGAGCACTCTATTGCACTGAGAGAGTTTGTGATGGTTCTCAGGGTACCCAGGACTGTGAGTCACCTATCCCCCTGCCTCCAGTGTGCAGGAGACGTGATTGTGCTGAACTGGGGGCTGGCTCCTTGATACCACCTACCTGTTAAGTATCAGAGGGGTAGCCGTGTTAGTCTGAATCTGTAAAAAGCAACAGAGGGTCCTGTGGCACCTTTAAAACTAACAGAAGTATTGGGAGCATAAGCTTTCGTGGGAAGAACCTCACTTCTTCAGATGCAAGTAATGGAAATTTCCAGGGGCAGGTATAAATCAGTATGGAGATAACGAGGTTAGTTCAATCAGGGAGGGTGAGGTGCTCTGCTAGCAGTTGAGGTGTGAACACCAAGGGAGGAGAAACTGCAAATGAACTGGAGCTTACAAAAAAACTTCAGGACCAGACTCCAAAGAGAAACTGCTGAGCTCCAGTTCATTTGCAAATTTGACACCATCAGATCAGCATTAAACAAAGACTGTGAATGGCTATCCAACTACAGAAGCAGTTTCTCCTCCCTTGGTGTTCACACCTCAACTGCTAGCAGAGCACCTCACCCTCCCTGATTGAACTAACCTCGTTATCTCCATACTGATTTATACCTGCCTCTGGAAATTTCCATTACTTGCATCTGAAGAAGTGAGGTTCTTACCCACGAAAGCTTATGCTCCCAATACTTCTGTTAGTCTTAAAGGTGCCACAGGACCCTCTGTTGCTTGCTACCTACCTGTTAGCCACCCAAGTGCTCTCCTCTGGGCTATGCCAGCCCTTACTTTGCTTTTCAGGTTAACAATAGGTGCACCCCAGTCCCTGAGGCTCTTTGAAACATTCTCCTGTAGTGTCCAGCCCCTTATCCACTGAACCAGGGGCACTGGAACAATTTGTATAGTGGGGGTGCTGAGAGCCATTGAACCATGTCTATGACGGAAACCACTTCAAGTGGCAACCCCTCCCCACAGCACCCCTAGTTCCAGCACCTATGTACTGAACACTCGCAGAAATACCAGGTCTGCTGTCCCCAAGGCAACAAGGTACACACCAGCTTGTCTGAGTCAACTCCGGATCAGCTCCTTGCTCAGGGTCACAGCACTGAGATACATTTATAGTGGAAACTCGGATACATTTATTATCCAAGCATCATGAGATAGTGAATAAACATAATGGAAATAAAAGGTCATATATAAAATAAAATCATAACAAACTTTCTGGAGACTAAAGTTAACATTATCGACTAACCGTCTCGCTAAAGAAATGTACCTCACCCCAATATCCTCCTTCAGCATTTCCTCCAAGGCTGCCTGTGATCCCATTTCATCAATGTCAATGTACTGCCCGTTTACTTCTCAGGTGCAGGATGAAGGGGTGTCTTCTTTGTTCCCCAAAGACAGGCCAGCAAGCCTTAGAAGTATCTCTCAAGATAAGGTGTTTCGTTAGCTGTCAGTTCCTTTCTGAAATTCTTACAATCCTTCATCTGCATTCAGGTTAAATGGGTGATGGGAGACCAATTGTTTATGGGACACTACTTAATTTACACCTCTGCAGGGAGACAGGTGAATAAACATTGCTTGTCTCACAGAAAACCTGTTTGCCAACGCTGCCTTGATACAGACTTTAAAACACACGGTCAGTGTATAGACATAGCTCCTTATCTAGTATCTGTACATACATTTCACAACGATATCAATGACCAGGGTTACCCTGGCAAGACCTCACCTGACATTCTTTGCCGGAGCAAACAGACCGGAATTAGGGCATTCCTGTAACCCCTTTGCCAGATGGCGCTGAGGGGTTCCTTGGTCACAGAGCGGCACTTAAATTATGTGACAGACGCCTAATTCACTGTGCTCTATACACAGTATTGCATCTTCTTTTCTGTGCAAGAGGCAGTCCCCTCCTGAAATAAGCAAGTGAACCCAGCTCATTCGGCATTAGCGAGTAAGCTCCCATCCTCTGAATCCCTTCCATATTCTCTGCTCTCTCTGCCCTGGTTTTTGTGGACCTCACAGCAATGTCCTCCTATCTCACAGGGACAGCCATGCTGCACACCTTAACCCAGAACCCAGGCCCATCTTCTGGGGGTCAGGTAGCAGGCCATGCCAAGGAAGAACTTTGCAGGCAGCAGAGGCTGAACTGCCAGCCCTTGTGGACTTGGATCCCATAACCCCATCTCTCAACTCGGATTTCCCGGTTGGCCACCCATCTCTAAGCTAATCCTGACCGCAGAACTGGGTCTGAACTGAAAAGCATATTACATGGCATGTTGTTAGAAGTAGCATATCAGTAGCCAACAATACAACTGGTACAGAATGCATGTGCCTCTCTTCTTCTAGGAGATACAATAATCCTTTGAAGTGTCCAAAAGCAGGTTGAATGATCTCAATGATCTCCCTTTACATGCGATTTTCCAGGTACATTTTGGCCCGTACAGTATCACTATTCCAGTTTGTTTCCCCCCAAAATTCTCCCTGTTCTAGTACAATATTTTGTTGTCCATACATGTAAGTTGCATTTCTGATCTGCGTGCTCTCATGGCTGGGAGGAAGGAAGCAGGCTGTAGGGGGAAAACAGTGTCTTCCAAGCAATTGAACGCAACAAATA
Organism: Trachemys scripta elegans; assembly: GCF_013100865.1. NCBI lineage: Eukaryota > Metazoa > Chordata > Testudines > Emydidae > Trachemys > Trachemys scripta. The sequence continues at coordinate 120,099,955 of NC_048303.1, forward strand.
TTCACTGCTTACAACGGCTGCTGGCTCTGGTGCAGTCAGAGCGACAGTCACTGGAGCGTGCACTCCCCATGTTTACACTCTCATGCATCACGAGGATTTTCTGTAGCCGGACTAGGTGCAGTTGTTCAGGGGAGACTGCGTCCTTCTCTCTCTTGTTGACATGGTTCGAGTACTGCTGCTTTCTTTGGTCCAGAAACATTGGCACTCTGAAGGCAAGTGCAACAGCAGGAGGCACCGAGAAATAGCCCAGCCTGAGGGCAGATGTGCCCAGCTTGGTCTTGTTGCAGTTTCAGTGGGAGCCAGGGGGTAACAGGTGGTGTAAAACTGTCAGGTTTGCAAGGAAGAAAAGCTATTCAATCTGTACACCCCTGGTCTGATCAAGGAGATCTCCCAAAGAGATGGGCGAGTGAATTAACCCTTTGCGCCACATCTATTCCACATAGGAACTGCTAGACTTGACCAGATGTGTGGTCCATCTAATTCAGTGTCCTGTCTCTGACGGTTGCCAGTACTAAGTGCTTCAGAGAAGGTGTAAGAAACCCCATAATGGTCAACTATGGAATCCTGCCCATTGGGAATTTTTTTCCAACCCTCCTGTTAGTGAATGGTTGGCTTATGTCCTTAAGCATGAGGGTTTATATCCTTCCATCTGTCAAATCATAGCTAATGTAACTGTGTATATTCTCATTATACATATAACATCTGGGGTAAAATCCTGACCCTGTTGAAATCCTTGGCAAAATTCCATCCCTAATCTTTTATTTGAGTCCTGCTGTCATCTTGACCTCCACATTATCTAGTGGCAATGAGTTCCACAGTTTAATTTTGCATTGCATTTAAAATGATTCCTCTTATTAGATTTACTCCCTTTACGTTTCAAGGCATGTCCTCTTGTTCTTGTGTTCTGAGGAGTAATAGAGGTTCTCAATCTATCTTCTTTACACCATTTTATATTTTTTCTACTTCTGTCATGTCTGCTCGTAGGCCCCAGTCCTGCACAGAGAACCACGAAGACACAAGCATCTCCCCAGGCCATTCTTTGTAGGTTAGGGGCCTCATTCATCTTTCTAAACTAAATAGCCCCTGTCTCTTCCTATGGAAGTCTTTTCTATTCTCCCATTTTCATTGCCTTGCTCTGAATCCCCATGCTTTGCCATATCTTTTATGTAATGCAGTGATCAGAACTGATCACATTAGTCCAGATAGAGGCTTCCCATTGGTTTATATAATAGCAGAATCAGATTTTCTGTATTACTCTCCATCTCACTCCTTATGCATCCTAACATTTTGTCTGCTTTTTTGACCACTGAGGATTTTGTTGTACTATCCACAATGATGCCCAGGTATTTTTCCTGAGAGCCTACGGTTAATTAGAGTCCAGCAATGTGTATGGAGAGTTCAGATCATTCCACCCACTGTGTATTACTTTACATTTGGTAACTATGAATTTCTTCTGCTATCTAGCTTCATTAGATCCTTCTGAAGTGCCTCACAGTCTTCTGTAGTCTTGGCTCACCTAAATAACTGTCATTTGCACATTTTACCACCTTGCTACTCATTCCCAAGCACTGATTTTAAAAATCCAGTTATCGGTGTACAATGTCTCAGTACACAACTTCATGGCACCTGCACGTCCTGCACACAACAACTGACAGTTCATTACTCCTCCTTGTTTTCTGTCTGCTGGCTAGTTTCTCACCTATGGCAGTACTTTGCCCATGACACGTAATTTCCTAAATGTCCTCTTGTGAGGGACTTTGGCCCAGATTCTCAAAGATATTTAGGCTCTTCTTGTCTGAAGAAGAGCTCTGTGTGCTGCAAAAGCTTCTCTCTCACACATCAACAGAAGCTAGTCCAATAAAAGATATTGCATCACCTACTTTGTCTCTCTAATATCCTGGGATCAACACAACCACAACTACACTGCATCCGAATAAATGATGCCAGCTGGTTCTCCTTTTCCCACTGTGTTATTGACATGCTCAAAGGATTCTCCAGCAGCCAAGGGTTCCCTTCACACACACAGTGGGTGCAGGATGTCACCTTTGTCTTTCTTTGTCGGCAATAATATTGTGTCAATTCATTTTTTCTGGCACAGCAGTAAGGCTCACTGGTCTGTGTCTCCCGTTATCACGTCTATTGCCTTTCTCAAAGGTATACCATGTGCTACCCTCCAGTTTCCATGAGTAGTAGCCGATTTTAATAGAAGATGGCATATTTTTGGTAGCAACTGAGCCACTTCATTCTTAAGTTCCTTCAGAACTTTGGTCATGCCATCTGGTGGTGGGGACCTGGTCTTCAGCTTCTTCCAGTGCATCATCCAGTGCAGCACACTCTGAGAACAGCGTATGTGCCGGCGGGGAATACTGGCGTAACCAGGCACAGTCATGATGGGAGAAGTTGCTACTAGTTTCTGGAGCACAATTTGAGGCATCTTGGGCCTAATTCATAGAGGTGCTGAGCACCCACCACTCCTATTGAAGTCACTGGGGCTCTGCATCTGGTGTAGGGGTGTGCCCACCCTAAGATCACTGCCGGATTGGAATCGATGGGCTAGCTCCTCAGCTGGTGTAAACAAGAGTAACTCCTTAGATGAAGATGGACCTGTTCCAATTGACACCAGCTGGGGATCTGGACCCATAGCTACAGGGCTGCCTCCAGGGACGTGTGCCATATTTTATCCAATGATCAGTTCTTGTTTGAGAGCTTGTGTCTGTATTCCTGGGGAAATCTAAATGGCATTCTTTTAAGTGTGCTCTATATGCATAAATAATGCACCCCGATTAGACAAGGGTGGGGGTGCTGTGATTTACTCCCACCCATTTGCGAAGGATTCATTTGCTGGCTACCTCTCTTTTTCTCTTTGAAAAAAGGAACCCAACACAAAACAAAACAGCTACCCTTGTTCTTAACCAGGTGAGTAATCCCACTGGCCTCACTGGGACCAAGGGCATGAGAGAGAACTCCTGGTGGGAGTCATGCGTGAAACATCAGCTGGATAATATCGGCTGAGAACTGCTCTTTTTAAAAAATTAAATGAGCCAGTAGGAGAGGTCCTGTGGATAAGGCAGTGGGCTAAGCTCCCAGGGGGTCGGAGAAAGGTCCAAGTCTTCCTTCTGCTTCTGTGGGAGTCATTCAGGTACCTAAATCCTGTTGAATTCTGTCTTTGTGTCCCTCAGATCCCACTGATAAAATGGAGGCAAAAATGCTTCCCTCGTCTACTTAGATTGTAAGCTCCTTAGGGACACGTTCACAATGTCTCACACAACTGGGCCGGTCTCAGCTGGGATCTCAGCACTACCTTAATACAAATAAAGAATAATTTGATGGTTTGTGTATTTCCCTTTGTTGAACTATATTGCAAAGGGGTTTGACTGCAGTAGTGGTTAAGCACGATTTACATTTACCGACAAGTTCAGTAACACATCAGTTGTATAGTCCTGGCACAACAGAATTATTGGACTGCCTGCCCTGTGCCACCTTGTTACAGTACAGAAGATCATTCAGGACTGACTGCCTCCCCTACTGTGCTGAGAATAGCGGAAGGAATAATTAAAAGTGCAGCTCTGTTTGTGTTAACAAACGTCAATTTTTTTTTTTCACAGGGCAAAGATTTTTCTTATCAAAAATCTATTCGCTAAAATGCTAATGATAGTCAGTGATTAGAAACTGCTGCTCAAGTTTTGAAAGTTCCCAGTGGGCTTCAGAGACATGGCTTGTTACTTGTCAGTTCAAGAAATGCTCTCAACAAATCAAACTTTACTGTATGTATGTAAAAAAATTTTTTTTCATTTCCTTAACGCTTCACTGTGTTAAAGCCAGGAGGGACTGTTGAGTTAAGTGACAAAGACCACATTATTGGTTGCAAAGTCAGTTTTAATAGAAGTCTCTCATGGCACGATGTTCTCAGATAGGCATAGAAAAAAACGGTGAGCAAATGTGAGCAAATGTGTGTAACACTTATCTTAATTAAAATGAGTAATTATTTCACTAAAATGAATTGTGGCAAGTTTGGAACTTTTTTTTTTCTTTTAATGACAAGGGAAGAAGTGCTAACTAAGCTTGGCTTCTAGGCCAGTGTGTCAGCCAATTATTGAGACGTGTTCCAAACAGACATAGTCTGGGATCTCCAAAAGCACCTAGAGTTCAACTTCCTTGAACTCCAAAGAGAGTTGGGCACCTAATTCCCTTAAACGCTTTTGAAAATCTCATTCGGAGTCAACAACATTCCCTTACCCATCCCTGCATCTGAAAATTCAGAAGGCAAGTCCTTGGAGGTTCTTCGAAGAACGTTCCCTGGCCTTGTCCATGCAAGGGAGCTTGTAGCCATAATTCACCATGGATACAGCACTACTGGAAGTTGTAGTATAGATGGCCCGCTCTGGCATTTTTACCATCGTGTCATCTAACCTCATTCTGTGCCATGGGAGCCCGCTGTCACTAGCACTGGTGGAGCTGCACTGAAGCCAGTGTAGACAAGGATGTAATGACATCACTGGGCAGTCCAAGGTACTCATCCTGGAAACCTGTATTCAAATGAATAGTCCTGTTGGTTCAGTTGGACTCTGCCTGTGGGTCAAGACCACTCACCAGAGAAAAGGTTTGCAGGACACCATTCTTCTTCCCACGTATGTTCTACTGTACAACCATTATTAAACAGCACAGCTAGTCCTCTGCTTACAAGTGAGAGCTGAGGCTGTGTGGTATGGTTTGGTCATTAGAGCTAGGGTGGAGGGATAGCTCAGTAGTTTGAGTATTGGCCTGCTAAAACCCAGGGTTTGTGAGTTCAATCCTTGAGGGGGCCCCTTAGGGATCTGGGGCAAAATCAGTAGTGAAGGCAGGGGGCTGGACTCCATGACCTTTCAGGGTCCCTTCCAGTTCTATGAGATAGGTATAGCTCCATTTTTCTTATTAATGTGGACTGAAAACCAGGATTTCTGGTTTCTTACCCAGACTCTGCCACTGGTTTTCAAATATGCCTATGTGATTTGGGAGTCTCAATTCCACAAGACTTAGGTTCCTGCGTTACTTAGGCCCCGCTCCTCAAAGGGCTTTAGGCACCTTTCTCTCATGGGATTTAGGTGCCTAAATACCTTTAAGGATCTGGGCTTTAATCTCTGTATGGCTGTGTTTAGCCATTTGTAAAGCAGCTTACCTAGCTCACAGGGGCCGTTAGCGACACCCTTGATTGATACCTGTAAGGTGCTTTGCGATCTGTGGTTCAAAAGTGCTATGTAAATGCAAATTAATATTTCAAATGTAACTCTGCCTGTGGCATAGCGTCCTGCCCATCATTAATCCAGGGAGGGGCACGCTGATCTCAATGACACAACTTGCCTGAGTTTTCTTGTGTGCTCCTTCTGTCCTAACCATCTGGAGCCCACAGGGGCTCAAATCCCAGAAGACCCCTACTTACGTGATGGCCGCCATCTTGGGTGACACACTGGGGACATCCAGAGCTAAAAAGGTGAACTGCTATTGGGGCCTGCAACAACTCATATCCTCTGTGGATGGGTACTGAGGGGGACTCACCGGTGAGCCATGCTTACACGATTGAACTCCTAATTAAGATATTTCCTTTTATCACTGCTAATTCTCATATAAAAAAAGCTATTCAATGGAAACTCCAAACACACATTTTAATATAATTAGTGAATAGAACAAACAGGCCAGAGAAATTCAGAGAGAAGTGACCATTCTTCAGATGATGACAGAAACAGGGTGGCCTCCAAAATATGCAACAAATCCCCTTTTCACCCCTGGGACACAGGTTTTGCAGCTTAGGAGTTGCAGAATAGTTTCTGGCTGAGCTCAAAAATTGGAAATAAAATAAATGAATGGCACTGGTGCCTTTTCAGATGCTCAGGACTATTCCTTCCCTGAATTAAACAAAGGGAAGATTTAAAATCATTGGGCAAAAAAGGCAAGCAGTCACACTGCTGATTAAGGAGGAACAAAACCGACATATTTTGTAAGAAAGAGATTATATTGCTCATTAAATGTTTCAGATTTTGTTAAAGTACAGACCATTGTAGAAATAAGACAATTAGTGGGAACATATGAATAGAAGATCTTCTTCCCAATTGTAAAACACTAATGAGAAGCAGCAGAGAAGCAATGTAATGAGCTTGTGTGTGTGCGTGTGTGTGTGTGTGTGTGTGTGTGTGCGTGTGCGTGTGTGCTGCTAGAGCACCTTTCGCTCTTGGATCTCAAAGCACTGCATGGCCATTAATGAATGTGTACGTTTTATTTGCTTACACTATAAAATGCACCTAGATCTGTGTCAAGGTTTAAGCACTGAGCTGGGTCTTGGGAGACCTGGCTTTCGTTTCCTCATCTGCCACAGCCACCCTTGAGCAAGTCACCCAGGCTGGGATTTAGTGATCCAAGGACATCATGACCTCACCGGAGAGGTCCTAATTCTGAAAAGCTGAACTCACATAAATAGTCTGAACTTGGCACCCAACTCCCACTGAAATTAAAGTCCTTAACTCCCTTGGGCTTCTCTGAAATTCCAGGCTGAGGCCTTGTCTACTCGGTGGCTCAATGCGCTCTACAGGGAGGGAGTGTGTGATTTTTTTTAATGCGCACTAATGGGCTGCACATTAATTGGTCCGTGTAAACCCCTGCTGGTGCACACAAAGTTTCCCTGGTATGCATGAATGGAGAGCTATTTGAAACTGTACTATGTTAACACACACCAGGGAACCTTTAATGTGCACCAGCAGGGTCAACACCGACCAATTACTGCGCAACACGTTAGTGCGCTTTAGCAATTACTCCCCCATAGAGTACATTAGCCCATCGTGTAGACAAGCTCTGACTCCATCCCCTGTCTGTGAAATAGGGATGATGATCCTTCCTTCTTCCCACTCTTTGTCTTTCATGTCCATTTATATTATGAGTTCTCCAGGGCAGGCACTGTCACCAGTACTAAATTCCCTTGCCTGCTCGGCCCTACAGCACACAGTCTCTCACCTGATCTCCTTTTGTGCTCTCCTACTTCCCCTCGGTAATGCCAGCCCTTCATCTTCCTCTTTCTCAGGCATCTCTATCCCTTCCCCCCATGCTGCCCATCACCACCGCACACAATCATGTATTCCATATACATTTCCAAATCACAGACATGTTGTCCCTTGGCGCAGTACTTTGAAACATGCCCTAAATAACTCATCCAATGTCTGACTTACAGGACAATCCATCATTTTCACAGTGTGGCTTGTCCCTGGTGGGGTAGGGGACACTTCTTCAGCACAGCCAGCTTTTGGTATAATCAGTGAGAGCCGTCTAGAAAACATGCAGGGATGGTGCAGGGATGTTCAGAGCTTTTCTTCCATTGTTAAGCTACCAGCGTGTTTGCTAAAGACAGGGTTTGCCTTTAAAAAAGCATAATCCAGGGTAATCAGCTGAGAGAGTCGCCAGAAACAAGGAAGGGCAAAATGAATGTATACAAATAAGCAGAAAGAAAGACACTTCCCTCCATCTACATATCTGTAGTTCTCCATTCATACATCTGGCTCCATTCAACATCTTCATCAATGATTTAGATAATGGCATAGAGAGTACACGTATAAAGTTTGCCGACAATACCAAAGTGGTAGGGGTTGCAGCAAGTGCTTTGGTGGGCGTGATTAGAATTCAAAATGATCTTGGCAACCTGAAGAAATGGTCTGAAAAAATTGGATGAAATTCAATAGGGACAAATGCAAAGTACTACACTTAGGAAGGGCTAATCAATTGCCTAAATACAAAATGGGAAATGACTGCCTAGGAAGGAGTACTGCAGAAAGGGATCTGGGGTTATACTGGCTCACAAACAAAATACGCATCAACAATGTACTGCCATGGCAAAAAAGCTAACATAATTCTGGGATGTATTAGCAGGAGTGTTGTAAGCAAGACATGAGAAGTAATTCTTCCACTCTACTCAGCATTGATAAGGTCTCATCTGGATTACTGTGTCCAGTTCGGGGCACTACACTTCAGGAAAGATGTGGACAAACTGGAGAAAGTCCAGAGGAGAGCAATGCAAATGATTAAAGATCTAGAAAATATGCCCTACAAGGAAAGATTGAAAAATTGGATTTGTTTAGTCTGGAGAAGAGAAGACTGAGTGGGGACATGATAATAGTCTTCAAGTATGTAAAAGGTTGTTATAAAGAGGAGAAGGATGAATTGTTCTCCTTATCCACTGAGGACAGCACAAGGGCTTACATCGCAGCAAGAGAAATTTAGGTTGGACATTAGGAAAAACTTACTAACTGTAAAAGTAGCTAAGCACTGGAACAAATTACCTAGGGAAGTTGTGGAATCTCCGTCTCTGGGGGTTTTTAAGAACAAATTAGACAAACACCTGTCAGGGATGGTTTAGATAATATTCAGTCCTGCCTCAGTGCAGGGGACTGGACTAGATGACCTACTGAGGTCCCGTCCAGTCCTACATTTCTATGATTCTACAGAGTCTGAATCTCTTCCCACACCTATGGAGTTACCCCTCATTTACACTAGCATAAGTGAGAGGAAATTCAGGACCAGGGTATTTCAGTCTGGAATTGGGAACATAGGCGCTTATAGAATGGATCAAACCTCCAATGGGGGCTGGAAAGAAGATTGTCATATGTTACAATCAGAGGTGAAAGTAAGCCGGTAGGCCCCGGTATGGCGTACTGGCAAGAGCCGGTGCGCCGTACCGGGGTGGCCCGGCTTCCCCAGGTGGCAATTAAAGGGCCTGGGGCTCCAGCAGCGGCTGGAGCCCCAGGCCCTTTAAATTGCTGCCAGAGCCCTGCTGCCGGAGCCCTGGAGTAGTGGCAGCGGGGCTCTGGGGGTTATTTAAAGGCCTGGGGCTCCCGCTGCCTCTACTGCCCTGGGCCCTTTAAATAGACGCCAGAGCCCCGCTGCTGCTACCCCAGGGCTCCGGGGGCTATTTAAAGGGCTGGAGTGGTAGAAGCAGGGGAGTCCTGGGCCCTTTAAATAGCCCCCGGAGCCCTGGGGTAGCAGCGGCAGCCGGGGGCTCCGGCAGTGGTTTAAAGGACCCGAGGCGGTAGCGGCGGCCGAGCCCTGGGCCCTTTAAACTGCTGCTGGAGCCCCCAGCTGCCGCTGCTATCCTGGTGGGGGAGGGGGAGGGCACTTACCGGTACAGGGCTGGCTCTGATCCCCCCATCCCCTCCCCTTCCACCCGAGACCCCACCCCTTCCGAGGGCCAGAGCCGGCCCCAACCCAGCCCTGTACCGGTAAGTCCCTATTTCTACTTTCACCCCTGGTTACAATAGATTATCTAGGTCACTCAACAGTCAACTCTCAAACTGTCAAGGCTTAATTAGGCCAAAGATCCAAATTAAGGGTGTGAGCCTGCCAGGTGGTAATGTCAGGGGGCTGGAACTGGCTGAACAAACTTCAATGGAACCATTTTCCATCAGGAAATGCAGTTCTGTCCAAATCAAAACGCTTCCAGGAATCATGTCATTTTTATCAAAATTTCATTTAGGAGAAAAACCAGGGGGAAAAGTTCTGATAATGTTGAAACATCCCGTTTTGACATTTTTTGACTGACATTTTTCGATTTTTCATTTTGAAATTACATTTTAAAAAATAGTTTTATTGTGTATTATAGTGCCATATAATATTGTAAGCAGAGTCAGGATGAGCTCTACCCTGACATCTGGTGGTGAATTATGGCGAGTGTGGAAAAGAACTCCTGGGGCTGATCTTGTTTGCATAGGCACACCCACTCGCCTGGCATGAAACAACAGCAACTCAAAGTGGTTACTTTGGCTGGTGTGGGATCCCCAGTTTCTCTGTTATTGGGGCAGGAAGAATAAAGTTTTGTTACCCTGATTCTGTGAATCAAGGCCAGTGGAACTGTTGTATAACAGAAGGACTGAGTGAGTCCTTCACCATTACTTAAGTAGCACTTGCTTGACAAGGGGCATGGATTATAAAACCCAGTGAATTGAGAGAGGTTGGGGACAGGTATTTGTACTGGATGGTATGTGCACTCTCTGAGGGCTTGACACACCAATTGCACCATCTCCTTTCTCCACTGTTGAATGTCAGAGCTAACTTTGATTCTATTAGGAGTCTGAGATCACTGAGTGCTGTGTTAACTAGTGGGAAAGCCTGAAGCTATATTGCTAAGCAGCTGGTGGAGCAGTGATTGGTGCGGAGCTTTGCGGGGCTGGTTGGAGTGGCCCAAGGAACGGGGAGTGGAGCTGTTTGCGGGGACGGCTGAAGCGGCTCACAGGTCGGTGAGCGGAGTGGCGCAGCTCGTAGAGCAGAGCAGTTTGTGGGACGGCAGAAAGTGGACTGGCTCGTGGTGAAGGCTTCGGTGGAACCCCACGGAGAGACAGCCGGCCGGCCTCGGATCACGTAAGGTGCCCTTTAACACCCTGCATGCCCCCCTTTTACTCTGGGGCTGCACTGACCAGGGACAGAGACTTTGGGGTTTGTTGGACTTTTGGGACTTTGGGTGGTTGCTGGACCCAAGAGACTTTGGGGGTGTTGGACTTTGGGAACTCTGGGTGATTTTTGAGTTGCTGGATTCAAGAACCAAAGGGAAAGGACACAGCCCAATTTGCTGGGATGGGTTTTTGTTCATGGTTTGTGTTATGAATCCTGTTTGTGGTGGTTTTTTTTTTCCAATTTAATGCTGATGTCATTTATCTCATGTTATTAAACATTTTCTGCTACACTCAAACTCCGTGCTTGCGTGAGGGAAAGTATTGCCTCTTAGAGGCACCGAGGGGGTGGTATGTAATTGTCCCAGGTCACTGGGTGGGGGCTCGAGCCGGTTTTGCATTGCGTTATTGAAACGGAACCCCTAGATACAGAACCCGGCCCTTGTTGCTGCCAACTTAGATGGGCAGAAGGGTTACATATAAAAGTCAAAATCCAAACAAAACATTTAGAGTGAACCTAAATGACCTTGGTTTTCTGAATTTTCCTTTGTGGAAAATTCTGGGCTTTGAAATTTTGAAATCTCAAAATCCTTTGTGAAATTGACTTTCTGTCCCCTGTTCAGCTCCGCACCGGGAGTGGAGGGCTCACAGCACCTTGCAGGATTGAGCCTTTCAGAATTTAAGAAAAATAGCAGTTCAGAAATCAAAAACAAACTGACTTTGAAATCAGCCCTCCCCGTTTTCAGTTAACTCAGTCAATTCGGCCCATCTGGTGTAAATAATGTATGTAATAAACATGAGAGAACACCATGTTCTTGCAAGGAGAGTTGGATGGGAAATTTGGATCTAGAGTCAGGGATGTCCATTATAATAAACAGTCATGCCTAAGTAGCAGTAGAGATGGAGCCTAGTTTGGGATTACTGGGGAGAAACTTTAAAACCTCACAGACCCGAGCAAGGTTTACGGTTAGCTTTAAACCTGAGCACCCCTCACATCTTTTTGTACAAAGCCCTGGCCAGCTGCCATTTGCAAACAGACTAGTTCGATGCGGCAGTCACAGGCAGGGATATATTGTAGAACAATCTGTATTTGGCCAGCATTTCGATACCTGTCACCACACGCCTGAGTGCATCTCCTGAATTGTATTTTCCTCTGTACGTTTTCCAGCACAGATCCTCTTCCAACACAGCTAAAATTGGCAAATTTAAGCAAATGCCAATAATTCCACTTGGTCCCTAAATCTCTTTTGTCATTGTCATTGAACTTGACTCACTAATGATTTCTTAGTGTTTCAGCTTGAATGGGCATCCATAGATTTTCCTTCTTTTTGGGTTAAACCTGGAGTTATCGTTAGGCGTGTTGCTGTCAGCTTGGAGCTATTCCTTTTACTTGCATGTGGCCTGGCTGCTGTATAAGTTTGAGGCGGCAGAAGGGATACAATATTAAGGGCTTTATATCAAGGCCACATCTTTATATTCACTGTGTTGCACCAACATGGCACTTCATCAAGTTCTACTTATGTCTGGTTGACAAATTCCTAGCCCGTTCAACTGGAGATAGAGTATCTTTGACTGAGTTCATTAGGGCTTGTAATTTTTGATAGTTGGGTTGGCCAGTGTCTACTTATACTGATTTTTCTCCCCCTACTAAAACTAACTTTATATAAACGGAGAGGCCGCCATCATTTACTTTACAGACAGGTCCCCTAAGAGGGAGGGAAGCAAATTATACTCTATATCTTAGTCTTGTACAGTTACTAAATTACATTTTTGGCACATAAAGTTAACTGTTTGTTAGTCTCGAAGGTGCCACAAGGACTCCTCGTTTTTGTTTTTTTTTGGTTAAATGGAAGGGGGTATGGGACGTAAAGTGAATGAATTGACTAACTATGACAGCAGAAGAACCTGAGGAGTAGCATTTCTTTCACCTGTTTTCCAAATTTGATTGAACTGAGATGACCAACAATTTCTCGTCAATGTCAGGTCTCATCAAAATAAAACCAGCCAAAAGTCCGCTGGCAAAACTGATGTCTAACAAATTGCGTTATTTCAGGTAGCTAGAATTGTGCTCCCTCTTCTGTCACAGTCAAACTTTGCATTTCCATTACGCATTGCTAGAGACATGTTGGCTGGGTATCCAAAGTGCTTTAAATGCAAGCCCAAGTACATTTTGTTCTACAGAACCCAGAAATCTTGAGTTGTGAGTGGAGTGAGGTTAGTGAGTTTCTGGACTCACAACATCCTTTTTCACCTTTGCACTTTCATTATAAACAGAAACAGGCTGGGCTAGTGATACAGTTTCACAATCTGGAGAGAACTGAAGTTGTATGGCATGAAATCAGAACGGAGGGTCAAAGGGTAACTGGGCATTACACCATTTTTTCACATAACGTGCCCTGCAGAGTGACAGCCTGACGTGAAGAGCAACAGAAGGAAAGCACAGAGGTTGTACTCATAGACTCATAGACTTTAAGGTCAGAAGGGACCATTATGATCTTCTAGTCTGACCTCCTGCACAACGCAGGCCACAGAATCTCACCCACTCACTCCTGTAACAAACCCCTGACCTATGTCTGAGCTATTGAAGTCCTCAATTTGTGGTTTAAAGACTTGTACTGAGATGATTTCTTTCAGTCTGCTGAAGGGCTGCACAGTGGCTGGAGCAAAAATGACCTTTTTTCACACACAAAAAATTGAAAAAAAAGAAAATATTTTATTTGTTTGAATTTTTTTTGCAAAAACATAATAGTTTAGAAAAAAATTCAAAATGAAACCCTGCAATTCAAATGTTTTTGTTTTATTGTGATGGCAAAAATCCCAGTGTTATTTAATTTAAATTCTTTTGCCTTTCTTTTCCACTGGAATTTAAAAAAAAAAAAAGACAAAGTGTGTATGTGGAGGGGACCCGAACCCACTTTCACTCATTTTTTAATTTGCTTCTTTTCCCCACTGGAAAAAATGTCAAAATATGTCTTTGTGTTATTTTCTCACACTTAAAGAGAAAAGAAAACTCTTTGTCAAACTGCTTTTGGCCTGCACAAGCAGTTTGTTTCATGGGGGGGAGGGGGGGGAGGGTGGACAGGTAAGAAGAAAAGAACTGAGCAAATTGTGGTGGGGAGAGAAGATTTTTTGTTTGTTTGTTTTGGCTGGCTGAGAATATAAACCAGATGGGCGGGGTTGGGATCTCAGGAGCAGGTTCTGATCTCAGTTACATGGGTATAACTCCATTGATCTGAGTGGAGTTACAACGGATTTACATCAATAAATTCAGAATCTGGCATTGTGAGTATGAATCTGATAACCTACCATCATTCAGAAGAAAACTGTCAAAAGAGGAAGAGTGGGGAGTAGTAATACTTTCACTAGCGCAACTTCCAGCTCCAATAGCCAATGTTTGCCTGTTCTTGTGATTTAAAGTTTGGTATCACAATTTTTTGCATTAAGCCCCAGCTCTGGGAGTCAGGTGATTATAGGAGAAATTCAATTTTCATTTTAAAATAAGTAAATTTTTCAATATTTTCAACTCCACATTTCAAAATCACGACTTAGGCCCCCAAAACCATGTGTCTTAAAAATTAGATTTTTAGAAAACAATAATTTTTGGGGGGTAGGGATGGGCTTTTTGTTTCCCATCTGCTTTTTCAGCCTTGAGGGGAGTCACACTTTCAGGCTTTTCTCCACAACCAGGAGGGTTAGAAATTTATTTTCATCTGGAAGCTGAGATTCTCTCATAATCCCATGACTCCTGAAGCTGGGGCTTTAAGAAAAATGCCAAATATTTCAAGACTTACAACAGAAGTCATGACTTGGCAATACTGCACTATTCCCTTCCAGGCTGTGCCTTTCCCTTGTTTGTTGGCCCCACAACCCACCAACCTTTGATAACTTGGCTCAGTGGATCAAATCCTGCCCCTAGTTACATGCCTAACTTTCCACTGAAGTCAAATGGATGGCATGGATGAAAATGAAGGCAGAATTTGGTCAGTGGGAGCAAAGTTAATTATAGTGTATTTTGACACCCCCTATGTGAACCACTTGGATTCGCCTCCTGCTATCCTAGGGTATGTCTATATGGCAGTCATGACCACAGCTCATATTGACATACCTGAGCCAGCTTTAATCTAGGTAGTTTGGGACTGGAGCAGCAAAACTACATTAAAGCTAGCTTAGGTATGTCTACTCAAGCTTCAATCACGCCCCCAATTGCAGTGTGGACATACGCCTAACAGGACCGTTTTGGGTCAGATCATGGTCATCTCATCTTTCCATTTGGGACTAGTATTGTCAGTGACCTCTCATTTGCACAAGTAGTGCCCCTGATGTAAGTGACACAAATTATGCAATATTCACCGAAGTGAATACGTGTTGCACAACTGGCACTTTGCACGCTATACAGTATTAAACTTATTTTTGCCTTTTTCTTAGCTGTGCAAAGTAAAAGTCAACCTGATATTTGTGCCTGGCTGCTTTCCTTTCAATGCAGTTATCATTTAGTGTTTGTTACCTAGACAGAAATGTCTGACAGATAATTAGCGAGAGAAGCAAAATATTCCCTTTGCTCAGGGTTACGAGGCTTTTCCAAAGTTATTTTCACATACTGAGGTTTTTTTTTTTTTTCCCCACACTGTTTGTGCATCTCAAGTTGCAAATCCCTTCTGGAAGAGAAAATACCTGACCCACATTTTTGCATAGAATAATAAGAGGATGCATTTCACAGTATTTATAGTTCTGGGATTTATTTCTGGATGAGCTCGTATTACATTCCAAACACTTCTATTTAGTATGCAGTGACCGTGATGATGAAGTTCCATTAATGAAAGGCCCAGTGGAAGGGAGGGAGATATTTGTTTGAGGCAAGTAGAAGAAAAATGAAGGTGTGCCACCAAGCATCCCAGTTAGGGAAGGGATGTGTTACTGGCTCCATTTGACAGGTATGGGAACCAATGCAGAGAAATTAGGTGACTTGCCCAAGGTCACTGAAAAATTGACTGCCAGCATGGGACCGCAACTGAAGAGTTACCTGATCTGTGCTCAACTCATTAAATCATGTTTCTTCCTAGGGAGAAGGATTATGAATCAAGCTGATATTCCTTGACCCTGTGCTTGGAGCATCGTAGGCCAACTAGGATGCTGGGTCTTTCCAAGATGGAATGTTGGCACAATTCTCGGAAATTCAAAGTATTGGAGATTCAACTGTTAAGGCAACAGGTTGTACGGGAAGTGTGAAGAATGCTTTCGGTTACTGCAGCTTCACAGCCCTGAGCTCTTTATGCAGCTCTCCCAGCGTAGGTGTGAAAAGACTGATTATGAAGCTGTCCTTCCTGATGGCGCCTTGTCTTTCCAACAGCTTAGAAGTGCCTCCAGAATAAAAAGAAAACATCTGAAACAACAAAAATCAGAAGCCATGAAGATACTGCACATGCCCTGTGCAGTCTCAAAAACAGAGAAAACTTCGCACCAGGTCCTATAATATACAGCTAGGGACTCTCTAAAGCCACTTTCCCTGTAAAGCCACTGTGCGCTAAAAGGCCCAAGCAAACACTCTCCTTGCAATTGTTCAGCATTCAGCTAATAGCTGTCTGAATCTAGGACTTAATTTACATGTGTGGTCATTGACCTACGGGTCTGTGGTTTGGCTGGCCACTTTGGCTGAGTTGAGCCAGTCCCTGTACCCCATACAATATAAACAGGTTATTATCCTTCAGACTATAAACAGACTTCATGGCAGCTGTTGTGTGATAGGCAAATAACTAGATTGAAAGGGACAGTCTGATGAAATAGAAGGCCCGACCTAACCTTGGTCCTGCTTGGAAATCAACTGAAAGACTCTGATTATTTCAGTAGGCATGGATGGAGGCCAATGCCCCCAAATTGACAAATATCAATTAACAGCATTGAAGGACTGTCCTGCAAGGGCACTAACTGTTTGGCGTCAGGTAAACAATTCACCATGAACAATTACAATGTAATAAAACTTTACTCACGTCAAACTGGGATCTCAGCAAACGAGATAGCTCATAAACAAAGCAGCACTGGATATCTGCAAGCCGGGAAGGTATCTGAATGGGGAAAGTATCTGCAATCATTTCCCAAAGAACAACAGTTAACATACCGTATGCTACAGGATAATATGCATGTCATATTGCCCCAAATGCCGCAGGAAACTGGTATGTCATTGATAACCTCTGTTATTATGGGGGGTTCCCGTCAACACATTATAACACTCATCTGAGATTCCCTTTCTGTGTTTGGCTCCCCACCAAGACCCCTGTTCAGCAAGATACCTAAGCATATGTCTATAGTTAAAGTGCTTTGCTGGACCAGGCCCTAACGTGTGATTATGTACAACCATTTTAATCTGTATTTCTGGGTCTTTTCAGGCTACAGCATGAGTGGCTGGACATTACTGCCTGCTGGCATTTTCCGGTGATGTCCATGAGCTTTGTGGGCTCTGGATTACATCCCTCACTAGTCACCCATCTGTTCCTGTAGGGTCTTGGAATCGCATAGCCACCCTGGAGGCTCCACAATTAACTCAATGGCCTTGATTACTAATATTTCCATAGTGACTGTAATAATGGTGCTTAACTCAACCGTCAGCGCTCTGGGATCTTCAGAAGTGAGATCCCAGCATCCAGAAAGTCAGAGACCAGCTATGGGACAGCGGCAGATCTATCTACAGGTGACCATTCAACTCCCGAGTACCTTTGCGTCTGCAGGTGCTGCTGAGCAGCAGTTAACCCGAATGAGAACCGGAGGCGCATTCCTCCAGGCCTTGGCCTTCACAAGTCTTGAGATAGCAGAATCCACAAAGGCTAGATTGTGCCTTTAGACCCAGACCAAGCAGGGAGTGATGCTGTAGGCAGCACCACCCAGGTGCTGTGACTCACAGACTCCTCCCCCTTCCCCCCGTGTCACAATTCCCTCCCTACTTCCTCCTTGTTCTTGAGGGGGTTGGGAGAGGAGTGTGACTTATTGCTGGCCTGTCCCACCGGAGTTATACAGACTCATAGACTTTAAGGTCATGAGCATCTAGTCTGACCTCCTGCACATTGCAGGCCAGAGAACCTCCCCCTTCCCCTTCCCCTATGGCCTAGCTACTCCGGCCAGTGAATGAGGGGTGGAGCCAAAGCTGTGCCCGCTCCCACTTCTCCTGGCCACCTGCGCCAAGGGAGGCAAAGCAACAACCCTACTGGAGCCTACGTAATCAGACTCAAGTTCCAGGTAGCCTGCAAAAGAGAGAGTGTGTGTGTGTGTGTGTGTGTGTGTGTGTGTGTGTGTGTTCTTAAACAGAATCTAGCCCTATTTTTTTTTTCACTGAAGCTCATTGTTAGAAATAACCCCAATAGCTTGGATAACACCATAAAGGGCACAAGTATAATAACCTACATAGGCAGGTAGCTTGCTGCCCATTAGAGAGATAATTTATACAATGCTATCAAAAGAGCTGGGTTCTCTCCTTTCCCACATCCCTCCAGTAGCCCTCAGAAGCTCAGGAACGCAGGTATAAAAAAGGTTTCCTGACATATTCCCTCTAGCTGTTCTCTGCCCAAAGACGCGACCTGCTCCATTCTCAGGGGCCCTGAACATGCACAGCGAGGAAGAGCTGTCCATTTCTGAAGGATCAGAGTGATGCTGCTGGTGGGCTTTGTCCCATGATGTACCCTGTTAATTCTGGCCCTGTAACCTAGCGGCAAGTGCCAGCCTACTAGTGCAAGGTCATTCAAATCCCCTCACTCCTGTGTCTCTCCTCACCCCCAGGAGGTAGGGTAGCTGCTTTGGAAAGAACAGTCCCTTGTCTGGCACATCATAAAACGTACTCTTTATCATGACTGCTATTCCCAACTGGACTAACAGTGTCGCGGTGTCAATCTCTCAAGTGCAGCATTAACTTGCTTGAGACGTTACAGTCTCCCCAAAATGTCAAGTCACGTGCCCCCGTATCATAATAAGCGTTAATGTGACTGTGTGCCAGCTTCTCAGCCTATAGCAAAACCTTTCTGTGAGCTTTCCCTACACGCGCCTCATCTCCCTTCCCTGTGCCATGGTGATATAATGGTTTCTAAGCTGATGTTTGAATGAAATAAAAACTGACAGTGTCAAGGCATTTTAAGGACGTAGCTACGAAGGATTCATGCAATTAGCTTTTGTCAGAATTCATTCTGTTAGCTCTGCCCCGTGCTAATATCTTTAGAAACTCGGAAGAAGATGAGACGATGATGGGTGAAACGCCACTAGGCATGGTCTCTCCTGCAGTGCAATCCACCCTTACGATGCAAGCCTTTGGGTGTGATAAATGGTTGACGAGGAAAGAGTTCGTTTCCAGGCGAGGCGGTGTGCGTGCGTGTTTATAGCCACATATCAGGAGCAGAGCTGTCAGCAATGCCTGTTGTTAAAGGTGTTTAACAATTAGCATCGTAAGCCCTTGTTTTCAGTTGTTTACTTAGGCCGAAATTTTGCTTACAGGGTGTCTGCCTTGGGCTGAGCACGTTTCAAAAGTTTCAGCAAAAATGGCTCAATTATTGCCAAGAAAGAGATTGGGCTGGGAAGGGAGCTTTGCTAATGTGAACGCTTTTCCCCTAACCGTTTCTTTGAAGAGTCTTAGTGCCTCTATGCGGTGAAGCAGGAATTTAACCTTTGGTGGAGGGATGGTCCTTGGGACAGAGAGGGGCACTTTGCTGTCCCCGTGTAAATCCAGAGATTTGGCCAGATTATAAACCTCTGAACATTGTCCTGAGTACACACTCAGTTCTGGGTTCTATCCTTGGCTCTGCCACAGACTTCCTAGGGGAGTTTGGAGAGGATTGTATCACAATGCGTATGTGTAAGTCGGTTAAATTCAGTGTTCAGGGCCAGCCTTCACGCTGGCATTTCCAACATTTGAGGGCTTGACTTTGAAACCTTAATGTTTTGTTAGTTTTTGTGTGGGTGAGGCTCTGCATAAAATGGAACCTGAACAAGCTCCGCTCTTAGTCACTGTCAGTTCTCCCCAAATCTACTGAGTTCCTCTAGCTCAAAAAAGGCCTGTTAATTACCTTCCAGCTTTCCGTATTGTTACGTTTCTTGGAGCAAACACTGGCTCTGTGAGAAGAAAGAGGTCATAATTAAGTAATGGTATTAATTGTTTTTGTTGTGAGTCATTTGCGGCTCAGTCCTGCCCCCGTTGATTGTCATTTGGAGTCTTTAGATATTGACTTCTGGGAAAGCATGAGCATAATGCCTTTATGTTGACTGGTTGTAGCTTAGAAGGAACATAAGAATATCTCTGTCACTGACAACTAACAGAGACTCCCTGAGTTCAAGTGTTACAGACCAGTGGATCTGGAAGTGAAGAGCCAGGTTCCATTCTCAGCTCAGCCGATTTGTTTTATCGTGGTGAGGGCCTCGCCCCAGTCCCACTAGAAGGCCACATGTGCCTTGGAGAGAAAGAAAGAAAGAAAGAAAGAAAGAAAGAAAGAAAGAAAGCTCTTCATACTTAGGACTATTTAGGGGTAGGTCTCACTGGCAACTAGAGTGTTTTCTGGAGTTTCTGATTAAACTGAATAAGCACTTTTCAAGAGTAAAAATACTTCAAAATGTCTCCTTTTTGAAACGAGAGAGACGAAGTAGGTGAGGTGATATCTTTTATTGGACCAACTTCTGTTGATGGAAGGGACAAGCTTCCGAGCTACACGGAGCTCTTCCTCAGGTCTGGAGAAGGTTCCTAGCGTGTCCAAGTTAAATACAATGTGGGACAGATTGTTAACGTAAGGGGTTCACTTAATATGAAGTGGGCAGACAGTAGAGATGATACAATGCCCCTTGCTTGACACCAATGAAAGGTTTTCCATTAGTTTCTGTGGGCACAGGCTCAGGCCCTCCGTTTTTTTTTTAAACCCATATTTCATAATACTATTTCATAATTTTAAATTGCCAGGTGTAATAGTGAGAGCAAAGACCCTTGACAGAGAAGAGAGAAATAAAAAGAACAGAAAAGAAGAAATTAAGTGACCTTATTGTAATTAAAAATGAACAGGTCAATTCAGATCACAGAGGGCTTCACAAAATGGCTTCATTTGACTTTCAAACAAGCCCTATATTTTATAAAGCCAGAGGTTTATTCAGAAGTGAGGGATTAACGGAGTAGACGCGCTTGTATTGGTTCTTGTGAGACGCCTCACACTTTCAGCACTCGCGTGTTTAATGGAGCTCATCAAGAAACCAAACAGACACTGAACATCTCACTTTCTAAAGTTACTTTTCAGAAGCCAAAGGTGTTGGTGTTGTAAAGAGAAGGAGGGAAAAAAATTCATTGTAGTTATCATGACCTCCTCAGATTAGGCTGAGTTACTTTTCCAGATGGCCTCTGAAAATCTTTCATGTCTCTCGCTCCATTAGTTGGTGCACTTAGCAAAGGCTGGGTAATGACCAGACAGATTCTTCGCATCAGGCACAAGAGGTTGCCACATGTTTGCTTTTGTATTTTTGCCGATATTCTCCTTTTTTGAGGCTACCAGCGTAGTCTAGTTTGATCTTACAGATGCCTCAGTTGGAGCTATTTAGAACTGATAGACAATAACTACTGCTCGTCTGGAACCCCGAGGGCTAAGGAATGCTTCACATAATTTCTAGCTGACATTTCACCTCTTGCAGCTGTGAAAGCAAGACACTTTCTTACAGACCCTGCAGTGTTCAACCTCTCGGAGGGGAAACTTGTGTATTCAGAAGAATCGGGGTCTGCTTTCAGTTTATCTGCCAGACATGAGCATTTCTATGTTTGAGAGACAGAAATAAGGATAATAGTTTTACAGCTACTGAAATAGAACATAAGGATTCTCAAACTGTGATCTGTGGGCCTGTGTCAGTCCACAGAGTGCTTGCTGGTTCTCCATGGTGCCGGCATTCCTTATTTCCAGCTGCTTTTGAATTGCATTCAAAGCCACTAACAATAGATTTAAATACTTTCCTGGTGTTACTTTGCTTTGTAAAGAATGAGTGTTGCCACCTTCCACAATATCTGATGCTTTTTTCTTAAATCTCCAGCTCTTGGAGTCATGTGAATGCATTGGAATCTCAGCTTTCATTTTTAAAAAGTCCATTTCTAGCCCTCCTGATTGGAACAAAAGGCTCACAAACCAGAAGGCACATAAAAAGAACCCAATATTAATTATGATCCTAAAATCTCATGATGACATCATGATTTCCCACAGAGGCTGCTGAGGGGCCTAAAACATTGCACATCTTTTGCGCATCCTCCAGCACTGTCTATGACCCTGCCCAAATATTCAACAATTGCTACACAGCTGTGTTTATATAGAACCATAGCGATACCAACTTTCTTGTGCAGCACTGAAACGTGGGCATTGAGGAACACTGGATGGACGTTTTCAATTATCATCTCGCTCAGCTGCTCCGTACCAAGTGCAGGACAAGATCAGAAATGAAGCCATTTGAAATGGAATCCAGACACCGCCTCCATCTGCACGGTTTGGGTTCAGCAGCTCTCTTGGTGCGGCCATATTATTAGAATGGAAGACCAACGAATCCTGAAGCATGTGTACCAAGGAATGCCACTACCCAGCCAGCGATCAAGTGGGGGTCGAAAGCTGTGATGATGTGATAAGATTGCCAGTGATGGACGTCAATCGAATACCCAGCCAGACCACCTTAAGTGATCAATCTGGTGGCAGTTGATATGCAAAGAGGCCATCTGATGATGAAAATTTCATGATGTTTAAGCCAATTTCGTGATTCTGAGGGCCTGACGCTTGATTTTTTGAATGCTTGGGTTGGTAATGCTGTAATGGTGGTAGTTGCTACAGGATTGTTATGCAGTCAGGAGGGAGCTGATCTGTGAGATGGTGAATACCAAGGGATGTATCCATGAGACAATGTTTCCACTGAAATGTCATCCACACTCCAAACTCCTGATGTAAAGAATAATGCTAGCTGCTTTCATTAGCTGGTGCTAAAATTTTCCACACTCTGTTGAGTCACCGTCAGGTCTCATCTGACGTTTAATGGCATGTATCCTCCTAAACCCCTTAGACATTTTTGAAAATCTTCTCCATTGGCTTCAATGATCGAATGCTTTGCTGAATCTGGCCCTGTGTGCGCATCCTTCGCTTATCTAGCAGGTTTTGCATGGAAGTTCCTGAGCATTTGTACCAGGAATAATCTGTTATGTGCACATGGTACAGTAGTCTTTAAGAAATAGACAAGGTTAACATAGAAACATACAAACAGGTCATAGGTCTGGAAGGGGACCTCGTGGGTCATCAAATCTACTCATATAATTCTGTTCGTATACTTAACGTATACTTGTGAAATGGTCTACAAGAAAAAGCAAATTTTGTTATGCTTTTTAAAAAATTAATGGAGATATTCCATCTCCTAGAACTGGAAGGGACCTTGAAAGGTCATTGAGTCCAGCCCCCTGCCTTCACTAGCAGGACCAAGTACTGATTTTGCCCCAGATCCCCAAGTGGCCCCCTCAAGGATTGAACTCACAACCCTGTGTTTAGTAGGCCAATGCTCAAACCACTGAGCTATCCCTCCCCCCATCTTACATTTATTTTGGCCCAGGTGAAATTAAGATCTTAATTTCAGTGAAAAGACTAGGTCTACTCTAGGAGTGAGGAGCTACTCAGTCTGAGAAAGAGTGGTAGAATGTGGCCCTCAAGTAACAAGAAATTAAACCCAGAGTAGAGAAGATAAGTAAAACCAAATATTTCAGGGAGAGTCATTTAAACTCATATTGGCAATAATAATGTGCACTGGTCCACATCTGATCTTCAGCTATTTCTAAATTACACGGAGATAATCAAAGCGAAAGCGGAGCCACTGCATATTCAAATTTAGAACAAGACTTCATAATTAGTAAGCTGATGGCTCAGTCTGATCAATAGGGCGTCCCTCTGGGGGGCTCTGGGTGTTCTTTAAAAGGGCAGAGCGTTATTAAAGACATGGGAAATACATTTAATCATATTTCACCTGTACGGGCGAGAGGATTGAGCCTTAAATTGGCAAGCTTCTCCTTTTCCAGTGCTTGCTGCTACTTCCCTCTCCCATTGACCTAACGATATCCAAGTGGCTTTCTCTGAAACGCCCAGGGCAGGATTTTGAAAAGCCTCGCCGGCCTCTGCTCCCATTGGGCTGGTCCACACTGCATTGCTAGCTTGAGTCCTGCCCCTAACGTGACTCCCATCTGCACACCAAAATCTCTCGCCCCGGTGAAGTGGGGCTTCGAGCTGACCCATCAGGAGAGCGGGTTGACGCTTGAGTACGGCTGATGCTCTGGCCAGCGATGCAGTGTGAATGCAGCAGCTCAAGTTAATAACTCATCAGCTTCTAATCTAGCCACGCTGTGTAGCTAGAGCGCTGTTTGGCCGTGTGGACTCTCACCCCATTCACCCGAGCTAGGCGAAGTTGAGCGGAGCGACACAAGCAGACAGTTGCATTGAAGCCAAGCCCATTGAAGCCAACCACTGGCTTCAATGAGCAGAGTTAGGCCGAAGGGAAGCGCTTCTGAAAATGCCACCCCTGCACTTCTTGCCCCTGATCCCGCAACACAGAGGTCAGTGGGAGTTTTTCCATAGGCTTCAATGGGAGCAGCATTAGCGGGTTTTCAGCGCGGTTACTTCAGGAAACTGGCTTCTTTCCCTCGAGCTCCACCTGTTCCCACCGTTGCTCCCTAGTCCATATTGATTCTTGCTGGAGACTAAAGATACCTCGTGTCCCAGCGTTGGCTTGAAACCACTGCTAGCACTGCATGTGCTGAGCCCACGGGTCGTTCCCAGACCGTTCCTTCTGCGCTAGGATCCCACAAGGGGAGAGGAACCAGAACGTGTGACCTAGCACTGCAGGACTATAACAGGGACAGAAGGGAACAGAGGATGTAGAATAAAGTTGGGAGCAATGGATAATGTGCACCCCAGAAAGCCTTCCTGGCTCTGGAGACATAAAACGATGGACCCCTCATTATCCCTCACACAAGGAACAGCACCCTTTGATGCTGCGAACGTTGGGGCCCCTAGCCTGGAGGGCTGAAGATACTGTGACCATGATGTGAGGAAGAAAACTGCTTAGGCCAAGATTGTAACTGGTTACGGTTGTTTTCATCAGTAGGACGCGTTTTGCTTTGTTTTGTTTGTAACCAGACCTGTCTTTCTTTCTCTGGCTTAGGATCACTTCAATCTCTGTCCTTTGTTAATAAACTTCATCTTGTTCTATTACAGAACCGGCTTTGTGCAGTGTATTAAAGTGAAGGGTGAGTCTTCAGCTAACCTAACAGGCTGGTGTGTGCTCTGTCTCTTTGGAGGCAGTGAACCTAATAATTTCTGTGAGCATCCAGTGGGAGGGACTGGGCAATGCAGGGAGCCGTCTCTGGGGTTCACTGCCTTACGTGCAAGGCAAGGTTTAGCCTGGCAAAGTCTTGAAGAGGTTGCTGGCCAGGCAGACCGGCTGGAGTGTCAGGAAGCTGACACACAGCTTAGCAGCAGCAAAGCTCTCGCTCTTGTGAAGGCAGAGGGGTAACGTGGTGGGTCACAGCTGCGGGTGTCCTGAGCAGGACGTCACAGGCTGATGGCTGCAAACCCTTCCCCTCACCCCACCTATCTCTCACAGTATTTTCACTTCAACCTAATGCCTCCTTTGCGTCACTGTCCTCTCAGTCCCTCCATCCCTGTCTGCTGCCAACCCCCCTCACCTCTCTCTATTCAATATCCCCTTCTCTTTGCGTCATTTTATTCCAAACAGGATTCTACCCCCAAACGATTAAAAAAACTGGGGGAAAAAAGTCATGGCCCTAACACCATGCTTATAAAACCACCTGTAATTTGCTCTGTTTGTCTCTAGTGTCTCCTTCCTCCTACCCTGTCTCTGTCTTGTCTATTTTGATTGTAATAATTAATGGAGATAGCCCATCTCCTAGAACTGGAAGGGACCTTGAAAGGTCATCAAGTCCAGCCCCCTGCCTTCCCTAGCAGGACCAAGTACTGATTTTGCCCTAGATCCCCAAGTGGCCCCCCTTGAGGATTGAACTCACAATCCTGGATTTAGCAGGCCAATGCTCAAACCACTGAGCTATCCCTCCCCCCAAGGGGCTTGTCAGGGCAGGAGTTGTCTGTTACTTAATGTTCCCAAGTCTCGCAATATTTGGCATTATCTTAAAGTCCCCGCTGCTAGAACTGTGGGAATTCCTGCATTCGTTTTTTAAAAAAAAGAGTAAGTTTCTTGCCCTCGTGGCTGCGGAGAAACACCAGAAAATATGAACCAAGTGCCCCCTACAGGATCAAAAAACAGAAGGCAAACGGGAAAGAACCCAATATTGATTGGTTTTTTTAAAGTTCACGATTTTAAAGCCAATCTCATGAGTGTTTGGATCCTGACGTCTGATTTTTGCACACTTGGGATTGGCAATACCGTTCACCATGTGCATGTACGGTGCTTAGCACAACAGGGTCCTGACCTCAGTTCAGGCTTCCAAACCCAACCATATGATAAAATATAATATACCAATAGGTCTGGGAGGATGCTGCATACCAAGACGTGATGTGCGATCTGCCATGTGCATTGTAATAGGCTGGTGTGTTACCGGTATTTGGGCATTTCAGATTGAAAGGAATACCAGACCATACTGGAAGCTGGCTGCCAACGTCACGACAGCTGGTACTGTGCATTCCTGCTCCCAGAACACGATCGGTTGCCTGGGCAGTTGGATCAGTTTTAAAGGCACTTTACTACTTCCTCTAAATTTGGGAGAACCAGTCAGAATATGCCCTGGTTCCTGAAAGTGGCAGGTAAAGTTGGTCCCAAAAAATGTCAACAAAGCAGTTTTCCATCAGAAAAGGCACTTCAATGAAATCAAAAAGTTTCATGGGAATGTGCCAATTGCAACAACATTTTTAGGGGAAAAGTCAAAACAAATTGTTTTAACGTTCTCATTTCATGTTGACAATGTTGAAACATTTCATGTCAATGCAAAAACATTTCATTTTGACTTTAGCACTCAGATTCATGTTGACTATTAACATGTTATTAATGTACTGTATCTAATATTTTAACGCTTCAACATTATCAACATGAAATGATTCGATGGTTCCAAATTTAAAAATTTTCAACATTTTCATTTTATGGGAAATTTCAAAATTTCGGCTTCTTGTTTGTTCAGTTTGGAACAAAAATAAATTTCAAAAATGCCAGAATTTCCCAGAGAACAAAAATTCTGCTTTCCAAACTGCTCCGGTTTCAGCTATCCCTGGAGAATTCCATAAAAATCAACTGATGATTGATTTTCATAGAATTCCATGATCAAGACCCTCTTCAGCACCTACAGATGTCTCAGATGCAAAAGCCGATGGATTTCTTTCAGGTTAATGGGGACCATATTATATATTTATGTATTTAAAATCAGGGAAGAAAAGTCCAGATCAGAGAGAAGAAATGGACCTCAAAGCTGTCTAGTGAAGGTCACATCATATAAATGAGTAAAGTGTCTAGCACAACGGGGGGGTTGTGGTGGTCTTTAAGTGCTACTACAATATAAATGTTAAATGATAACAATAATTTATTAATATTTGTTTAGGTTCTTACATTGGCATCTGTCATAGAAGAATAGGATGGAAAATGTCAGCAAATGTGGCAAACATTTTAAACTTACAGGATCAGATCCTTAGGTGATGTAAATTGGCAGAGGTCCACGTAGTTGGGGGAAGCTAAATCAAAGTATATTCAAACACATGAGAAATTACAGAACAAAACATCAATATGTAACTGGGGAAGGGGAACACATATCATCCAATTATAAAACAAAAATAGAGTCTTTTTTTTTTCTTTTCTGACTTTTATTTTATGGTTTTAAGTTAAGATTTTTTTAAAGTGAAGATTTTAAAAAAATCTTAACATAAAAACATAAAGGAAAAGTCAGAAAAGAAAAAAGGCTGTTGTTGTGAATGGTGTTTGTTAATATTCCCATAAACACTGGGGGGGGAGAGGGTGTTAACCACCCATCAGTAGCATAGGCAGTGTGAATGAGATGAGAAGGAGCAGGTATTTGGTCCAGCTACATTAGTGACAACATTCCTAGGTCCTCTTTAGGTCCTATTTTAGGTCCTCTGCTGACCTAAAGTAAGCTCAGCAGAGGCATTTAAACCAGTCTGAGCTTTGCTGCCAATTGTGAATAATTAACAAAGAATTTGTTTGAATGATGGCACGGAAGGACAACCTTGTAGTTAAGGTGATTGAATGAGATTCCAGAGATGTGGGTTGAATTCCCTGCTCTGCCACAGACTGCCTGAATGACCTTGGGCAAGTGACTTGATCTCCAGGTGCCTCAGTTCCCGATCTGTGAAATAGGGGTAATAATTAGAGCTGGGCGGGAAATGGTTTTCCCTTCCTGAACAATTTTTTGAGATTTCAACCATTTTCCTACTCCACATGCGGATAAGAGGGAGACTTTTTGAAATTTTTTATATAAAAAAGAGAGAGAGTGAGTGCTCAGAATAACTGACTCCTGGTGATTAGCGCCCTCACCTGGGATTTGAGAAACCCAAGTGCAAGTGCCTTTGTCTTCCACGTTCCAGGAGACAGCGCTAATTGCTGGGCTATTCGCTATTCAGGGAGAGGGCAGGGGGATTTCCTTTGATAAGTTTCAGTTTTGACAAATTGGCTTTTTCCGATGAAAAACTCTTCTGTCAAAAAATTCCTGATCAGTTCTAATAAAATAAAATATGAATAGTCCTTTTCCCAGTTAGATGGTGGCTGACATCCGTACAGCCAGAGGGGAAAAAAAACCAACCCTGCAGAAATGGAACCAGAATAGAGTTTGAAACCGCAGCTTTCAAACCCACAGCTGGAAGCCCTGCCACTACACGAAGGTAATAAACTAGTGTAAATATGCACTGGCGCTGACATAGCCAGGAAACAACCCCCTCTGCTCGGCTTGTGAGTTCCATCACATTAACTCCCTCCACATAACCATGGCAACACGCGTATAAAAACACACTGTGTGGCTGGAAGTGCCTTCTTCCCAGGTAAACCCTGCACCCCCAGTCAGCTGACTGTGGAGAGCACCAGGGAGCCCTCTTTAAGTACCAGAGCAATCAGTGGCTTGTTTATTAAACCCCATTTAATTTTATTTATAATGCAGTGCTGGAATAAGGGTCTCTCGGCATAGGTATTTGGGAGGCTGGTGGAAGATGGTTAATGTGCTGCTTATTTTACCTGGTATATTTACATAATGTTAATTCACTCTCTTTTGTTATTCTAGATACTTGAATAAAAATATGACTTTTAGCTAAATGTTTAGATTTGGAATCAATGACATGCCAACTCCGTGCGGAATGGGCTGGGTAGCTGATTTTGCATTGATGCCTGGGT
Source organism: Trachemys scripta elegans (assembly GCF_013100865.1). Lineage (NCBI taxonomy): Eukaryota > Metazoa > Chordata > Testudines > Emydidae > Trachemys > Trachemys scripta. The sequence continues at coordinate 120,128,706 of NC_048303.1, forward strand.
CATAGCTTCTCCTAGGACCAGACTGTAACCCCCTCATTTACTCTGCACTGTGCCTTCCTCCTCAAATAGCCCTGCTGAACTGGCCTGTGGCTCCTTTACTCACACTGGGGAGTTGATCTTCACCTGGGGATTATTCCCGATTTCCATGGGCGCATGGTATCAGACTTGGGCCCTTAGCAGTTCCATGTGAACTGTATAGTAGGTATTAGTAAGTTTACTACGGTGGTGGCTAAGGACCAGAAAAGACTGGGGCCCCATTGTGCGAGTCACTATATACTATAGTACAGAGTATAGATGCTCCCTGTCCCGTAGATGATAGAATCTTCCGTGGACAAAGAGAACAATGAAGATGATTCACTATTCATATTCATTCAGATATTGGGGGTTAGACTAGATCAGTGGTTCTCAACCAGGGGTACACGTACCCATGGGGGTACGCAGAGGTCTTCCAGGGGGTACATCAACTCATCTAGATATTTGCCTAGTTTTAAAACAGGCTACATAAAAACCACTAGCAAAGTCAGTACAAACTAACGTTTTTATGCTGCTCTATATACTATACACTGAAATGTGAGTACAATATTTATATTCCAATTGATTTATTTTATAATTATAGGGTAAAAGAGAGAGCAAGCAATTTTTCAGTAATGGTTTGCTGTGACACTTTTGTATTTTTATGTCTGATTTTGTAAGCAAGTCATTTTTTAAGTGAGGTGAAACTGGGATACGCAAGACAAATCAGGCTCCACTGGACTAGAGGACTCATGCGGTCCCTTCTGACCCTATGGTTCTATGATAAGCGTCCTCTTTGTAACAGCATTTAACATATATGAAGACTGTTAGCAGGTTCCCTCCCCCCTCCCACTCCCCTATCTGCTTTTCTCAAGACTAAAAATGCCTACTTGTTTTAACCTTTCCTCGTAGGTCAGGTTTTTCTAAACCTTTTATCATTTTTGCTGCTCTCCTCTGGACTCTCTCCAATTTGTTCACATCTTTCCTAAAGTGTTGCACTCAGAACTGGACACAGTTCTCTAGCTGAGGCCTCGCCAGTGCCAAGTAGAGCAAGACAATTACCTCCCATGTCTTACCTACGACACTGCTGTTAATGCATCCCAGAATGCAGGGGTGCCAGAAAGATCGGGGGTGGGGTGGGGGAGAAGCAACCAAAATGGGCCAAAGTTGAGTCATGTTCTGACCTAGTGCCCGGGGTCATAATGCCACTCACTCAAATTTGGCTCGCCCACTGTTCCCTCATACCAGCAAGGAAGTGGCTCTGCCGGTACTCCACCCAGCTATGGGCAAGCGTCAAGGGTTGGTGGTGGCTGGGAACCCCTGCCAAGTTCATGTTCTCAGAAGTGTGTTTGGAGGGGCAATGGCCATTCCACCCCCATCTCTTGGTCCTATGCCAGAATGATATTCGCCTTTTTTGCATCTGCATTACATTATTGACTCATATTCAATTTGTAATCCACTATAACCCCCAGCTCCCTTTCAGCACTACCACTACCTAGCCACTTATTCCTCATTTTGTAGTTATGATTTTGATTTTTTCCTTCCTGCTTTGCACTTACCTTTATTGAATTTGATCTTATTGCTTTCAGACCAAATATCCAATGTATCAAGGGCGTTTTGAATTCTAATCCTGTGCTCCAAAGTGCTTGCAACCCCTCCCGACTTGGTGTCATCTGAAAATTGTATAACCACACTTTCCACTTCATTATCCAAGTCATTCATGAAAATATTGAATAGTTCCGGACCCAGAGCTGACCCCACCAGATACGTCCTCCCAGTTTGACCGCAAACCATTGATAACAACCCTTTGAGTATGGGTTTTCAACCAGTTGCGCATCTTATAGTGATATCATCGAGACCACATTTAGATCTTACATTTGAAATCGACTGGACACAGCCAGGCCGGGGGAAGGAGTAGAACACACAACCAGAGTGAAATATGTGAGGGCAGCAAATGGCATGGCTGAGCCATGATTTTTTATTTCTTTGACGGGGTGGGTTAACTGCCTTTCCGTTGGCTCCCAGGGCTACGAATGGGGGCCCTTTGTCGCCATAGCTCCAGAGGCACTGCCATCCATTCCCAAGAGGCCTGGCTTTAAAAATAAAAATAAGCAGCGTTGCTGGCAATTGAATGGGGGAGGGGGGAAGGGAGGGGAAAGAAGCCATGAAATCCATCAAACCCGTATTTGTCTCATTAAAAGTGTTTTTAATTTATAATGTCCTGGAATGTAGTTGTCATCCAGCTGTGCACCATGACAATGCTGCCTCTCACATTTTTTTTTTTCTAACTCCACTCTCCCACCTCACTGGGACTGCCATCAATTTCTTCTCATCAGCGGCAGTTACAGTAAATGGATTCATTTGTGGGCAAAGGGAGCGGAGAGACAAAGGTGACAATATAATTAAGGTTTTTAATTCTATGCCTGAACAGTTAAGTCCAGAACTCATGATAATTAGCTGGCTGTAATGAAAGATCTTTAGTCGTTATTTTCCCTTTGTTTCCTATAATTGTTCATTTTGGCCAGCTATGTTTGTCCTTTAATCTGAATCCTCCCTGATGGTGCTCTGCCACTGTATTTATTCCCTTGAACTGTAAAAATGTGGAGCAGTAATATATGAAAAGTGTATACACACACACACACACACTGCAATATACTACCTTAGCATATTACACTAGCTACACATTAGTGTATTCTGTGTATGATAGATGGCTAGATTGCTGGAGATGCAGAGAAGTAGATGGATGAATGGATGAATACATAGGTAGAGGGATGGAGACACAAGCAATTTATATCACAATAGCTGGGATTAATAAAATGCTGTAATTTTCAGCATCGTGGGCGTATATATATTGGGAATCTTCTGGGTGGAATTTATTTTGTTTTTTAAATAAATAAATAAACCTACCCTATAGCAATCCGAGCTATTTTCCCATCCATCCAAGTCCCGTTATACATTATTGATGTCCTTAAAAATAATCTGAAACAAAAAAGTGATTTTTTTTTCACATTTTCATCATTTTTGCACACCATATATATATATATATGGGGGAAATCTTACTGCAAAGTAGAGCTGATTGGGAATTTTTCAGCATTTTTTGGTCAGAAAATGCAGATTCATCAAAACCAAACTTTGTGCAGAATTGTGGGGGACAACCCCAGAATAGCCTAATGGTGAGGAAGAGGCAGCCCCACCCCAGACTAGCACAGTGATCTGGGCTCACCTACAATGTGAAAGAGCCAACTTTGAGTCTCTCCTCCACCTTATCTGAAACAGGGATTGGAACCTGAGTGGCCTGTGTGACTGCTCAAACCACGGGGCTATAGAGTTAGTCTCTCTCTCTCTGGCCCACTGAATATTTAATTATTTATAGAAAGCGAAACAGCTCCAACAGGTGAGTGAACGAGAGGGAACTGTCGAGTTTTTTCACAAAAAATGTCAAAAGGTCTCATTTTTGTTCTGAGGGAGAATGAAAACAGACTTTGAAACCTCAACATTTTTCATGAAACAGAATGCTTGTTTTCTGGCCAGCCCTACAGCCAACTAGGGGAAATAAGGAATATAAGTTATAATGTCCTCATCAGACCGTATATTATGACTGTGAGGTCACAGCTATAAACTATTTTTAAGTCTGTTTAAAAAAATGTTTTTAAAGTATTTTAAAAAGAGACACACGCAGTGAAAATAACCTTAAAGTGCTTTTCTGAGGATTGGTTGATGTATCTCTGACGTTCCAGTTGCACCGTTATCTAGTGTCTCAAAGATCACCTCTCTCGCACACGGCCAAATCACAAAGGCCCCGATCTTGCAATGAGACGTGCATGGGCAAACTGTTATGCACGCACAGAGCTCATTACAGGACTGGGCCTCAAGACTCATCAAGAATAAACTAACATGTAACGGCCTTGTGGTTTCCACACAAGCTCTGAATAAGGGGCAGCATGCTGTTAATCTGCCTATGAGCAGACCAGGGAAGCTATGATGATTCACTCAGAGTCACATTTTGGGGTTTGCTTTCCCCCTTATCCCAGGGGGATACCTGTACCTGGTGCAGATTACTCCCTGCTTTGCTGGTGTACCGTGGGGGAGGTGGCATCAAAGGTCTACCTCTCCCCACCCCACTCCCCACGTATCTGCGCAGGTGGGGGAGTAGTGGCTCCACAGAAACTGCTTTCCTTCTCACGCTGGAGGTAGACTTGCATCCAGAGATGCAGAGCAAGCCACAATCTTGCCCTAAGAGATCAGAAAGATGTGCTCTACACGGTTCCTAATGAAAACTTACCGTGAACTATGAAAGGCCGTTCCTACAATTCAGGGTCCAGGTGACATCCTAAACCCTGCCAACTTTGCTCTCATGATTACCATGACAACACCAGAATTCCTTGATAGGAGGGGAATCCATTTATCGGATCTAGGCCCTGTACCCATCAAGACGGTTAGGAGGCCGTGTACAGTTTCAATATCATGCTCCCAGAGCCAGTGTGGAGCTTTTATCCATCTTTTCATTCTAGACAACCATTCGCTCTTACAGCCTCTTGAGCATGGCCTAGGGATAACATCGTTAGAGGCTGCCAATCGCTGCTCCAGTCCTGGTTCTGAGGTGATGGTCTCCTCTGTGAAACAATGTGCTCTTTTCACCTGACAGTAACGGCATCACTTCCATACACACTGGGAAGAAACCTGTGATTGTTTCCACATTGGGATCAGCCACTTGGTGCTACTTTGAATCAGCTGCAGTTGTATTTTCTTTTTAGCTTACACTAAGCAGGCGGGCTGAGAAGACTTTTCCTTTGCATGGCTCCTAAGACAGATGACCTGCAGGGAGCTAGCACACCTCCACTGGGTAAAAATGAGTTTGGATTCATTTAAAATCAAGACGGTTACTGGAACGAAGACAGATATTCATAGCTTCATAGATTGCAAGGCCAGACGAGACCACTGCGACCATCAAGTCTGGCCTCCTGTCTAGCACAGGCCGGAGAACTTTGCCAAAATAATTCCCAGTGCAGATATTTTAGAAAAAACATCCCATCTTGATTTTAAAATGATCAGTGATGGAGAATCCACCACGACCTTTGGTAAATTGTTCTAATGGTTAATTATTCTCATTGTTGAAAATTTACTCTTTATTTTCAATCTGAACGTGTCTAGCTTCAACTTCCAGCCACTGAATTGTGTTAGGCCTTCTTCTGCTAGACTGAAGAGCCCATTATTACCTATTTGTTCCCCAGGCATATGCTTATCAACTGATCAAGTCACTTCTTAACCTTCTCTTTGTTAAGCTAAATAGATTGAGTCTATCACGATACGGCAGGTTTTCCAATCCTTTAATCATACCCGTGCCTCTTCTCTGCACCCTCTCCAATTTATCAACATCCTTCTTGAATTGTGGGCACCAGAACTGGACACAGGATTCCAGCAGCAGTCGCACCAGGGCCAAGTGCAGAGGTAAAATAATCTCTCTGTGCCTACTTGACATTACCCTGTCTACACATCCCAGAATCGCATTAGCCCCTGTGACCATGGCACCGCCCTGGGAACTCACGTTCAGCTGATTATCCACCATGACCCCCCAAAACTTTTTCAGAGTCATTGCTTCCCGGGATAGAGTCCCCCATCCTATAAATATGGCCTGCATTCTTTGTTCCTAAATGTAATGCACATTTTAGATATTAACCAGGCTTTTTATATTCTGGGGAATTGAAATCTGCAAACGTGAGCTTCTTGTTTTCATCCCCACGAGTGGTTAGTGTCAGTCAGAGGTTCAGTATAACAAGCGTCTCGAAAAGGTGACACGGTGTGTACAGCTGGGTCAAAATACCGGCTCCACCTTGGGAGCAGTAGTAGAACTGTCTTGTTGACTTTGGGCTCCATCACCCCTCCCAGAGGAGCACCTGCGCAGAGAGAGAACATGTTTCATGAAACGTCAAGCTGGTGTCAAACTCTTGGGTTCCTGAGCTACTGTCCCAACAAATGAAAGGAAAGGGAAGGGATTATGGCAGGGCCTCTCAACCTCACAGTGCCTTAGGATCTGCAGGGATTGCTGGTCCCACCCCTTGTAGTCCTAGAGTACCCAAAGGTATTCAACTTCCCCCACACTCATCCCTGAGCATCCTCTTTTTGTTAGCCCACCTCTTCCCCACCACTGCACCTGCCTTCAGTGACCCTTACCATATGGCTTAGAGAAGATGGGCATGAGTTTATGTTGCTCAAGGCAGCATTTGTTTACCCCAGATTTCCAAGCAGAAATTCTGCAGGGTTCAGAGGGGAGTATGCTGCATAAATCGGTGGCTTCGTAAGTGCCTCACCCCCAAACCTCTCCAGCCTCAGCCCAAGCTAGGGCTTCTCCTGCAAGGGAGAGCGGGAGCGGAGGGCACTCAGCACCTTGCAGGATCAAGCCATGTTAATAAGGGGTTTCTACAACCCTGGGCCTGGAAGAAGCATGACTCTGCGGCTCCTGTTCTTAATAATTATCCATAACAATCGCAGTCCCGCTGTCAGGTGTTGGCAGCAGCAGCAAGCGCCAGGTTTAAAGTGCAAGGAGTCACTCTGAAAACTAACAGTCGCCCTGGACTTGAGCCCTCCCCCAGAAACAAAGGAAAAGTGATACCTTCCTTGGGTGCCCTGGGGTTAGAGCACTGGCCTGGGACTCAGGCGATAGGGGTTCTATTCTCAGCTCTACCATTGGCCTGCTGGGTGACATTGGGCAAGTCCCCGTGCCTCAGTTTCCCCATCTGTAAAATGGGGATCACGATACTGACCTCCTTTGTAAAGCATGTTGAAATCTATGGTATAAGAGCTAGGTAGTGTTATTAGGGTGACTGGGCAACAAAATGGCAGATGAAATTCAGCCATACCTTCACCCTCCCCCTCTCACAAGCAAAGAGGCTGAGTATAAAACAAGGAAAACGTTATCAGGGGGAAAGAGAGTGCAGCATCAACGTGGGAAAACACAGCAACCAGAGGTCTCTGTGAATGACAAATAACCGCCCCCGTCTCGGGAAGTGTGGCTGTAGTCTGTTAACTCCATTCCCCGCCCACCATTGTGAACCTCCAAATCATGTCCTCCTGCCCCAGCTGCTGCCCCCTACTTGGTGTCAGTGGGCAGTGTAGTTCGACACTCGAGCAGGTCTGCCTCCAGTCCTTTGGAAAGTGCTGCCTTGTGGCTTTTCTACCTAATACAGTTCTAACAATTTCAGCTTTGTTTAGTGACCCAGTAGGAGAGGCCTCACTAGGCTTCACACAGCTCTGCATCACTTCCCATTAAGGAGCCCTCAACAGCACCAGATCTTCAGCAGAAAGAAGCCAATGTAGCATATCAGCTGCTTGCACAAAAACCTTGTTATAAGGTAGGAACCCTTTTCTTATTAAGCATGTCCGTTCTGCTCCCCCACCAATTCTGAGTTTGTGTACAGTTATGATGGCTCCCAAAACGTCACTGGAGAAATTCTGGGTAAAAAGCACATGCAAATGAAGCTCCCTCTGTAGCTGTACTTCTCTCTGATCACCAGTAGGTGGGGCAGAGAGCTCCTTTCCCTCTGGCGCTTCCATCCATCTGCAGTTCTGATGCAACATCTACAGCATCTGCAGATACCTGATGCAGATGAAGGATCTCTGTGACCGTTCTTCCCTCTCTTCACCACAGATGGGAGCAGAAAGCTGCTTACCCCAAAGCTCCAGGCCAGAGGGCTTACCTAATAATGAATTCTCCATCAGTGCAGCGATCTGAGAAGTAACAACTATATAGGAAACATTCGAACAATCATAACAAGACCTTGGGTAAGCAAGGAGCCACTCACATCAAATCTGAATTGGGCCCTAAACTGGAAGACTGTAAGTAAGTGGAAGGGTGTGTGTATTTGGGGGCAAGAGGAGGGAACGAAAAGCACCTATGAAAAACTGATAAGACTACATGTGTATTTGCAAAGCATCAGCAGAAAAAACCAACAGTGGCACAGCAGAAAGTGAATCATTCCCTACACCACAAAAATAGTTACATGAAACACTGGGAGAATTTTATGCAACAGTAACTTTGACTTATCACATAACTTAGCACATAACACCAATAAGACCCTGCAGAGAGACTATTCTGGCAAGTAATTTGCCCTTTGTGACCTGCCTGTAATCCTTGATAACACTCTTATTGCTTCAATACTGTGTGCACTGGAAAAGAGACAGTAAAAGAATGTCTTTTTGGAAAAAGAAAAGTAGTAAAGTTGTTCCTACAAAGTAAAATCAAATACTGACAAGTCATGTAATGAATAAGTAGCAGGGTGCCTGTTTGCTATGTCATTTATCACCTGGTTTTTGTTTTTTTTTCCTGGTAGCTTATCTTTACAATAATATTTCAGCCCAAAGCTCACAATCTCTCTCTCCATTTCCTTATCCTTAGTCAGTATTTCTTTGGCATCCTGAGGTGCTAGGTGCTGTACATTTATATAAAGTCATACTCCCTGCCCTGAAAAAGTACATACAGAGTAGCACTCATGTGGGAGGAAGTGTTATCTAGTGGTTAGAGCACTAGCCTGGGACTCAGGAGATATGGGTTATATTCTCAGCTCTACCATTGGCCTGCTGGGTGACTTTGGGCAAGTCTCCATGCCTCAGTTTCCCCATCTGTAAAATGGGGATCATGATACTGACCTCCTTTATAAAGCATTTTGAAAACTCTCCTATAAGAGCTAGGTAGTGTTATTAGGGGGACTGGGCAACAAAATGGCAGATGAAATTCAGCACTGATAAGTAATGCACATTGGAAAAATAATCCCAATTATACATATTTAATGATGGGGTCTGAATTATCTGTTACCACCCAACAAAGAGATCTTAGAGTCACTGGGGATAGTTCACTGAAAACTTTCGCTCAATGTGCAGCAGTGGTCAAAAAGGCTAACAGTAGGTTACAATCTAGGGAAGATAATAAGACACAAAATATCATAATGCCTCTATATAAATCCATGGTGCATCCACACCTTGAATACTGTGTCCAGTTCTGGTCACTTCACCTCAGAAAGGATACAGTGAAACTGGAAAAGGTTCAGAGAAGGGCAACAAAGCAAATCCAGGGTATGGAATGGCTTCCATAGGAGAAGAGACTAAAAAGATTAGGGCTGTTCAGTTCAGAAGAGAGATGATTAATGGTCAATATGATAGGGGTCTATAAAACCATGAATGGTGTGGAAAAAATGAATAGATAAGTGTTACTTATCCTTTCCCACAATACAAAAACCAGGAGTCACCCAAAGAAATGAATAGGTTTAATACAGACAAGAGGGAATACTTCTTCACATAACACACAGTCAACCTGTGGAACTCATTGCCAGTGGATGTTGTGAAGGAAAAAAGGATAACTTGGTTCAAAAAAGAACTGGATAAGTTCATGGAGGATGGGCCCATCAACGGCTATTAGCCAAGATGGTCAGGGATGCAACCCCATGTTTGGGGCAACCCTAAACCTCTGACTGCCAGCACCTGGGACCAGACAACCAGGGTAGATCATTCCATAATCGCCCTCTTCTGTACACTCCTCCTGAAGCTTGGGTATGGGCCTCTAACAGGGACAATCAATTCTGGAAGTGTGTTTACATCCATGTTTCTCATATTCCTTCGCAGACCATCCTATGACAGGAGTTTTAGGCTGACCAGAGCCTGTAGTGGACTCCTCTGCTGATTCAGGCTGTCGAGGTTTTATATAATCACAGAATCAGATATGACAGCTTGAATTACAGACTACATCTGGTCGTATAACAGATTTTTCTGGAAAAAAATATGTTGGGGGTTGGCCCAGAAATGAGCATTTTTGAAATTTTTGGCAAATCAAAAATTTAAAAACATTCATTTCAGGTTGAACTAAATATTTTATTTCAACAAAATCAAAATAGTTCATTTTCAATTTCAACCATTTGAAAATATGTTTTGGATTCTGAACAATCAAATTAAAGGAAATTTTGAAACAAAAAGAAAAATCAGAACATTTTGTTTTTAAAATGTCAAATCAAAATGTTTCATTTTTTCGAAATTCATTTTGGGGGTATTTTTAAATGAACAATGTGGGAAATTCAACATGAATTCGCAAAATGTTTTGGTGGCACCATATCTGCATTTCCCTCCCCAAAAATAGTTTCACCCAGTTCTATTACAGACACTTAAAATAAATGCTAACCAACCAAGTCAGTGTGTATATAGTTTTTATAGAGCTGTGTTCTAAAGTACTTAGTCAGTCAAGGATTGAGTTGTAAATTGAACTGCCTGGCCTTGGTAACAGCAACATTTGCATTTGCCAAGGTTGCTGCTAAGTACTAGGCTATCTCCTTCCTAAAACCAAGTCATGTTTTGCAAAGTAATGAAGGAAGTAATGGCATTGTGGCTTATTGTGCTACACAGCCTATGATGATACAGCAGATGATACTAAACTGCTCAAGATAGTTAAGACCAAAGCAGACTGTGAAGACCTTCAAAAAGATCTCACCAAACTAAGTGATTGGGCAACAAAATGGCAAATGAAATTTAATGGGGATAAATGTAAAGTAATGCACATTGGGAAAAATAACCCCAACTATACATACAATATGATGGGGGCTAATTTAGCTACAACGAATCAGGAAAGAGAGCTTGGCGCCATCGTGGATAGTTCTCTGAAGACGTCCACGCAGTGTGCAGCGGCAGTCAAAAAAGCAAACAGGATGTTAGGAATCATTAAAAAGGGGATAGAGAATAAGATGGAGAATATCTTATTGCCCTTATATAAATCCATGGTACGCCCACATCTTGAATACTGTGTACAGATGTGATCTCCTCAGCTCAAAAAAGTTATACTGGCATTAGAAAAAGTTCAGAAAAGGGCAACTAAAATGATTAGAGGTTTGGAACGGATCCCATATGAGGAGAGATTAAAGAGGCTTGGACTTTTCAGCTTGGAAAAGAGGAGACTAAGGGGGGATATGATAGAGGTACATAAAATCATGAGTGGTGTGGAGAAAGTGAATAAGGAAAAGTAATTTACTTGTTCCCATAATATAAGAACTAGGGGCCACCAAATGAAATTAATGGGCAGCAGGTTTAAAACAAATAAAAGGAAATTCTTCTTCACACAGCACACAGGCAACCTGTGGAACTCCTTGCCTGAGGAGGTTCTGAAGGCTAGGACTATACCAGGGTTTAAAAGAGAACTAGATAAATTCATGGAGGTTAAGTCCATTAATGGCTATTAGCCAGGATGGGTAAGGAATGGTGTCCCTAGCCTCTGTTTACCAGAGGGTGGAGATGGATGGCAGGAAAGAGATCACTTGATCATTGCCTATTAGGTTCACTCCCTCTGGTAGACAGGCTACTGGGCTGGATGGACCTTTGGTCTGACCCAGTATGGCCATTGTTATGTTCTTATGTTCTCCAACCTGTCTGAAAAATTAAGCTGTTGCTTGCCCTTCAGGCAAAGAGAACTGCCTTTGACTGTAGCTGAAAAGCCCAGGCCCAATCTCTCCCCTTCCTCTCCACTCACCACCGATCTCTGATCAGAGCACTAACCGACACAATATTCAAAAGGAGGCTCAGGTTCAGATATGCTCAGCAGTGCACCTTTCCCTCGTCAGACCCCATCTCCATGGGCATTACTTCTATGACTGACATCAGCTAGGCCTGCCCCATCCCCTCTGATTGGCAGTTCCATGCTGCTATGCCTGATGTCATTCAGCCCACCCTACACCTTCACCTGTTTCCTTGTCTGAGAGGGTAAGTCTACACTGCAGAGGTAACCTTGCCTCTTACCTGGGTTTTAGCCCACATCCCCTTACTGTCCACACAGAAGAACCTCTGACTCGGGTTTGGAGGTGCATTAAATTCAGGCTAGTTTGCCCAGCTGTGGGGTGCGAGTTAGAGCCTGAAGTCTGCTTTCACTTGGGTTGGAACCTGCCCACTTTGCAATAAGGACACTGGCTAGATCACTTGAGTGCTGTGATTGTCCTCCAATGCCTTCCCACAATTCCCCGCAATGGACAGGCAAGTTCTCCTGCAATTGACCCAATTGACTAGAAAAAAATCCGATAGTGTCTCAGCACAAAGAACCAGGGGATATGTCCCCAGACAGGCACCATCGGCGAGGTCAGAAACAATGAAGACACAGTAAGGTGGGTCTGGTTTTGCTGTAGGCAGGGCCGGCTCCAGGGTTTTGGCCGCCCCAAGCAGCCAAACAAACAAACAAAAAACAAAAAAAGCCGCAATCGTGATCTGCGGCGGCAATTCAGCGGGAGGTCCTTCGCTCCGAGCAGCAGTGAGGGACCATCCTCTGAATTGCCGCCAAACAGCTGGACGTGCCGCCCCTCTCCAAAGTGGCCGCCGCAAGCATCTGCTTGGTAAGCTGGTGCCTGGAGCCGGCCCTGGCTGTAGGGGTGCTCACACCTGGGCTAGGCTAACCCCGGGTACTCAGGTTAACTGTGCAGTGAAGACATACCCTGTTTGACTTGCCCGGATATTCCCAAATGCAGTGATCTCACCCGACACACCCTAGAAATCTCCTTATCTCTGCCTCCACTACACACTTTTTGAACTCTCCCCTTGTAGTATTAATATGTTCCCGTGTCCTTGAATCCATTAACTGAAGCAGAGTGATTAATTATTTTAGCCTCTTTATGGCGTCGGCGTTAACTTACTGCACATCCATATTTCCCATTATATAAATGATAGCTTTAAAATAAGGAGGACATGTATTATTGAACTATTTATAATCAGAGCTGTTCGGAGCAGATAGAAGATCCAAATGGGCATAAGAAAGCAACAAAAGTTAATGAGTCACAGATAAAACAGTATGTTATAATCTAAAGGGTGTGTGACAAATCCAGGAAATTAGGAACTAAAAGGTATATTGTCAAGATGAAAATCTTGGGCCAGATCCTCAACTGGCATAAATCAGATGAGCTTCAGATGAAGTCCTGCTCACTCTCTAATGTACTTATCCGGCCCCATCACGGTAGTATCCGAGCATCTTCAACGTTTTTCTCACCAGCCCTGGGAGGTACAGCAGTACCATTATCCCCAATGTACTGATAAGGAACAGAGAGGCTAAGTGACTTGCCCAATGTCACACGAGAAGTCTGTAGCAAACAGGAAATTGAATCCAGGTCTCTCAAATCGCAGGCTAGCACACTACCTACTGGGCTATCCTTCCTTTTCACCCCAGCTGAGGATCTGGCACCCTGTATTTTAAAATGTTTATCCAATGCCCTTGCTGCTGATAGCACCTGACCTTATTGACACGGGAAGAACTTTAATGGGCTGTTCGCTGCTGATATAATTTGCTTCCTGTTTGTGGTAATTCAGTGTGGACAGTAAAGTTAACCCGGTCAGTTTCCCTTTCTCTTGGTAGCCAATGTCCCATGCTGGCTATGTCTTGCCTCCACGGTGCTACTGAGCTTGGCTGCCCGGAAATCTTCACATCCAGACAAGGCTGTTTTCAGGTTCGTCTCTTTCCCTGATCGTTACAGTTATTTAAGATTGACATTGCAGAAGATATTAGGACAGCTGGGGATGGCTGGGCTGTCTGTACTATTACCCGAGTCCGCATTTCCTCCGTCTACTCTGGAAATGTGGCTTCATCTACCTTGCTGCCAAAGCTATGCAGACCTTCCCACGCCTCTGCCCCAGGGGGTTGAGCGCTCAGAGAGCAGAACCCCATGGGAATTAATGCTGACAGGGTGCAGCATTCATCTCTTTGAGTATCTACCCTGCTGATTTATCAGAGGGGTGAGGAGGCATCTAAGGTCCTTACCCCAGCCATGTTTCCTTCCCTCACCTGAACACATGGAGGGAAATTTACCTCTGTGCAGAGGGCAGCTCAAAGCGTATGAACTCTTTATACCCTACTCCAGCCCTCAAAATAAGGCCCAAGTGCAGCTTGGATGGTGTGTAAGTAGGGTTACCATGGGTCCAGGTTTCCCACACATCGCCTCTTTTCTGATGCTCCGCCCTCTGTCGGGGACAATTTTTCAAAGAACAGGCAATGTCTGGGATGTTTGCAGAGCAGACATTGCAGCTCAGAGAGCGCCCCAATCAGTCTGCTTCCTGATTGGTCCATTCTCCTGCAGCGACAGCTGCTGGATCCCGCCCACGCAGGCTCCAGGCCCCAGCCCTGGGGTGGGGGTCCCGCAGGGAGGTGCTGACGGATGGTGTTGCTGCATCCTGGGCTTGCGCTAGCTACCCTGCCAGGGAGCGACACTACCCCTGCCACAGGTACCCTCTCTAGCATTCCCAACTGTACCCGCCCTCCAACTTCCAGCCCCCCCAACCCCTGGCAGTGTCCTCTTTTTGGAAACCTGAAATATGGCAACTCTATGTGTAGGGTTTGTGCTGATTCTCTGCAGAGGGTGAATTTCAGCTATGGAGATTGTGGTGTTTAGATGCTGCTTGTATTATTAGAACTGGGAGCACTGACTGTTGGGAGTCTGAAAGGACAGGAAACAAGAAGGAGGGGTCCAGCTGAGTGCAGAATAAAATCTGAGAGATTTCTGGCATTGTTAGACGTTTTAAACTACTTTCAGCCCTTCCACATCTAAGAACAGGGGTGATCACTCTGTCTCAGAAGTACCTGAGGCTTTTACTCCATGTTTGCTCTCTTCTTGCTTAGACAAATTCCCCATAGGACAGAGTAAAAACTCAGGACCTAAGCATTTGCCACAGAGTATTGTTAAAGATATGTTAGCTACCGCTGGCCAAAGAGTGCACTGTATTTTCAGCAAAACCTTTTCAAGTTCAGTGAATATTTTCAAACGAAATGAAACGTTTTCATTTCATTCCAAAATGTTCAGTGAAGCCTTCTAGTTTTCAGTTCTCACCAATCCAACTCTCTCTCTCTCTCTTTTTTCTTTTCTTCTGCTGGAAAAGAGTGAAGAAAGGAAAAATTTGAGAGAAAAGTAGGGATGGGAACCAAAAAAATGTCATCCAACGTGAAAATATTTGTAGAAAACTTTCATTTTGGTTGAAAAGCCATTTTTTTATAAGTGCTTCCATGAAAAAATTTCAACCAGCTCTGATGTTAGCTTAAAAGATGCATTACTTACCTCAGACCAGAACTGCTCCTATCAGGGAAAAAAGCATTTTCCCACAAATACATAGATGTAAACTCTTATTATTTACCCAACTCATTATGCCTTTTATGGAGCCATTGTTGTGTATTATCTTTATTTAAATATTTTAGGGCTCCCTTGTCATATAAATTCTTGAATCAACGGTTGAAGCATTGGAGCTACTGCAGTAATATATCCAGCCATGCATTTTATTGGCATTTCCTTCACAGTCTGAATTTTTGAATGTATAAAAGATACAGCCAATGTGCAGCAGCCTATTTGCAAATGAACATACCTCGGCGAAGTTACATCTGATTTAATTTAATTATATAAAAGTTTTCTATGTGCTCAGCACCACAGCCTCAGAATTCATTTAAATAACAATACAGGGCCTGTTTGGGGAATCTGTCCATGTACAACTTATGAATTCTGATTGATTTTATGAACTCTGTGTATAACGCTAACCCTCAGTGTGCACTGGAGCAGCCATTTGCTGACAGGGAAATGTATCTCACAAGCCCCGCCTGGAAGCAGGAGAGGACGATCACAAGAACATTTAACATGGAATGACTCTGCCCTGGTAGGACAATGAATAGGCTAAACAGGTGGGCCAGGCTAAAGGAAATTGGTTTCTCCCAGGCTGTCTGCAGGAAAGGAGGTTAGAACAATGGAAATTCCCCAGCATAAAAGGCGAACAAAGGATGAGGTGATAGAAGCCCTGCTCTCTGAGCGAGGGGGACCCTGTTGACCGCAGAATTGGAACAAGCAAAACAAAAGCTTGTTGCAGGAGCAGGGAGAGAGCGCCTAAAAGCTGGGCAGAAGGAGAGGAGGGCCTTGGGACCCTGAAAGCACTGCCCAAACCCCAAATCCCCAGCACTGATGCAAAGCCAGCAGCCCATAGCATATGGTAGCAGAGCCCTGACAGACGTGGAAAGGGGGTGTACGCCAATAGACAAGGAGCTCCTGACTGTGCTCTTTGGAATGGAACAGTTCCAGCCGTTCCCCTTTGGGCACCAGGTGGATGTGCAGTCTGAGCACAAGCCGTTAGGAAGAAACCGCTGCTGAGTGCACCCAAGCGTCTACAACGCGTTCCTGAGAGTACAGGGCTAGGAGGTGAGTGAGGACAAGGTACTGCCCAGGACAGACACCACTGGTGGCAGATACACTGAGCAGAGTAGGCCTGCCAGAGTATAACACAGACATAGGCACCAACTTCCTCCAGTGTCCTCACCACTCCGAGAGCCTTTTGTCTCATGAACTGTATGCTGGGCAGGAACATCCCGAGCACTCTGTGGTTTTAAAATTAAACTGGCTCTTTATTAAAAGCTATTTACTGGGATGCTTCAACTGCAGCTAGCATTCTAGCCATGTGCACACAGACTGACTTCCTGGTGCCTCCTCCAAACTCTTCCTTCCTGCAACCTGTGCTTCTCCCTCCAAGTTCCATGCAGGTCGCTACATCTTTCCTTTTAACAATTTTTGTCTTTTGTGACTGTCTTTGCTGACTTGCTCGGGCCAGAAGTTACTAGTAGATAGCTCACCTAGGGGCGTGGCCTTTACTGCTAGCCCATCATGCCCTGTTAGGCCCCAGGGTCCTCCAAGTGTGCTGGTCTTTGAACCAGTCTCCCACTTCTTGTTGTATTATCACTCTTGGTGGGGGACTTGCTTGCAGCCTGTGGCTGACTTCATTCTGTTTGGTGGTGTCCTGTTAGTCCTCTGTGTCCTGTGTTAGTCCTCATATACCTCATTTCTGAGTCTCCTACATCAAGCTAGCTGATGGCTGAAGCTCTTTCTAAGTCTTCCTGGTCCTGGCCTTGGCCTTGTCTGTCTGGATATGTTGTTCGTTATCTTTGGCTTCATCTCCACCACTATCCTGAGCCTCAGATGTCTTGTGTCCCAGGGCCGCTTGGACAGTTGCCTTTTGCCATTGCGGTGTGTGGCTATTTGGAAGTTGGACCCAGACCTGCTCACCTGTGCGTAGTGGCCCCAGGTTCTTGGCTCCTCTGTTGTAGCCAGATGCCCACCTAGTTTGGCATTCTCTTCAGTGCAGACTGCCCCCCATGAGAAGCAGAGTCAGGTTTTGCGTTGAGCTCCTATCTAGTCCCTAGGAGGGTGCACTGTGATAGTCCAACACTGCCAGGTAGGGTCTCCTTCCTGTCTGTTCTGCCTTTGCCATCAGTCCCTTGGCTGTCTTTCCTGCCAGCTCTGCCTTTCCATTGCATTGTGGGTACCCAGTGGAAGTCTTATGCTCAGATTCCCATCTTGTGCTGAATCATTTGAATTCTGCTGCAGTGTGCTGTGGTCTGTTGTCTGAGCACAGCATGGCAGGGGTACCATGCCTTGCAAAATGTGCCTTCAGCTTCCTGATCCAGGTTGTTGCCTGAGCATTCTCAAGACAGCCTCCCTCCCACAAACTGGAGCAGTGATCCACGGGGACTGTGTAGCGCCCGTCATTAAGAGTGGCCAGATCTGTTCTGACCTTTTCCCAGGGTGAGGTGGGGATTTCCTGAGGCGGTAGAGTCTCCGTCTGTTGTCAGTCACCATGCTGTCTGCATGGCTAGTTCTGTTCCTGTAGGCTCTCCGTTGGGCATTCATGCCTGGCCAGCAGATACATGCTTCCCACCTGGGGATAGAGGCATGCCTGAGATGAACCAAGTGGTGTATCTGTCTTATGTTGTCAGCTCTTAAATCTGCTGGGATTACTGCTTGATCCCAACAAAACCCCACCGTGCACACGCAG
Source organism: Trachemys scripta elegans (assembly GCF_013100865.1). Lineage (NCBI taxonomy): Eukaryota > Metazoa > Chordata > Testudines > Emydidae > Trachemys > Trachemys scripta. The sequence continues at coordinate 120,146,511 of NC_048303.1, forward strand.
CTCATCCGTCACTGGGCGGGAGGGAGAAACCTTCTGTTGCACTTGCTCCTTGTGATCGAATCAACCGTGGTGCATGAATTGTTTTACCCCCTAGCGCCCCCATCGTGTCTCGTGCTCTCTTGGGTTGCCTGGAGCCTCCCATCGAAGATGTGAAGGTATTGCAGCATGTTGACCTACTATCTCCTGTCCCAGACAGACATCTGTGTTCAGAGGCACCAACTTCGTGATTTCCCTAGGGGTGCCGGAGCCCCGGTCTGCCACAGGCCCTGCCCTCACCCCACCCTTTCCACCAAGCTGCCACCCTTGCCCTGCCTCTTTCCATCCCTGCTCTGCCTCTTCCTGCCCCGTTTCACCCCCTCCCCCGCCTCTTTCTGCCCCTGCTCCTCCCTCTTTCCCCCAGCGCCTCTTACACACCACTGAATGGCTGATCATGGCAGGCGGGAGGCAGTGGGAGGGAGGCGAAGAAGCCTAGGGCAGTACCACCACTTATAACAGGCCAAAATGACAGGTGTTGCACAGCTCAACAAAGCTCTTAAAAAGCTTCCCCATTTTTAATCCCAAATCAAGCCAATTGGTGTGCGTTGTCCTAGGTTATGAAGGTCAGAAGGCTTGAGGCTTGAAGAGGGAGGGAGTTCCCCAGAATGCGAACCTGTGCCCCAGAGCCCCCAGTGCCAGGTGACCAAGAGTTCTTCCTTTCTTTCAGGTTTCAGAGTGGTCGCCGTGTTAGTCTGTATCAGCAAAAACAGCGAGGAGTCCTTGTGGCACCTTAGAAACTAACAAACCGGACCCCATCAAATTGGGCCTGAATAAAGACTGGGAGTGGAGGGGTCACTACAAAAACTAATTTCCCCCCTGCTGATACTCACACCTTCTTGTCAACTGTTTGAAATGGGCCACCTTGTTTACATTGGCCTCATTAGCACTACAAAAGTGATTTCCACCCCTTCTTTTCAACTGTTGAGAATAGCCCACGTCCACCTTCATTGTATTGGATTGTTAGCACTAACCCCCCCACTTGGTAAGGCAACTCCCATCTTTTCATGTGCTGTGTATTTATACCTCCCTACCGTATGTTCCACTCCGTGCATCTGATGACGTGGGCTTTAACCCACGAAAGCTTATGCCCAAATACATTTGTTAGTCTCTAAGGTGCCACAAGGACGCTTCGGCTTGGTCTACACTAAACCCCCAAATCGAACTAAGGTACACAACTTCAGCTATGTGAATAACGTAGCTGAAGTCGACGTACCTTAGTTCGAACTTACCGCTGTCCAGACCCGGCAGGCAGGCTCCCCCGTCGACTCCGCGTACTCCTCGCGGCGAGCAGGATTACCGGAGTCGACAGGGAGCACTTCTGAGTTCGATTTATCGCGTCCAGACAAGACGCGATAAATCGAACCCAGAAGTTCGATTGCCTGCCGCCGAACCAGCGCGGTAAGTATAGACAAGCCCTTCGTTGTGCTTTCTTTCAGAGGAACAAGCGAGGTAACAAGAACCAAGAAAGCCCCAGGCCACTGAAGCCCATTGAGGAGATTTTTGAGGAGGGAGGAGTGAGCGGGTATGTGAAAGGCATTACGTTGGTCTGCATTTATTTGTGCCCCTGGGCCTGATCCCATGCCACTGAAATTAACAAGAGTCTTTCCAACCAGAGGCAAGCCTCATATCTATTAGTGTAACTGAGATCAGATCAAATATCAACAATTGGAACATTGTAAAAGGGGGTTGGATGATACTGGGCCAAAGCTAGGGTTACCATATTTCATGTTCCCAAATAGAGCGGACTGACATGGGGAGAAGGAGCTGGGGGTGCGGGTGGGGTACAGTTAGGGGGTGCTGGAGGGAGTGTGTGCACACTGGGAGGGGGTATTTGGGGGATGCGGGAGGGGTACTGTTGGGGGGTCTGGAGGGGGTACCTGCAGCCTCACACTCAAGGTGGGGGGCAGTGTTGTGCTGCTTGTCACAGTGGCAGGGTGGCTGGCGCAGGCCCAGGATGCAGCGCCAGCCCATCAGTCAGTGCCTCCCTGCCGGGCTCTCCGCCTCCCCAGGGTGGGAAACCAGGGCCTGGGCCTGGCCCTGTCACCCCTCCTGTCCAGTCTCCGAGGCCCCGCGGCGGGGCAGGTGGCCCAGCCAAGGGGCACTTGGCAGCTCCGCTTACCTGGCAGGCCGGGGTGGGCAGGAGCCAGCATTCTAGGATTGTGGATTCTAGGATTGTCCTGGAGTCTCCAGGAATTAAAGATTATGTCTTGTGGTGGGGATGAAAACTCCAGGAATTTGTCCAACCAAAGTTGGCAACCCTAGTGGATGCAGCAGAGGGACCATTTGGGGGGCAGAGATGTCTCTTTCTGAGCTGAAAGGTCTGCTCGCAAAAATCCCGAGCATTTCCTCTTATTTGAAAAATCCATCCCGAGGGAGATGGGCAGACCAAAAAATAGGTCATATCTGGGAAAACCTGGACATATGATAACTCTAGCCAAAGCAGCCCTCAGACATGCACGTTCAACCTCCTGTGGACACCAGTGAATGCAAGCATCTTAGTGCCGCTACCTGTCAGAGCAAAGTCATATTTCACACTTGTTTAACATTTGTACAGTTTAAGAAAAACTAAATCAATGTAAAAAAACGATATTGGTAAGAAAAAGATATTCCTTGATCCTGAATTGATTGTTCAAGTTTCAGTCTCGCGTACATTTTATGACCAAATATGGGCTCCAGGGCCTAATCCAAGGATCAGTGTAGAACCACATACTTAGGGCTTGAATTCTCTCTCATTGAAGTCACTAGCAAATCTCACATTGACTTGGCTGGCCGCAGAATCGGGCTCTTCCAACACTGGACTAATAATACCGAGATCTACCACTTGTAGCAGTGCAGATACAAGCTGTAGTACTGTGTGGCAGCAGGACTAGTGATACCACAATATTTATACATTTGGTATTTTTCTAAAAAGATACTTCTGAATAAATGCAACTAAAAGTGAAAGCCCTTTTTGGAGTGGCCAGGTGATATTTCACACTTAGTTATATTTAAAAGTTTTCAGACCTTTTAAAAGTTAAATTTATATTTTAAATTCCCCATTTAAATGTTAGGGTTTATCAACAATCAACCCTCTCCTGTGATGTCCATAATGTGAACCTTTTAGTCCTAGGAATGAAGAAGAGATCGTTCATGGAATTCCCATATCCCAGTTGCTCGACACCCCGAATGCTTTGCAGATTCTCAAAACAGAATATTCCCCCGGGAATACGCGTTCAGAATGATGTGAAGTGCCTTCAAAGCTTCAACACTTTACAGAATAGCTCCAACCATTATATGATCCAGCCACTAACCCTGAATGAGATTCTGAAGCATGTAACATTTCAGCAAAGGTTCTGTTCATTTTAGGACCAATTATTCATTATAACTAAGTGCATTGACACTGTAAAAGATGTCTTCTGCTTGATTGTTCCCGTGTTCTATGCCAGACATTTGCACTCTTTTCTGCCTCTACACAGGTGTTTTACAAGCCAGACCAAGCCAAGAATTATCCACAGACGGTTTTACTCCAATAAATCAGAAAACGTGTCACTACATTCAGATTGTTTACAATACGGGATATGGTTCTTTTTGACCCCTCCAGGTTGCTAGTCCTTTAAATAATTTTGAGAATCATTTACAGGCCATTCAAAACCCTGAATATTTAACTCCTCAGCATCTTGCTAGTTTCAATAAACTATTATTAACTTTTTATAAACAATGAATATGAAATTGGATTTGTCTCTTATAATGTCAAAGACTTTAATAAAATGTAATAGGACCAGACTGGATTCAGGTTATTAATGGAGAATATTTTTCCAGTTTTACTTACAATAATTTCTGGAAGTAGAGTTTAAACCAGCTGAACGGTTCAAACATTCACAGGATTGCCAACCCCAAATCTTCAAAAAGCATGAGTCAGGCTCACCAAAAATCATGAAATTATGCAATAACAATAGATGTGGTGTTTTTATTTGCCTTCTGCTTTTTGAGCCTTTAGGATGCACTGGGGTCACATTTTGAAGCTTTCTCCACAGCCATGAGGGCTTGAAACTTACTTTTTCTTTAAGAATGAAGCTGAAATCATCACATACCCACTTGGCTCCAGGAACTGGGGCTTTAAGTCAAACAATAATCATCATGAGACTCAAGACATCCTACCACTTAGTCCTGCCATGAGTGCAGGGGACTGGACTAGATGACCTCTCAAGGTCCCTTCCAGTTAGGGTGACCAGACAGCAAATGTGAAAAATCGGGAGAGGGGGTGAGGGGTAATAGGAGCCTATATAAGAAAAAGGCCTAAAAATCGGGACAGTCCCTATAAAATCAGGACATCTGGTCACCCTACTTCCAGTCCTATGATTCTATGACCAAATCATGAGAGTTGGCAACACTGCCAGGACCAGATACTTTGAAGTTAAATCATGGCCAGAGAGGGTCAGAATCCACAAGGAAGATGCTTTATGGCTGCTGGTGCAACCTGTGCATGCCTTACATGAGAGAGGGATGGTTTGACCATTGGATTGACATAACTGTGAATCCAACACCCATGCACCTAGCCTGCCCTTGATCATGGTGGCATGAATGGAGCTCCTCAGAACACAGCTGTAGACCCACTGCTTCGGATTTCTGTATTCTATCCAACCTGCACGCAGCAGACTGGTTTCATTTCATCCAGGAGTCTCCACTGCCCCTAGTCAGGCCAGATAACTTGACCTTTATTGCAGATGCTGTTCTACAGTTTCTGTGGGATAATATTTGATATATTTAACATTTTTTGCACATGTTTAGTGTTGGTTTTTTTAAAGGTAGACAGAATTGTTGACAGTAGAAAATATTTGCTTACAGGCGCAGTAAGTGAGAGGTTGTCAGTTCTGGGGAGAGAGAATAGAGCTAAGTACGTATATTTGCACATATTCAAAAATTAGGAATAAATTTAACTTTTTTTTTTAATTTTTAATTGCAGGGCTATCACAGTATTATTAGCATGCACACCATGGCCAGGTGACATCTGCAATACTTTGCAACACTCTACGGGGATGAATGTTTCACATCACCACCACCACCTCCAATCTGCAAAATGCATGGGAGATGGTTGAAGAGCGAGGGTAGCACTTTCAAAATGGGAGCAGAGGTGGGCCAACAAAGAGTGCTTTTGGAAATGCTCCCCCAAGTGTCCATGTTGATATTGTGATATCTATCGGCAAACCTCGGTACCGCTGATCGTGAGGTATCATTGATTCACCTGAGGTTGGCAGTGGATGGTGCAGCTCTTGCGTGGTTCCATTGTTGCCTAGGGGTGCATTCCCAATGGGAGGATAGCTTCTTCTCCCTCAAGGCACTGTTGTGTAGAGTTCTACAGGTTTCCATCTTGTCTCCCCTCCTGTCCAGCATGCATGTGGGACCAGTAGCAGGACCACTAGCAATGAGTCATAGGCTGCAGTGTTTTCAATATGCAGAGGACATCCAGCTCTGTGTCTCCATTTCACCTGTTCCAGCCAGTCTGTTGAATACTTAGCCCAGTGTCTGGGGGAGATTGTGGATGAAATGCAACCAGATAAGACTGAGGTGTTGCCGGTCAACTGGAAGAAGCAATTGGAAGATATGCGGAGGTTCATATCTCCCTCTGCCTCAGGTCATTTGTCCACTATGAAAATCAGTGGGATTACTCATGTGCCAAAATGTTTGCAGGACCAAGGCCTTAGCAAACCTGAGGTTTATTAAGACTTCTGTGGTTTGACTGCAGAGTACTTACAGAGCCCTGTATTTATATTTTTCTCTAGATGTCTTGGTGTATTAGCATTCAGCATAGTTCTCCAAGCAACAATCCAAATCCAAAGAACAAGTGAAAGAACATATAAACTGACTCCCCAGTGGAGCATGTATTTATATGCCTTCTCCTAAACTTCAGAGACATTCTCACAGGTGGGATTAATCTACGGGGTTTCACTGAGAGGCAAATTATAGAGCAAATGTTATTTCTATGGCAGTTCCTTGGTCTTCAATGCATTTGCTTGTCATGGGATGATCATCCCTGGGCCAGATTCAGCCACAAGGTAATGGAGCAGAGCCTTCTTTTTATCTTTTCCAATACGTAGAAGCAAACAAATAATGGATAGGAATGCTGTTGTGTTAATGGACATTTCTAGTGGTAGCATCACGGTGCGGTGTCATGTTCTCCTCCAGTCCTCTTGAAAAACTACCAGTTGCAGTTCAGCAACCATACCATGATCACCTACAGCTATACCTATAACGAACTGTAACGACCATCTCCTAATTCTAGACATCAGTTGGCTTGTAGATAAAAGGACCCATCAACCACTGACAGGATAGACTCAGACTTAGTGGCTGTGAAATTATTTGCCAAGTCAACAGGATGGGTATAACCCACTGATGACCATGTTACAGGTTCTCCCCTGTCCCAGTCCAGGTAGGATATGAGTTGCGGGCTATAGTGGTTTAGCTCGTGCTGTAGTAACTCGTGTTTTCCTCGGGAGATCCATGGTTCAAGTCCCAGTGTGTCGGCCAAGATGGCAAGTGCCTCGAAGACAGAAGACTATCTTTGGGAGACAGCTGTGAGCCCTTGTTGGCCACGTCGTCCTGCTTTCCATTTCTTTCTGTGATACATGAAGCAGGCATACATTTAGAAACGATTTCCCCCAACCCAATGCGATTGCTTGCTCGTCACTATACATCTCGCACAGACAATCCCAGGGCAAATTAACGCCCATAGAAATCTAAACTTTGTCGATTCGTAAAGTGCTCTGATCTTGTCAAATCTCTACCGGTGAAGTCATAGCTCAGTGAGCACTTGCCAGCTTCCGGCAGATCTCTTGAGAGCTGTCACAGTTCTCATCCATCATAATTGAGGCAGTCCACCTGCTTCAGGGTCGATCTTTCAACTGTAATGATGGCTGAGATGCGATAGATACGTCTTGTCATCACCTTGATTTTTTTTTTTTTTTTGGTTTTGGATACTGAAAGGTCAAAATGGATGTAGATATTCCAGAAGATTCTGTAGGCCACTGCCTGTTCCAAAGTGACTATACCTCTGTTTCATATGGATTTCTGACTGAGGACCTCGATTTGCTTTGGTGTTCCCTCATTGCCCTCTGGTTTGGCCCTGGTGACCATTTCTGCTGACAGGGCAAAAAGGTCCTAGTAAAAATGCAGGTCAGTGGAATACTCTTAGAAATCTCCAAAGATGATGAATGAATTTCCACTACATATTATATGTAGAGGCCAAGATTTTCACATTAATAAGTGCCTAAAGTTGGGCTCTTTGTTCCCAAAATTTAGGCAATTAAATACTATAATAATACTCCCTAGCTCTACAGTAAAACCTCAGAGTTACGAACATCTCGGGAAGGGAGGTTGTTCGTAACTCTGAACAAAACGTTATGGTTGTTCTTTCAAAAGTTTACAACTGAACATTGGCTTAATACAGCTTTGCAGCTTCACTATTCAGAAGAAAAATGCTGCTTTCCCTTTTTTTCAGTAGTTTATGTTTAACACAGTACTGCATTGCATTTGCTTTTTTTTTTTTTTTTTTTTTTGGTTTTTGCTGCTGCCGGATTGTGCACTTCCGGTTCCAAATGAGGTGTGTGGTTGACTGGTCAGTTTGTAACTCTGGTGTTTGTAACTGTGAGGTTCTACTGTATACAGCATTTTTCTTCAATTGCTCTCAAAGCACTTTACAAAGGAAGTCAGTATCATTATCCCCATTTTACAGAGGTGGAAACTGAGGCAAAGTGACCTGATTTTCATTGATGTAATAATGTCTATGGCAACTAGAGTCCTTAAACAAAATCCAATTTAATACATCAACCCATTTGTGGGATTCATTGTTATCCGAATGCACAGGAGATAGCAGATTAATCTATTTACTAACCTTTAACCAAGAATTGCCTTTAAGTGACTTCTAAGCAAAAAATGAAAGAAGAAACATATAATGTAATAAGAACCCATCTGAGCCTTTACCCAAAACTAGATCTGGTTTATTTATATATGTTTGGAAGAGTTTGGTGAACTTTCCCCTTAAATGGTCATTTTTGCATTGCCTCTGTACCTTCTGCTTCAAACCGTTTCAGGAAGCAGAAATGCCAAAGTATTGAGAGGACATCCTCAAGTGTCCTTGGTCCATGACAGGGACTCCTAAGTCCTACGGTAATTCAGAGTGTTTCTTGTCCAACCGGGACCAGTAAACACCAAGAATCTCATGGGAGGGTGTGGAGAACTCTCTCCACTGGGAGAGCTCCCCTTAACAGGCTGTCCTTTTACGAATGTCTCCAAGCTTCATCTTTTAAAGATAGTCACAAAAGTTACTCTAATTTTGGAATAGAGTATCCAGATGGGGAGTTATTCTGGAATAGTCAGAGTGGATAGTTATTCCAGAATAGCTATGTCAGTCAATTTCACTGTGCAATCAAGCCCTCAATTCAATCCTCTCCCACTGCTCATTGCACATGGCTCATTCCTGTCCCCCTTTAACCAAAGGAGCTTCAGTTCAGCAGTGTTGCCAATTCCTGATTTTGTCATGAGTCTCATGATAATGATTGTTTTCCTTAAAGCCCCAGCTCCTGGAGTCAGGTGGATGTGTGGTGATTTCAGGCTTCATTCTTAAAGAAAAAGTAAGTTTCAAGCCCTCGCGGCTGTGGAGAAAGCTTCAAAATGTGACCCCAGTGCATCCTAAAGGCTCAAAAAGCAGAAAGCAAATAAAAAAGCACCACATCTATTGTTTTTACATCATCTCATGATTTTAAAGCCGATCTCATGATTTGCGGTGAGCCCGACTCATGATTTTGAACATTTAGGTTTGGCAATACTGGCAGCCTCTTGGTGGCTTTCTACAGCCCAGTTCCAATCAAACAAATGCTCTGAGCCCATTCCCAGACGGAACATCCTTCTCCCCACTCCAATGGGGCCAGCTCCCATGATTTTATCGTAATTTTTATGATATAGATAGGCAACGGAGGTAGGCACCTAACCTGCTTTAGGAACTTTTGAAAATCCCACTAGGTGCCTATATACCTTTGAAAATTTGGTCCTAGCAGACTAAGTCCCACTGATTTTCAATGAGTCTTGGGCTCCTAAATCATTTAGGCCCAGATTCTCAAAGGTACTTGCCCCTAATTCCCATTAATTTCCATGGGAGTTAGGCACTGAAATACCTTTGAGAACGTGGGCCCCAGGCATTTTAGAAAATGTCACTCCTCGTCAAAAGACTGCCGCGCTCATTATCCTAATGTAAACGGTTACTTTTGACTTCCACATATGAAATCTTCCAGCAAATTTCTGGCTATTTTTAGCAACTATATAATGAAGAAGAAAGAAATTTTAGTGGGTTAAGAAGAAAAAATGCTTCTCTTCATATGCATGGTATACAGCTTCTGAATTATATGTAGAATACATAGACGTTATGCAAAGAAGGTTGTAACTTTAATGTCATGTAAAACCTGAAAAAAGGCCAAGTATGGTATTAGAATAACACAGCACTGTCATTAAATGACATATTTGGAATTATCTTATTTTCCCCCAAGCTGACTGAACCATTTCCTGATATCATAATGTCAAGCATCCCGGCGTGTCTTAGCACTGCTATTCACAAATAATGGGCAAATCCGCAGCCCTCTCATCCCTGTGTCTGTATCACCTGCATACAACTTGAATTAAATGACAGCACCCTCATATCTCTTTCCCGAGGCTTCTTAAATCTGGGGAGTCATGAAGAAGTGAGCAGCAGTTTGTCCGACTGAGTGACACAGTGCAAAGTAAAATTCCTTATTACAATAAGACCAAGGAAACCACTTTCCGTGCTGATAATTATGCTAAAATACCCATACGTAGAGCACAGATGTGCATTTCCATTTACGAATTCGGTGTGCAATTGACTACGCTGTGGTGTGTGTTTGGGTAGTTCTGCCCCGCCTCTTCTACACGAGGCCCTACCCCCACTCTGCCCCTTTCGCCCCCCTGGCCCAATGGTGCAGCTCTGAACCCTGACTGACGCCCAGAGCCCAGGCTAACCTGCCGGTGCCCAAAGCAGTCCGGAGGAGCCCCAATCCCCAGCTAACTGGCCAAGGCTGAGCCCTGAGCCTGGGCCACCCAGAGGAGCTCTGAGCATCACCGCAGCCCGGCCCGGCCTCCCTCAGCCTCCATTACCACCGCCCATGGCTACATGCCCCGTACTTCAGACCCTGGGCTGGAAAAAGGGGTCTCAGTCTTGTTGCTAATAGATCCATATAATCCCAGATCTACTGGCCGATGCAGATAGGGTGACCAGACAGCAAGTGTGAAAAATGGACGGGGGGGGGGGTAAATAGGAGCCTATATAAGAAAAAGGCCCAAATATCAGGACTGTCCCTACAAAATTGGGACCTCTGGTCACCCTAGATGCAGACCTGGTGCCTAGAATTCCACGGATATGGAGGCAGAGACCTTTCCCTTTCCCAAACCATGGAGGTGACCCTGCACTGAAGGCCTTTTGTTTTTGCTACTGTATAAACTCATCTTGATTTGGGGATGAAACTTTAGGGCTCAGTTTTGCCCTGAAATGCACCCCCAGAGAATCCTGTTGTCAATGGGTTTTAGGATTAGAGGCATTTGAAAAAGTTACCCTTTGTCTTTATTCATTGGCCCATTCCCACTTCATCCTCCACTCCCACTTCAGACCCTTTCCTGCTCTCATTGAATGCAGAGGGAGATTGGTAATTGATTTAACGTGCAGCAGGACTGGGGCTGAAATCACTGATTCTGAGGCCTTGTCTACACTGAATCGACTTACATTACGCTACTCCAGTTATGTGAATAACAAAATTTGTACAATTCCATAAAAACAAAAATTACACAAAGCAGTTTTTCCAACTCAAAAATAGGGTCACTTTAAAAAAGAAAATTCATCCAAGAAAAATTATTTTTAAAAAAGAATAAAAAGTTGATCTTTGGACTAGGAAGGAAGAGAAAAGAAAAAGAGGGGAAGAGAGGAGGCAGGGAGGGGCCGAAAGACAGAGAATTATATACAAATGCTAGGAGTTGAAATACTAGGATAGGTAAACTAGATGGCCCTGCATTAAATGAGGATATTGATATAATAGGTGTTGTGGAAACTTGGTGGAATATAGATAATCAATGGGACCCAGTGCTACCAGAGTACAAAATATATAAGAATAACAGACTAGGTTATGCTGGTGGGGGAGAGGCATTACATGTGAAAGAAAGCAGAGAGTCAAACAACATAGAAACCTTAAATGAATCAAATTGTACCATAGAGTCTCTATGGATAGAAATTCCATGCTTGAACAATAAGAGTATAGCAGGAGGAATATACTGCTAATCACCTGACCAGGATGGTGATGGTGCTTGTGAAATGCACAGGGAGATTAGAAAGGCTACAAAGGCAGAAAATACAATACTAATGGGGGATTTCAACTAACCTCATGTTAACTGGGAACATGTCACATCAGGAAGGGATGCAGACATAAAATAGCCACCATAAAATGACTACTTTTTGGAGCAGCTTATCCTGGAACTACAAGCAGAGAGGACATTCATGATTTAGTCCTAAAGGAAGCACAGGATCAGGTCCAAGATATGCACAAGGCTGAACAGCTTGGTAATAGTGACCATAATGTAATTAAATTTAACATCCTTGTAGAGGGGAAAATGCCAATAGCATTTAACTTCAAAAAGGGGAACACCACAAAAACAAGGAAGTTAGTTTAAACAGAAATTAAAAGGAACAGTCACAGGGGTGAAATGCCTGCAAACTGCATGTCAAGTATTTAAAAACAGCATAATAGAGGCTCAAACTAAATGTATACCCCCAAATAATAAAAAAAAACAATAAGAGGACCAAAAAAATGCCACCATGACTAAACAGAAAGGTAAAAGAGGTAGTTACAGGCAAAAAGGCATCTTTAAAAATTGGAAGTAAAATCCTAGTGAGCAAAAGAGAAAGGAGCATAAATCCTGGCAAGTCAAGTGTAAAAGTATAATGAAGCAGGCCAAGAAAGAATTTGAAAAGCAATTAGCTAAGGACAAAAAAAATTGCTGTTAGTTTTCGTAAGTGCATCAGAAGCAGGAAGCCCGCCCCACTGTCAGAGTGGCCACTAGATGATCAATGTGATAAGGGAGCACTCAAGGAAGACAAGGCCATTGCGGAGAAACTAAATTAATTCTTTGCATTGGTCTTCACTGCAGAGGATGTGAGGGAAATCCCCACACCTGAGCCATTCTTTTTAGGTGATAAATATGAGGGACTGTCCCAGGTTGAGGTGCCAGTAGAGGAGGTTTTGGAACAAATAGATAAATTAAACAGAAATAAGTCACCATGACCAGATGGTATTCACCCAAGAGTTCTGAAGGAACTTAAATGTGAAATTGCAGAACTACTAACTGGAATGTAACCTATTACTTAAATCAGCCTACAGTGCCAGATGACCGGAAAATAGCTAATGTAACGCTGATTTTTAAAAAAGGTTCTAGAGGCTATCCTGGCAATTATGGGCTGGTAACCCTAACTTCAGTACCAGGGAAATTGGTTGAAACTACAGGAAAGAAAAAAAATGATCAGACATATAGATGAAAATGATATGCTGGGGGAAGAGTCAACACGGCTTTTGTAAAGGGAATTCATGCCTCAATAAACTACTAGAATTCTTTGAGGGTGTTAACAAGCACGTAGACATGGGTGATCCAGTGGATATAGCGTACCTGGATATTCAGAAAGCCTTTGACAAGGTTCCTCACTTGCTTAAAGGCTTTTAATCAAAGTAACCAGTCATGGGAGAAGAGGGAAGGTTCTCTCATGGATCAGTAACTGGTTAAAAGACAGAAAATAGAGGGTCAAACAAAATAAATGGTTGGTTTTCACAGTGGAGAGAGGTAAATAGCGGAGTCCCCCAAATACCTGTACTGGAACCTGTGCTGTTCAACATATTCATAAATGATCGAAAAGAGGGTAAACAGTGAGGTGGCAAAGTTTGCAGATGATACAAATTTCCGACCGTCTCTCGTAGATGAAAGGATGCCAACAAGGTATGCAAGCACCTCCGGGGGTGGCTTCAAAGGGCTGATAGCCAGAGGAATTCTATTAGCATACCCAAAGTTATACACAATCTTACAATAACGCATGAACGACTACATTCTGAACACAATGGATCCCAAAGGCGTTAGACTCGGTTCAGTAAGGTTTGTCCAGGAAATTGCAGGTTATTGTTACCGCTGTCACACTGTTTGTCTGGCCCCTGGCACAATGGGGTTCTGGTCTATGCCTAGAGCACCTCGGTGCTGCTCCAATAAATAATAACTAATAACTACTGCACAGTAAATCTGATGGCCCTGATCTTCTGACATCTCGTCACCTCCCCCAAAACTTACAAAGATGTGGGATGTCTATCAGGGAAAGACTAGCCAAAGCATGAACGCACAACATAGCATCATTCACTTAGGTCCTGTCCCTGCTCCCAAGAAAGTTACTGACTGATATAAACTCATTTTGTTCTGTTACCTCTCCCCACCCAATCCCCCACCTCTGACTGTTTCATCCACCTGCTGCATCTTCTCCGACATGTCCAAAAGGACACGTGTGAATATCAGTTTGTGTAGGCTAACTCCCAGTCTCCTACATGGATAGCTTCTTTTTTAACCCCTACTCTGCATGTATTGTAGGGTGGATGCCTATTGGAGAGTCTACTCACCTCCTGATGGTCTGCAAATGTTATGACATTCCGAGCTTCAGAGCTTTGGCATCTTGTTAGATTTATTGATGCCTGCATGTGAAATTTATGGTAATGGTGAATGTTACTAACGGCATGGTACAGGAAATATGGACGTCACAATTTATACATTTCTTGCTAACGCTGCAATAGTTTGTGCTGTTCTCCCAGCATTCAAATATCACATGTAAATCCAGGAATGAATCTCTTGACAAATGGAATTGTGAAGTTAAATGTAACAGGCTGGGTTTTTTTTAATATATAGCTCAGATATGTAAAAAGCAGCCACTGAGGCCTTCACCCTGCAAACTTTTATGCACATGCTTAACTTTATGGACATGAGCAGTCCTGCTGAAGTCAATGAGGCTATTCAAATACATAAAGAGAAGCCTGGACACAAATGGTGGTGCAGGATTGGAGTGTGGGGCGGAGGGGTCTCCCTAAGCCTGTTTCCTATGGGAGGGCCCCCAGTCTGTCCTTCCCCCAGAAGCCACTGCTATCCCCAGTTCTGTGCCCCCACCCAAGAATCACAATCCATCCCGTCTACCCCACAGCCATACAGAGTGTTCCCCATTGCCCTGTGGGACTGACCGGTCACTCTCCCGTATCAGCCTGGCTCAGTCTTTATAAGCTCCATGCTCAGAACAGGCTCCTCCATCTCACAGCAATGGGCAACACTGTTCTAAATTGGATACTCGAGTAGCTCTGTGTTTGACGAGTAGCTGATCGCTCTGAGTCCTGTGTCCTCCAGCACGCGGGAAGGTGGGTCATGAGCTCATTTGCTTTGACTGAAGGGATTAAAAAGTTTGAGAACCACTGTTTTAGAGAGATCAGCCACCACCCTCGCACTGACAGCAAGCCTCCCCTGTGCTTATATTGTGGACTGCACCTTTAAAACGACAAAGAATACATGACTTGGCTTCTTTAGGACTATGTACCCATTCACATAAATCTTTATTTGTGGCTAATCTATGAATCAGAGAGATAAGGTGGGCAGTTTTTCCATGTAAATTATTAGAGTGCACAGAACCAGCATATGTAGACGCAGAACCTCAGTTATGGGACATATGTTTGTGAAATGCATAACATTGGGGTAAAGGGTCACATTTTGTATATATACACACACACTTGGTGCTTCAAAAGGGCCCGTTTCACAAAGCCGAAAACAATTATGAGCCAAATCAGCTGGGACGAAGAATTTAATCAGAAAAATGTGAACGATAATTCAGAATTGTTTAAGAACACTTTACTAAATGTCCAAAAAGCCAGAGTCCCACAACTGAGAAACAAGGCCACATTGTGTGGGTTTTGAGATGATAGCGTGCAGTGAAATTTTCACTTGAATTTACAGATTTTGTCAAACGCAACTAAATTATGCATTGGATCATATAGTGATTTTTATTGCTTGTGACGATAGTGACTTTTTTGGCAGGGAATATGGATTAATCTGACACATGTTATTTTGTCAGATTTGTAGCATTGCGCTATTTGACTATTGCCAAATTATACTTGGTGGATCAACCAATGTTTGAGTAGGCTCTCTCCTGGGAGGTATATAAAGGGAACCATCATGGATAGCTATTTAAAGAAAATGGCTGCATTTTGAATCATAGGATCATAGAAATGCAGGTCATTTAGTCCATCCCCTCATGCTTAGGCAGGATTAAGTGTATCTAATGTAAGATTTGTTGGAGAAAAACAGAGTTCTCACTCTCAGGTTGGGTGCAACAAGTCAGATACTTTATTATCTCTAGCAATTGCGTGGAGGAAGAGAGCTAAACAGGTCTCTCTCCAGGTAGACAATTACAGCAAACATTTATACTTTTTGTTACATACAATAATGAGCAACAGTTGCATTTTGTTTATGCATAGGTCATCCTGCTATCTTATTTTTCTCATCTCTATTTAGACTATAGTCTACATTCCATACTTATCTAACACAAGGTCTCAACAACTTCTCATACAGTTCTTTCCCACTCGCCTCACACAATCCTCGCTTCTACAAGTCTCGCGTTATTAGGGTTACAGCTAGCCTGACTCTTGCTCACAGAGGGGACTGTTTGCATTGAAATCCCCTTCAAATCCCTGTCAGTTCTTTCTCTACTTTCACAGATTACACCAAGATTCTTTGTGACCATGGGATGTGCATTGGCGGGAAACCATGTTCTGGCAATAGCGTTCTTTACAACGCATTCTATGGCTGCATCAGTCTTTGTGAAAGCCCACTGTAATGGTACTGACTCACCCCTGCGGCGCCCCCTACTGGTTACTCCGGGGAATCCGCTTGTCCAGCATTTGGAGCGCCCTCTGCAGGCCGGTGATCCGCCTTGTCCCTACTTCTGTCCCCTGTGTCCCTCCCAGGACCCCGGTGCCCCTTGCTCTGGGTGCTGCCCCGTGGCAGTACCCCACAGATCTGGGTCTCCCCTCCCTGGGGAACCCCCAGGCACTATCCCCACCTTGCCTCAGCACTAGGCCACTGCCAGTCACCAACTAGCCCCCGCTCCCTGGGGCAGACTGCAGTATAGGCCACTCATCACTGGCAAGGAGAGTTTGGGCCTGCTGCCTTGGCCTAGCCCTGGGCTGCTCTCTGCAACCCCCAGTACCCCTTGACCCAATAGTAGGCCGCAGCCTGGGGCTTTCCAGGCTGGAGCTCCCCAGCCTTTCCCCAGCCCTGCTCTACTCAGGTACCCTATGTCTAGTTCCCTGCAGCCAGGCCCTTCTCTCTCTAAATGCAGAGGGAGACTCTAGCCTGAGCTCCTGGCTCCCTGCCTTTATAGGGCCAGCTGAGTCTGTTTGGGGCGTGGCCCCAGCTGCAGCCACTTCCCCTAATCAGCTCAGCCTTCATGCTCCCTGCTCCCTGGGCTATCTCAGGCCCTTCCAGGCAGGAGCAGGTGTCCACCCTGCTACACCCACTTGTGGTATTGTCAGCAACAAGCTCAAACCTTTTGGAGTAAGTGGCAATATTTAGTCCAGTCGTGTTTAAGATTTCCCTTTGGCTCACGAGGCAGCATTGCCCAACACAAGGAGAAAGAATAACGCCACCGCACAACCTTGGCAGGCTTTTCAACAGCCTGAGGGAATGGAGCCATTAATCTTGTTGGATGCTGCAGGAGTCAGAGACATTCGGATAGGGTATTTTCATTGGTGTTTCTTTTGAAGAATAGGAAGCCCAACATCGGGACCTAGCATTCCAAATGAATCGAGCAATCCTTATGTGATATACTGGGCTTCCTGTTTTTTGGAAAACAATGAATATACATGTTGAGCTTTTGATTACCAAAGAGAAATTGCATAAAATTATACAAGTTGGAGATAAGGTGTATTTTGGAGGGTAAACGTATTTCCGTTCCTTTTAGACATATAGATTCATAGCCTTTAAGGCCAGAAGGACCATCATGATCACCTAGTCTGACCTCCAGGCCACAGAACCTCACCCACCCACTCCCTTTGAAGCATGTACACATTGTTTTCTAGGTAGAGGTTCAGTAACATCTTGTTATTATATATATGGCAGTTGTGTCTAGAGACGCCAACTGAGACCAGGGCCACATTGTGCTTAATGCACCACATACACATCGTAAGAGCCAGTCCCTGTCTCAAAGTGTTTACAGCTCAAACAGACAAGGGTGGGAGACAGGAAGTATTATCATCTCTGTTTTATAGATGGGTAATTGACACTCAGAGAGATTACGTGACATGCCAAAGGTCATACACAGTTTGTGGCAGGGCTAGGAATTGAACCTTTTCTTCCAGGCTCCCAGTTACCTGCCTCCACCACAGACCATCCTAGCTCAAGGAGTAAATGTACTTGTCACCATTGAAAGACCGGTGCCAGGAGAACCTCACTAATTCACACTGGCAGCTGATTTAAAATGAACACATTTTGCAAATAAGAGTGAGCAAACAATAAAAGCAAGGCTAAGCCTACTTTGTTCGTTTATTTTTTCAGTTTGAGTTTAGCTGTAATTACAGTTGATTAAGTAGTTCACAATGAATAACTTATCTGACAAATGTAGCCACTTTCTGTTCGCAGAATCTTTCCTTGAATCTGTTTGACGTTAGTCAGTGATATTATTATTTTGCTATTATTTTTAACTAGGGATTGATCATGAACAGACGTCTGTGGCTATTCACTAGTCAAGCTGAGCCGTTTGTTACAATTCGTCAGGTATATAGCACGTTATCATCCGTTTTGTAGCTGAGTGAGCATGAGGCACTTCTGGCACAAATACTTGCTTGTGCAAATCTCACATTCAGTTTCCAGGCAGGCAAATTGGAACTGAACTTTCTGCAGACATTTGTGCCAGACGGTCTGTGGAAAGTAGGGTGACCAGACAGCAAGTGAGAAAAATCGGGATAGGGGTTGGGGGGTAATAGGAGCCTATATAAGAAAAAGACCCAAAAATCGGGACTGTCCCTATAAAATCGGGACATCTGGTCACCCTAGTGGAAAACAAGCACAGGGAAAGCATCAGCGTGGCTGAAACTAGTTCTTTTAAAAGCCAATGGGAATATTTGCAAGGAAAAACAAATCACTTTCCAGGATTTATGCTAATTTTAATGATTTCTGATAATGCTCTCCAGCACACAATAGTATATTTTGTAAAAACAAAGCTAATACCAGCTCACACAGCTGCATTTTCAGCTGTACATTTTGGTTGACAAATTGGGAGAGGAATTATGGAGCAAGTAGTTTTGTGAATTGCAACTGGAGTGAGGTTCTGCTGCAGGGGAGGTAGGTCATTAGAGACTCAGACCAGAGTCCTGCGCAGGGCTATTTCTAAAATCCCACTCCCATCCTGCCCTGCAATACCCACTCCTGCTCCTCCATTGTTTCTTGCATTTCTAGCCTGCTCCCAGCTGCAAAAATCTTAGATCCCACAAATCCTGCAAGAGAGATTCCCCCATGCTACTAAATATACACACACACACACACACACAATTCAGACATAATTTTTAACCACTGAATAAAACAAATCTTGCTTAAACCATTTAAAAAATACCTTCACTCCTGTTATAATAGAGAGTAAATCTCTTTCTATCCCTTGCTTAAATTTAAGCATTAAAACCTTAATTTAAAAAAAGAGAGAAAAACTTGCTTGAAGCGAACTGAAATTCTATTTATGACAAACTGACGAGAGACTTCGTGTTTTCCCGCAAATGACCTCGGTCTGCGATAGGAGGGCTGCCCACCCAGTCCCACCCGCAACAAAGTACATTTTCCCACTCCTGCTACTATGGCAGCGGGTTTGTGGGTCCCACAGGATCCCAGTCCCGCTGCAGGGCTCTATCTCAGACCCACCAACAATGTGCAGATGCCAGCTACTCTGCAGGCACTGAGAGTGCAGCATGCAGTACCACCTGCTGCCACTAGAAGGCTTTAAACGGCTCCAGCCTTTGGGAGCTGCAATCCAGCAGGCTGCCACCAGGGTGCCTGGCCCTACAGCCCATAGACGGCAGGCAGGAGTGCAGAGGCCCCTAGCAGAAATACAGGAGTCTGTGGGCCTATTGCACATAGAGGCACAGAGGGTAGGGCTGTCTGCCTGTGGATATCCACTGTTCCTCCTACGCTCATTGCCTCGGTCCTAATCTGCCTCAGGCAGAACATTCTCCTTCATTCCTCTGGCAAGGTGTTAGCTCCTACCCTGCTTCTCTTAATGTGCATGATGTATTCCCCATCATGGACTTCCACGTGGTAGGGAAGATACGGTTACCACAAGGCTGCTGGGCTGCAAAGCTTTTCTGTCTTTATCTCTAGTACAGACTTCTCCTGCTCGTCAGTACCATCTACTGGGAAAAGTTAGGTAAAGCAATGTGATTGACAGCTCCAAGCCAATGCTTCTCCGGTCAGATTACAGGATTACTGCAGCACCTGGGAGCTCTAGTCATGGACCCCATCGCGGTCGGTGCTGTACGAACAGAACAAAGAGTATTCTTTAAACGGGTAGTTTAGGTCAATCAATCCGGCCATTTTTAAATCCCACTGCACTTGGTGTTGATATAAGAAGTTGCAGGGAAAAGTGCGGCAAATTTGACTCCAGCCAGTGAGGTGTAGAAACAGCCTATTCCTTTAGATAAGTCATTGAATTATTCCAGGTCACGCGTCGGGTGGGAAGGGGGAGGACATTTTGCCAATAGCGTGAGACACAGCCGAGCAACTGAAAGAACGGACGGCGAAACGAGAGGATCAGCTCAGAAGAAAACAAAAAGAAAGTGACCTTCACGTGAAAGAAAATGGGTGGGTGGCACAGTTCATATTTTACAGAATGGAAGTGACTTAAAATACTTTTCTGAAAAGAGAGATTAAAAATGGCACCTTCTGTCTCCCCACTAACGCGTATTCAAAGTCCTACCTGCTGATTTTAGTGAACAAAGAACTCTGAGCTATATGTTGTACCTGACCCAATGTTTGTACATGGCCTAGCACATGTTGGGAGTTACTATAATGCACAAATATTCATGAAGTAAGTTTGTTTTTTACTCCCCTTTGCCCTACAGGATCACTACAGCTACATCAGAGTGATCTAAACCCTGATCCTTCTTGTGCACATGTGTCAGAATTGCTTACAGATGCTGTGTCTTCACTGCAGCATTCAACTGATCATAGAGTTAGAAGAGACCTTGGGAGGTCATCTAGTCCAACCCCCTGCTCAAAGGGGGGGGGGGAGACTAATTCCCAATTATTATTTTTTTGCCCAAGAACCCATTAAATGACCCCCTCAAGAATTGAACTCTCAACCCTGGGTTTAACAAGCCAATGCTCAAACCACTAAACTATCCCTCCCTTATATGGGGCTCCTGGCCTGACTTCCATTGACAGACCAAAATCTCTAGCTCAAGTGTGCTGGTGCTTTCAGTGCGAGCTAGATGGCCAGGCAGGGGGTGGGTTGAAGCTCCAGTGCTAGTAATGCAGTGGAGATGCAGCTGCAGGCTACATCTGGATTAGCACCAGTTGCCAACTGGAGTGTTGTTTCGCAGTGAAGCCGCTCCCACTCAAGTGGAGTAACTCCGTGAACTAACTCGAGCCAACTGTTATAGTGAAGACAAGATGTTAGCTGCAGTCAGTTATACCAGTGCAAACTTATTGGAGGTAAAGGGACCTGCAGATGCATCTGTGAGGGTGCAACTTGGCCAGTGAATTTTCATTAATGGTGATGATGGTGCACAAGGTAGGAAAAGCCCAGCTTGACTCTTAGCTTCCAGGGTGAGTTTGCAGGGCTGCATTTGATACAGCATTGAAGGGGAGGCCTTAGACATGGACCACTCAGTGCCACATGTCCAGAGTCATTTTTCAGAGGAGAGTCTCATGCTGAAGTAACTTGGGACATAGTGAATGGAGTGGAGGTGTGCTTGGGATTTTTTTAAACTTGGAAATACCGGAAATATAAAAATCTTTTCTTTCCTCTAGGGCTGACTAGAGAACTGCAGTGGGAGCGCTCTCATTCCTTCATTGAAGGCCTGAGAGTGTTGAATATTTACGCCCTGATTCTGATCTCACTTGCACTGGTAAAGAAAGGGGATTCAGACCCTATAATTTCCCCTCGCTGTTGATCAATGTTCACTTCCTTGGTGCCTGAGATGTCATCATACTGCTAGTTCTCCAGTCTTCAGAGAAAAAGAGGGCACACGGGACTTGACATTTGAATGTAAAAAAAAAAAAAAAATTAAACAGAAAAAAAATCCCCTTTAGAAATCATGAAGAAGCCAGAAAGAACACAAACCCAATGCTTTTCCTTTATAAATTACATTTGTCTCCATACTTCTCCATTCTAGATGACCGTATGAAATAATTGGTTAGTAGATGGATCACTGAAGATGATGTTTACCCAACGCACGTGTCTATTTAATTTAGGATGGGGTTTTCACTTAGCTCTGCTCCCGTCGAAGTCCAGGAGAGTTTGACCACTGATTTCAGAGTTAGGTCAAAGCGGAGGGCTTTTGAAAACCTGACTCTGATTCATTTATTTAGTGTTATTCAAGCATGAGAAAGTACATATCGCTAGCCTGTGCTGCTTATATTGCCTCCTAATCAGTTGTAAGCACAGTACGGTACGTGAGCATATTTTCATTAGTAATGCTGAGATTGTCTGTTGCTGCAATTAACTGTTATTCACCAGGTAGCCCTGTCCCAGAAAGGGAGTTAACGGCAAGATGGTTGGCAAGCTTCCTGGAAGAACTGTGCAGGCACCGTGATCTTGGGAGACATGCTGCTAACGCTGGTTACAAGCTCCCCTCTTCCCTGGCACACATGGTAAGGAAGGAAGTTCTGA
Organism: Trachemys scripta elegans; assembly: GCF_013100865.1. Taxonomy (NCBI): domain Eukaryota; kingdom Metazoa; phylum Chordata; order Testudines; family Emydidae; genus Trachemys; species Trachemys scripta. The sequence continues at coordinate 120,168,508 of NC_048303.1, forward strand.
GCTGGGCCACCTGAATAACATCACAGGAGCAGAGGCCTAGGGAGGGGTGGAGCCAGGAGAACGTAGCGAAGAAACCCATCCTCAAAATGAACAACGCATTTTACATCAATGAGCATGTTCCACTAATCAGGCATAACTGGAGAGGAAGGGAGTGGCACAGAAGAGAGGGGGAATGAAGAGTATTTCATAGCAATAGAATAAATTAATGCTGCCCTGGTGTGTAGGGGGTTGTTGTACTGGAATTTGGTCCCAGGGTATCATGGAATATATGGTTATAATGGGAGAGTTGAGAGACAGAAGATGTCTGTCCCCCGTGCAGTTCTCTTGCTCTTTAAAACCCTGATAGAGATGGGACACAGATACTGCAGCTCCCGGAGCCGATGATCAGAGCTGGTCGGGAACCAGATTTTCCATTCTGCCAAGAAAGTCAAGATTTTGAAAAAACAAAATAATTCCCAATCAGGATGAAAAGCCCACATTTTTCATGAAATGCAATTCCCCCCACAATGCTTCATTCTGATCACTTCAAAATGTTTCATTTTAATGTCAACCTTTTACAGGAAAGTTGTTTCAAAATGAAAAAAAAATCAAAACCAAAAAAAAATCAAACTTTTCAAAAATGTTAAAACAGGATATTGGCATTTTCTGAACTCTTTCCACCTCCCCTCCCCCAATAACGTTGTCAAAAATCGATACAATTTCACCCATACACAAAAAATCTGTTTTGTGGAAATAGCATATTTCAGCAAAAAACCTGTTTTGACTAAAAAAATTCCAACCAGCTTTTCTGATGGTAGCTCATAGTCTGACGCACATAGTCTAATTTCAGCTGAAAAATATTATTGCAGTGTGTTCCCAGTCAGAGGTCTCCCCGCCTTTCACCACCTATGGTAATATCTTCCTCAGGTTCCCTCCTGGTGAGCAGTAAGTTTTGTCCTGCTTTCATGTAGCCCCTTAACTTTTGCTCAGGGATGGGGGAATAGTGAGGATGAGACTGGAAAAGTTGAGTCCAAGATTTGCACATTTCAGTCCATTAAAGCATTGTGTTTCTTGAAAAGCTATTGAAGCGCAACATATTATTATAGGGGTAGCTGGTAGCAACTTCTGTATTTTGGTTGCCTAATGCTTTGCATTAGAAAAGTTTCTTGTGACTTTTTTCTGCAAAGGCAGCCGGGAATCTGGCATTTCTTAACTTTCAAACGCTTGCCTCTGCTACCTAAATAACTTCCTTTGTAGGCAGCTTTGTGTGTGTGCGATTACTCTCCGATCTGAGAGAAGGTGGAGGGGAACGTAAAGACAGAGGGCAGGTCTACACTACCCGCCTGAATCGGCGGGTAGAAATCGATCTCTCGGGGTTCGAATTATCGTGTCTCGTCGGGCCGTGACAATCGATCCCCGAATCGACGCTTCTACTCCACCAGCGGAGGTGGGAGTAAGCGCCGTTGACGGGGAGCCGCGGAGATCGATTTGCCGCCGTCCTCACAGCGGGGTAAGTCGGCTCCGATATGTTGAATTCAGCTGCGCTATTCGCGTAGCTGAATTTGCGTATCTTAAATCGACCCCCTCCCCCCCCGTAGTGAGGACGTAGCCAGAGAAAGGAACTGTTTAGTTTACCGCCCCTTGCGGCCACACATATTTTAATATTTCATACTTTGGCCCAGAGTTTTTTATTGCAATCAAACTTGTTCACCAGACAGGTTTCCCCAATCTCACCTAGCTGCACTCTGCTACTTTGCTAGTGCTACCATATGAATCTCTGCAGTCAAGGCTTCTTCTGGCAAAACCTCCACTAAAGTGAAAGATGGCTTTGCTCAAGTAAGGGCAGCTGTCTTTTTCCTTTGGATTTCGCAGCAGAACGCTGTGTGCCAAGTACAGATTTGTCCATGCTCCCTTGTTTTTCCAGCCATTTCTCTGAAGAGTTCTAGAGGCACCATTCTGTGGTGTTTGAACTTGAAATTTGCCAGCAGGACAGTCCTAGAGTTAAGGAAGTGCTTTTTGTGACCCCCCAGGAAAATCCAGCCCGAGCTGACTGAATTAAAAGCCTTGGAAACTAGTCACCTGCACATGCTCAGTTGAGTTCATCAGAATCTGGCTACTAAAATCTGCAAACATGTCATGTGCACACAGTCATCCAGATCTTCTCCATGCCACAAAGGGTCCCCTGCGTGCCATCTGCATTGGTCATACTCCCAGGCCCCATTCAACCCATGACAGGTGGCTGGAGCAGCATGCCCCTCCTCTCACCCTTTGATCTAGTGAAAATTGCTCATACCCCAACCTAAAGAGGCAGTCAGGTATTCTCCCCATTATACAAACGGGGTAACTGACAAAGTGCATCAATCACTCCTAGCAAAGAATCGAACCTAGGTTGCCCAGAAAATACCACATTTAAGATTGCCTAACTCTTGAGTGCCTAACTTTGCAACCTTAATAATACTCCTTGAACATAATTTATGTATGAAATGTATATATGTGGGGGACAGTGTTAAATTCTCCTTGAGCACATCTTACATAAAGAAGTCACTCAACTGAACCCTTGTTGTTTTTGATTGATTGGTGGGCTGTTTTAGAAAAATGTTTTCAATGAAGATCATTGTTTTCTATGTACTTGGAGACATTAATTGTACTCACGTTCAAATTTATTACAAAGCTCTAAGTTTAAAAAGAAATAGATAAAGCCCTAATTTGACTGCCTATTTATTGAATGGTAGAAATCCACATTTCTATTTTGCATTTTGCTAGATTAGACAACCATTGGAATAGTTAAATTTTAACTGTTTTTTTTATTTTAAAATGTTCAACTATATGAACTGAGTAAATTCCAACTTCTCTGCTTTTCATTTTTGTTTAGCAACATATTTTCCTGCGTTAAAATCTCTCCATGGAGATTCTTTATCATCAGAACAATATTTTTGGTGGTATAAAATGTACAAAACTATGGGGAACTTGTTTCATAGGATTTGTTTCTTTAGAGAAGTTTCTGACTCACCCAGATTCTGATTCTGAGGTCAGAGCACTATTTATTCGTTTGGAATATACAAATCTTCAGTGATTGTGGAATTTGGTTCTCATCCTTTAAAGAGATTGGTTATGCTTTTCCTTACAGTGAAGACCAATAAGCCATACATTTCCAAAGGGCCTACTAGAGTGTATGAGAGATTTAATTCAGTTTACACTAGACTTCCCCAACAAGCCTGGGTGGATCCCGATCTGAAAGTATCTGCAGTGCATTTACCGGCGCCGTCGTTCACAATGTGTGCCTTGACCTCCATCCGCTTCCCTAAAGGAAAGCTAGTCCCAAATGAGTCTGGTTGTTAAAAACAAGTTTTCTTGGTCAGGGAAAGCGTTCCTGATGGTGGCAGAAACACAGGCACGGAGTGGTGCGCTGTGGACATGCTGCACTTGGGACCTCAAGACAGTTCCCCCTTCGACAGGTAACTGATTGGATTAAAAGGCCTGTCTGACAGCATGTCTGTTCAGCCACGCGGACTAATCAACCACCCCAGCCTGCCTGCTAATAAATCCTGCACCAGGGACCATTCCGCTTGATGATCTCTCCTTGGGGAGTTTTTAAGGCTTCTCTCTGAGAAAACTACTCGGAGTCTATTAAAATCGTAGCTCTGCAGTTGTCAGGTAGTCCCAGAGAGTCATGGGAGGTGCCCATCACCCAGGTGGAGGTAGCTATTACATATTCGAGCAAACAAATAGCGGCTGCTTTGAGAAAACAGAAATTACTACTAGCAAAGCGAATAAAAGGACCTTTGTTACCTGTTCAAGCCTGTCATGTCAGAGGATGAGCCTTAGGAAAAGAAATGTGATACAATCACACACTCGCTCTACACTGGATTCAGTGCTGAAAATGTGTCCCACACCTTTACGGAAAGGATTAAGCAAAGTGTAATTGTTCCTGGGCTGTCACCAGCTCTGGTGTTTGTGCTCTTTGGATGTGTGTGTCACCAGCCAGCTTTCCAGGGTTTTAGGTGTCCTATAGCAGCCTCTCCTAGCTCTCTGAATAGAGTCTGTTGGCTACAAGCTTAATAATTCAGTGATATGAGCGTTGGATTTTCCTTGCTAGGGGGACAAACTTCTGCTCTAACCCATCTGGTCGCAATACGCTCCTGAAGGACGTTGCCTGAATAAATTAGAAGCCAGCAATTGTTGGCTGTACAATATCTATACAGGAGATGGATAAATAAATTAAAGTTTTAATTATTATCTCCAATTTGCCATTGGAGAACTAACAGGAGGCAGCCTGAAGAGCCTTGAATATAGCAAGGAGATGAACAAGCTTCCAGGTTGTTTAGCTGCTGTGGATTTCTTCTCGTCCAGGGCATGAAAGGAACATAAAAAACAATTTCCTTTGTTGCTTAAGATAAAAAGTTAATGAATGTTGGGTCCTAGAGTTGCCTGTGAAGTATTGTTGTGGGATTTTAGCTTTTGTTTGCAATGGGCTGACTGTAGAGACAACTTCTAAATGTATATCAGGCTTGGGAGAACCTTTAAACATCCTAACATCTAGGGTACTCCAGAAATATTCAAGCAGTTCTAGTGCTTGGCAAACTCACAATGCATTTTGAAGTGACGCAGAGGGCAATAAAATGTGCTTGTCTGATTAGCAAGATTAGATTAGATTTTGTTGCATAAAACCAAAATTATTTAAAACAGACAAGCAGGCTTATTGGCTAGACAGGTCTCTGCTTCCCTGAGCAAAGATCCCTCAATATCTGCGCCTCCCTCCCCCACCAACCTAACAAACAAAGTTATGTTGGGGAGGGATAGCTCAGTGGTTTGAGCATTGGTCTGCTAAATCTAGGGCTGTGAGTTCAATCCTTGAGGGGGCCATTTGGGGATTTAGTTGGGGATTGGTCCTGCTTTGAGCAGGGAATTAAACTAGATGACTTCCTGAGGTCCCTTCCAACCCTAATAATCTATGATTCTATATTGTTCTGCAGCTCTTAAACAGAAAGTGATTTATGAAAAAGTTGGTCATGGAAATTCATTGATGCACTGGGCCACTATGTGCTCAGATCTAACTTGTTGCACATGGCATTCAGTTCTTGGTTTCATGGATATGATACTGCTAACAGAGACCTCAGCGGACTCCCAAACAGTGTGCAGAGCAGAGAACCAGCGGTTGGGTTCAGATACCCAACAAGTTTGGTTCCTTACCCAAACTCTATGCTAAGCCTCTTGGAAGGCTGGAAATCTTACGCCAAGGGTGGTTCTTTAGGGAGAGCATCACTTGTCCTTCCACAACCAGGAAGAGCAGCAAACAAATGAAAAAGAACAGGGGGAGTGGAGGGTGAGAACAGTCATCTAAATTCTTTTCACTCTCACAGCCGCTCCCACCTCCCTTAGAACTGAGAGGAGGGAAGAGCAAGCCACTTGCCTGTGCGAGTCAGTAAAACCCACTTGGATCCTTTCCCAGCAGGACTTATATGGGCAAACAAAATGGAACACGCTGGCAGTGTTTGCCTAAAATACACCATTTATGCATTTGGCAAGACAAGGATGAACAGACGGATACACAGAAGAACCGCTCTGCTTTCAGTTAATACGGATGGCGAGGATTTCCTCTTGCTTTGGAGAAAAAGCTAGTAATAGGACAATCCTGGGCAAGCCTTCAAGGTCCACGCTGGCCAGCGTCTTAGTGCTTCTTTCTTATCATGCCTCCCCTCTCCTGGTCTTCCAGTGATGCCAGCCTCACCATTCATTTCCTTCTCCCACTTCTGTCTTTGTGCCGTCTTCTGTGCTTGCCCCAGGCATGGAGTAACCTCCCGCAAACAGAGCACCAGACCCCTCTCCAGAGACTTAACACCTTTCTGCCCCCAACACTGTTTAAAGGGAGCAGACAGAAGGAACGACAGAACTACGGATCCTGGATCTTGCAAGGCCTGTCTCTGTGCCCGTAAGCTCCTCAGTGAGGCTGGTGTCTCATACCAGGCCAAGCAAGTTGTTGGTTTTTCACAATAAACAGACAGTATTCTTTGCTGTGAGATTGTTTTCAGGCTGCATGGGATTGCAGCCTGATGCTGTAGAATCAACGTTCCCCACCAACCGGGGCAGCCATGTAAGCGCGTGCAACCCAGTTTACTCAGCAAGCTGCCGATAAGGGCGCCACACGCTGATTTTAAATGCTGCGTGAAATCCATTTTCTCCACAAATCGGGACACGTCTGCACTTCGGCAGGCTTGATGCTCTAAGTAGGATCCCATGTCCTCTCACTGTACTGGAGCGAAGAAGAGATCAGATTCAGGGAGTCCGCCACTCTGGAGTTGAAGGAATAACCCTGCACCAGATTAAAGATATGTATTGCATTTGCATCCCCCCTTCCCCCTCCCCCAACTATCTTCCTTACAGGGAGTTTCTCGGTGCTTGGACTCATGTTAACACGGCTAGCAGCCTCTGCATCAACTTTAGTCTGCTTGGCAGGGTAGTTCTGCTTCCTTGTGAGCTATCAGAATGGAGCGCATGCTCCGAAAGGGGTCGAATTCACCCTGTCGCGCCATTTGCAGCACACGACAGATCAGAGGTTTCTCTGCTTACCGCACGGTAGGTTACACTGGTTTGCTTTCAAAAGACAAACACTGAACTGACTCCAGACGATGCTTCTCTTGGAATGCAGCTCCCAGCACTAGCCCATACTGAGTCACTGTATGATGCCTTACTCAACAGGTTCATTTACAGTGTTGTAAATATTACAGGCCGGATCATCAGCGGAGGTAAATCTATTGCGTCAGTGGAGGTCCACCAACTTACAGCAGCCAAGGAGCTCAGGCTACTTACGCCACCTGCCCACGCTTCATATGATGTTGCTGAGGGGGTTTAGATGAATTTATTAACAAAGGCAATCTGAGTACTGTATGGAGACCAGAATAAAATATAAATCTGGCTAAAATTCCCTTAATAAAACAATCTTGGTCGCTCATTCTGAGTTATATTTCTATTTTAGCCATAGACCCGTCAGCGTTCAGGCTAGACATTTCACCCAGCTCTGCGTAGGAAGGTGTGTATTTAACCAAGTCTGAAATAGGTTAGACTAGCGGATTTCAAGCCATGACCCACAGAGGCCTTCAGACTGTCAGATGAATGAGACACTCTGAAAGCCAAGCAGTGGGGAAATGGGGGTGCAGTGAGGGGAGGTAGGGAGTGAGTTTCGGGGCTTGGCTACACGGCAAGTTACTGCGCGGCAAGCCAAGGTGTGAATCTACAGCGCATCAGGTTGCCATACAGTAACATCCCCCGTGGACTTGGCTCCAGTGCATGGAAGGCCCGGAGGGCTGTAGCCATGTCGGCACAGGACATGACTGCGTGGTGAGCTGTAGAGTCACACCTGCCCCTGCGGTAGCTTGCTGCGTAGACAAGTCCTCGCTAGCTCTCACGCATCGCTGCACAGAATGAGACGACGGGGGAAATCACTGCTCTCTGGGAGGTTTGGAAGTATTTTGTTACTTTCGTCCTGCAGCCCTTCTGCCCATGACTCCCACGGACGTCACCGGAAGCGCTGCGTGTGAAAGAATCATCAGGCTGAGTGTAACAGAGCCGATAAACACTCCTGGCTAGAGCGGGGCAAAATGTCACATACAACTTTTTTTTTTCCCCCGCAAGCAAAAAATACAGATTTGGTAACCCCCAAGTGTTTTGCGAATTCATGTCAGTTTCACCGAATTGTTTGGATCAAGAAAAAAAAAGTTTCAAAAGGTTGAAATGTTTCATTGAAATTTTGGAAACAAACCTTTGATGTTTCAAGCTTTTCAAAATGACCTTCAATTTTGTTTAAATTAAAAAAAGAAACCACTTAAAAGCTCAAAATGAAACTTCATTTCATGTCAAATAAGAGATTTCATTCAACCCCAAATGAAAGGGTGGTGTTTTTCTTTTTGTTTTTTATTTTAACTTCCCAATTGACTGAAACATTTTCACTTTGGGTCAAGCCAAAAGAATTTTTCCCTTGATATTTTGGACCTGCTGCCACACCAAAAAACCCAGCTACTCACACATCTCTCAAATAACGGACACTCCCCTACATAGTCAGCATGATGGCGCACAACTCACCGCTAGTCTGGCGCCTCCTCCTGGCCGCTCCAGGGATTAGCTCATGGGGTCACACCCATTTCTGCAGTCGCACGCCGTCACTCTGTCTGTCTGCTCTGCAGCCCCCCCGCCCCAAAAAAAACCGCAGCCTCCTCCTCATGGCTCAGCCCTCCAGCCGGGTCACTCAGCGTTCCCCCCTTCCAGGGTATATCAAAGTCTTTCCCTCAGCAGTCCCAGACAGTCTTCCCATTCGCTGCCTCAGGTGCCACTCCTTCAGTGGCTGGTAGGAGAACCAGGCCCGTCCTCTACTCTGGGTTCCAGTCCAGGGACCCTCAACCCAGTAGTTCTGGGCTTTACTCTCCCAGCCCTCACTGCTCCTCCCCTTGACTGCTTCCTACCACACCGGGTTCCCCCGGGCGCACCAGCTCCAAACCCTCTTCCCAGGGAGTGACTGCCCCTTCCCAGCAGCAGCCCCTGTCTGTTCCCAGCTTCCTGGCTTTATAGCCCCATCCTGTTCCTGTCCAGCTCAGCCTGCTTTCAAGCAACTCCCTGCTCCCTGGCTCTTCTTCCAGGTGCAGCCAGTGGAGTTAATAGGCCTACCTGGCCTCTTATCCCCTTCCAGTCCTGGGTGGGGGGACACCCCCTCACAGACAGACATTGGCTTCAGTGGGATTTGAAGGATTCGAACCAAACTTTCGTGACTATTTAAAAAGCTCATTTAAACAGTGGAATGCAAAAGCTGATCTTTTCGGCCTGATTCTGCCACCTTTCCACAGAGGATTCCCGTACTGAGGAATCAATGGGACTCCTCAGGAAGTAAGCTGCTTCTCTATTCCGAGGAAGGGGGGCAGTCAGGCCCTTTAGGGTTGCCATAAATTCCTAATTTGAATCCATTAGGATGGCCTAGGACCCCCTTCCCACCACTATTACCGAAATCCCCAGGTGACAGGAACCTGCAATTCCTTTAGCGAACGCAGTTGCTGCTAGTGGAAGACACATACAAGGGCCCCTCAGCTGACACAGTTGAAGCAAGGCAGAAACAAACTGGATTGTGGTGCCCAAGCCTAACTGTATCATAGTCAGTTACACACATTCACTGGGCATCTTTACCCCAATTGTTTATACTGCTGTTCTTTGAAAAGGAGCGGGTTCTTTTTAATCGTAGCTCTGCGGCCTAATCCCCTCCTGACCCCAGCCATAGGCCTGCTGCTTTGTTTCCTTGCCCTGCTTGAAGACGGAAAGGCTCTTTTCCTGTTTACAAATTACCACAGAGGAGAAGCGTTCAAGGTCAAGGAGAGAGAAACAGCACATCATCTTCCCTGTGAAGTTCAACCTCACGTTCACAAAGATTGGCCCAGCTTCTGAAGTCGTTACTCGGTTTTCACTTGATCTTTGCTCTGGGTCTGTACATAATGTCAGGGAGAGTTGCCCTGAGACAGAACTGAGTAAAAACTCAATAAGGACCCCAAGAATTTGACCCTTTCATATGTACATATACATGCTCCTTTCTCCCACTTTGGCAAGAAATGCATGTATGAGCCGAGTGCTAAAGCCATCACGCTGACCACCACTGTCTCATTATGTCCCTGTACTCCCCGAGTCTATCTGTAGCCATCTGTTGTCTCTTCTCTTTTCCTTAGATTGGCAGCTCTTTGAGGCTGGGGCCATCTTTTTGTTCTGTTTGTACAGCGCCGAGCACAGTGGGGTCCTGATCCACGACTGGGATTCCTAGGCACAATACCGTGAAGAAGAAGAATACTAAAACTGAATCAATGAAGACTACTTACACCACAGAAAACCATACTCACTAAACGTGGGATTGCATAACTATTTCAAAGTTTCTTTCTTGTTTTAAACTGATTTGCATTTTTAAGCCACAGAACAGCATTGTAAATATCTTCTTAACTTTCACTGAGTTCTTTTAATCTGGCTGATGTTCTACAGAGGTTTTTCGCCTTCCTCCGCAGCATGGGGCAGGGATCGCTAGCTGGAGGATTCTCTGCTAATTGAAGTCTCTAAACCACAGGATTTGGGGACTTCAACAGCAGAGTCAAGGGAAAGGGTTGGGACGGCTTTGTGGCCTGCATCATGCGGGAGGTCAGACTAGATGATCATAATGGTCCCTTCTGACCTTAAAGTCTATGAGTCTATGAGAACCCTTAAATATGCAGGCCCCACATGTCTCCCGCTATGTCCCTCCAAGCTCAAGTTGCCACAAACTTTTCACCAGCTGCTAGATCACTGCAGACAAGGAGACTCGGCCACTGGAGTCCCTCTGGATACGCCTACACTGCCTTGTAAACCCAGGTGGGTGGGACCTGGGCTCCTGGACTCAGTGTTTCCAAGCCTGCTCCTGAGTGTTCACACTGCATTGTAAACCCAGCTTACAATTGCTGAGCCCAGCTCTCACAGCCCATACGGCACTGCCCAGAACTTCTGACTCAGGTGTGCGGCTTGAGCTGCGTCCGCACTGCAAAATGATACAGCTTGGTCCCCACTCACTGCAAGACTAAGCTCTGACCCAGGGCCGGCTCCAGGAACCAGCTAAAAAAGCAGGTTGCTTGGGACGGCCAATACCAAGGGGCAGCATTCCGGCCGCTATTGGGACGGCATGTCCGGGTCTTCGTTGGCAATTCGGCGGCGGGTCCCTCAGTCCCTCTTGGAGCGAAGGACCTGCCGCCGAATTGCTGCCGAAGAGTGGAGCGGCGTGATCGCGCTGCCGCGGCTTCTTTTTTTTTTTTTTTTTGGCCGCTGGGGCGGCAGAAAACCTGGAGCCGGCCATGCTCTGACCCACCCCCAAGCAAGGTCCTAGGACTCAGTCCTGAGTGCTTGCTGACCCAAGTCAGACTGATTTGTGTGTGGATGCAAGGAGGGTGGGGGCTCAAACCTGAGTCAGAGCTTATTGTTCAGGCTAGACATACCCTCTGAGGTCCCCAAACTCCAGGTATTGCCTATCTCAGTGGACCTGGTCACCAGCACTACCCTCCTGTCGTTTTTCCTTTGCCCGTGTGTTTAGTTCGTTGGAGCAGTTACGTCTCTCTGGGCCATTGAACCAGGCTCTGTTGTTATTTTTAGTTTTGTACACAGCACAGCTACCTTGTGATGGACCCATGGCCAATGCTATGTAGATAGAGAAATAGTTAAATTGGGCCCAGGGCTAGCAAGGTAGGTCTAACTTCCTTGCTTTTTAAAAAAACATTTGAGTCGCACACCAGGTGGAATTTTCTCATGCTTTGCCACAAACTTGGGACTGGAGCCTGTGAACCCTGACTAGCGTGAGTAATGCTTACTCACATGAGTAGGCCCGTTGACGAGAGCAAGGATTGGAGGGTCCAGGCATAACATCGTAAAGGTATCACGTCCCATGTTAAACGGTAGGCACTTTAGAGCTAGATTTATTTAGCTTTCGGTTGGTTAGCCCTTTTCGTCCGAGGATTAGCTCCATGCCATTTTCAAGTGCTTTGTTTATTTGATTCTAGCTGGGTAATTAACCATGCTGTTGGCTCTGATTCCTGTTCTTCTTTGTCTGGCATTTGAATGCCTTCTTCTCAGCCCTCTTAAGAGTGCTTAGCAAGATTTTACCCATTCTTCACATGAACCTTGATCCCAGTCACTACTTATTTAAAAAAGGAAAGGATAGTCACTGGACCAACTGTTGTCTATAAAGAATGGCACATCTGGGTCACTTGAATAGTCCTCACTGAAAGGATGGATCCCAGCGAGGTGCCCCTGTTTCCCATTGTCAAACAGACTCAATGCCTGTTGTACAGAGCGCTCAGAGAGACCAAGCATCATAGTTTTGTTTTAAAATTCACATGAAAACGTGAATCTGCCCGATGCCTGAAATCCCACTCACTCATTGACATCCATGGGAGCCAAGGTAGGCCAATGCCTTTGAATATCCCATCCTGGAAGTCTACTCGGGTTTTAAAACGTGACTGGCTACAAGCCAGTTTCTCTTTAGTACTTGGCACTCCTTCTCTTTCCCTGTTTATGTCACATGCTTCAATGTTAAAGACCAAACTGTGGATTTACACCAGTGAAACAGAGATCAGACTGTGGCATTTGGTGAAAGCCCCCTGGCTGTATGTACGAAATGCTTCACACAGTGTATAATGAATGCACGTGACAGCATCTGCTTGGCACATGCATATCTTAGCTTGAATATAAAATGACAAAGAACCTGGGGCCGGTTACATGTCGGACAGTGTAGGCTACTCTTTATTGTGAAGAGAAGATGTAATAACCAAGCTCTCATCATTAGTGTTATTTCAACTTTAAAATTAACATCTGTTCTCAAACATTATATCATTTCCCAGGCACCATTATACACAGTAATAGTTCTCAAGGTATATGCAGGGGAAAATAGCAATTCTTTCATTAATTCCCATGTGCCATTGTATTTCCTCGACGGTGGAAATGGAAAACATTATCATCTAGTGGGAGATGTCACCGTTTAATTTAAAACCTTTATTGTGGTTTGAATAAACTGGCCACAACTTGGTTACTGCCTGATTTTTCCATTTACTGGATGTTTAATTTAAACAGATTAAAGAAATGTGAATCTAGATCTCTGCTACATGATCTCGGGAATCCACATGCTGTAATGGCTCAGGCCTATAAACCTGGGGCCCAACCCTGCCAAGCCCCATTAGCTTCAATGACTATTTGGGATTATAACCTTATGGGTCTGAACCAGTCCTACTAACTCCCACGGCTGCAGAATTGTGCCTTATTCCCAAGTGTAAGTGCCTGCAGGAGCAGAAAGGAATGGTTGGGGGAGGGGGATCTCCTCAATAGAAAGCAGAGCTCATCAGAGATTTGTTGCTGAAACAATTTTCCATTGGAAAATGCCTTTTCAACAACACTGAATTTTTTTTTCATTAAATCGTATTAATTTTGATGAAATCACCCAAGGAAAAAAATGTCACGACACATTTTTTTTTTTTTTAGGATTTTCCCTTTTTCAGGAAATTTCAAAACTGTTTGTTCTCTTTCGGAACAAAGCCAAAGTTCAAAATGTCGCCATTTCCCCCCCAAAGCGGGGAAATTGAGGCCAGCTCTTGTATAAAGCCGGTTTTTGGAAAGTGACTGAAATCAATTGCTCATTTACAAGGATTTATAAAAAGCAGGACATCTGAATTCTCAGTCACGTCCCGGTGATAGTTTGTAGTGAGATGCTCGTTCTAACAAAAACTGCCGTCGCTGCTAATGATTTCCATGCTTTCTTACAAGCGATCAAAATACTGATGGATACGCAAGGATTAGTAGTAGTAGAATAACCATAGAATTGTGCTAAGTATTGTACACTAACATCTTCTTACTAACCTCTATTTTTATGGCAGGGTATATTTTTTAGGATATCTAAAAGAATGTTGACTTTGAAAGAATTCTAACTAATGTGTTAGGTTGGCCGTTTGCGGGGGGGTTGTTGTTTTTACTTATTTTACCCTGTTTTAATATTACTTAATAAAAAACCAAATGAGTTAATATGCCAGATTCCTTTTCTATTTAGATGTTCTGGTTGTCTCAACCCTCTTAAATATGTGAACCGGAGCTAGAACGTGGGTCTGATCCTGCCCTGCCCTGGGCGCGATATTGTCATTTACACTTGTACAAAGACAGTGGAAAATGGGGGTTAAACACTACCACGATCAGAAGGGCAACATTTTATACCCATTTTGCACATGGGTAAATAACTCCACAATGAACAGAGCACTACAGCCTCAGGCCCCTTGTATAATGTTAACATAACCTCAACATGGCTTTATTATTGTATTTCTTTGTTAGGGATTCAGTGCAGTGTTGGAGACCAGAGTCTCTGACACAGCGTTCACCACACTGCCCTAATGCTAATCTAACAGAGCCACGTTTCGGGCTAGGAGTGCCATTCAGTATCTCTATGCCCGTTCTGTCACGGAGAATGTCAAATTAATGCCAGTTCTGGAGGCACAGACACCTGTCTGCCTAGAACTGGACTGAAGCCACCAGATGATAATGACTTTCAGTCACTTTCAGCCCTAGGCCAGATTAGAACAAGGGATTTAGAAATTAAAGGCCTTGTAGTCTATTACCAATTCCCTGAGCCCTTCAGTAATTGTTTGACTTGTGTGTTTCTCCTGGAATCACTCAGGGCTTGTCTACATGGTGGGGCAACGCGCACTACAGGAGGTGTAATTTCCACTCGCGCTAACATATTGCACTTTAATTGGTCCATATAGAACCAGCTGGTGCACACAAAAGATTCCCTGGTGCACTTCAACACAGTGCTGTTTGCGACAGTACTACATTAATGCACACCAGCTGGTTCTATATGGACCAATGAATGTGCAATATGTTAGTGCGAGTGGAAATCACACCTCCTGTAGTGCGCGTTGCCCCACCATGTTGACAAGCCCTGAGTGATTCCAAGAGAAACACACAAATCAAACAATTACTGAAGGGCTCAGGGAATTGATAATAGACTTTAGTCTTTAGCCCTAGGTTATATCTGGGTTCCAAACTATACCTGACATTGTACTTTCTCTCAAGGAAATCTTTATTCATAAATAAAGTCAAACACAGTTTTCGTCACATAACACACTTATGTTAGCTTTCTAGGACCCCATGCGAAAGATCAGCTGGTAGCATTTAGCAACCTTTGGCCTCGGAGCCCTGGGGTTGCCTTTTTAGGACTGAAATCTCACTTTTTCTCCTTCCACGGCAGCACAAGCATGGCATGGCTTTGCACACTCAAGCATCATGCAAAAGTCTTCTCTTTCTAACACAGGAAAGGCAGCAGGTCTTCTGCAGTCCTTTTTCCTAGACTCTGTTTTTCCTGTACTTTGGACTGATCTTGCTTTTCTTGTGTATTGCTTCATGTGAGCTGAGATGTTTGCTGGCATATGGTATCAAAGGCAAGGCTCATTGTATCTTGCTTAAGGGAAGGGGAAGAGGGGGAAAAAATCACGGTAGTCTGCCAGGTGGCACTAGGGGAAACAGTAAAGCTTGTGCTTCGAAACCCACTACATACCCCCTGCTCAGTGCTGGAATTAAGATGCCAAGCTAGGGTTGGGATAGGGGGTGTCCCATTTAAGTCACATAAGCTGCCAACCCTCTTTCATTTGATCTCCATTAGGAGAGATCGCCGAGCTCCTTCTTGGACTACGATGTGGGGATTATCTAGCCCTTTGGAAGCAGGATTAAGCAATTCACTCTCACTACACCCTTGTGAGGTACAGTTGGCAAATCCAAGCATTGCCATTCTGCAGAGGGGAGGAAAAAGGGACGAAGCGTTTAAGGCCATTATTGTCAAGCCAGTCCACAGGCTTTGGGACTGAGGCACCAAAATGCTTCAAGTAGGGGCTCCCAATATTTGCGTAGATTTAAAATACAAAGCCACCGATGCAAGGCTAGTGCACCAGGCACCCTCACATACAATAAATACGGCTAAATTAAACCTGAGCAGCATTATAACCATCAGCCCCACAGGAAGTCAGCCAACCAGCCAGCCAGCGACCCCTTTCGTCCTCAGGAAGCACACCCTCCCCCCCCACCTCTCCCAAACCCTCTTTTTGAAGCTGGTCCCGAAAGTCACCACCTTCCAGCTATTTCAGACCAAGGAGGGGAGCAAGTTTGCTTCCACGCCTAATGGGCCTGAGAGGTTTGGTAAATCCAGAGAGCGGCCGCCCTGAGATACCCAGAGATTTGGGACAGCCCTGCAGACCTGTGTAAATCGGCGTAATGCCATTGAACCCCCAGCCGATGGTCAGGCCCCGTGCCAGAACGCCTACATTTTCTGAAAAGAGCCGGCTCCCGGTGACGGCTTCCCGGCTGTGGATAGCAAGCAGAGAGGGGCACCTCCCGGCAGCCTGGACTTAGGTGTCTAACTCTGCAAGAGGGGCGGGGCTTAGCACACACCCCTCTCCTCAGCACCTCCCGTTGGTTAGCGTAGGCAGCCCCCGCCTCGTGTGCTGGCTTTGGTGGATCCCGCACCTCTCTCCCCCCATGCATTGTACAGGGAACCTGGGCACCTCACTCAGGCTTGGTGTTGCAGTGGTTTTCTAGGCTCCAGAGTCCCTTTGTGGAGCCAGGCCCAAGAGCCTTCTCCTGCCCCCACGGAACCAGACATCAAGGTCCCCACTGACATCCGGAGCCAGCCTCAGATACTTCAGTCACGTCAGTTACATGCGGAAATCCCATCTTGGGCTCTGGGTCCAGTCGTTGTGTCCTTTATGCCTGGCCTTCTTCGTGTTGTATAACTTTATAGTCTCCTCTGTCACCCTAGTTTTCCAGCTGGTAACTCTTTTCACACACTAACGCTTGTCTCTCGTACCGCCAGGGCCGGCTCCAGGCACCAGCTTAACAAGCAGGTGCTTGGGGCGGCCAAGGGAGAGGGGCGGCACCTGCAGCAATTCGGGAGCGGCAGGTCCCTCACTCCCTCTAGGAGCGAAGGAGCTGCCGCCGCCGATCGCGGCTTTTTTTTTTTTGTTGCTTGGGGCGGCAGAAATGCTGGAGCCGGCCCTGCGTACCACGCTGTGTAAATATTGGCTTGGGCGCTGTTTATTAGTTCGTATTAATATTCACGCTGTAAAGATCAGCAGTGCCATTTTGATGTCATCCTTTAAGGGCTTTTTCTCTTCTGGCAGTTTGACAGAGCATCAAGCAATTTAGGCAGCTAGAATTCACTGCCCCCCCCCCTCCCCGCACAAGGGGAGGGATGACCAGTGGGAAACAAGTGTTTCTCTTTTTTTTCTTTCCTTGCCCACCCCATCCCCTTCTGTAGATCACGTGGTTCTTTGCTAGTTGAGGAGAGGTACACCCCGATCCTGTTTCAATAAGAATCCACCTGCCCAGAGTCAATCTCAGGCGTGAGGCCTTATTTAGTGAAGGTTTAACAAAAAGACAAATAAATCGTGCCTGTATAGCAAGGAGACACATCCAGAACAGAGTGATTCTGTTAGTAGGTCCCTGTCCGGGGCTGCTTGCAGCTGCTGATGCCCTCCCCCCGAGCAGGTGAGCTGGTGATAGGACAAGTCTGCCTCAGTTTCCCTTTAGTTTGGCCAATCACAGTTGGCTGGATCATTAATAATCTATCCCCTCTCGGGGCAGTGAACAGTCCAGTGAGTAAGGAGATCAGTAACCTTACTGAAGGCAAGGGCAGACAGACTCCCTCAGGTGGATATTGTAGTTTTAAGAATGCTTGATAAAGATCTTGTAGGTGGTTGTCTCTGTCTGAGGGATTGGAGCAAATGTGGTTATATCTTAGGGCTTGGCTGTAGACAATGGATCGTGTGATGTGTCCTGGATGGAAGCTGGTGGCATGTAGATAAGTATAGCGGTCAGTAGGTTTCCGGTATAGCATGGTGTTTATGTGACGAGTGTAGTGTCTCCAGCTAGTGGCCAGGTGAACAAATGAATAGACAATGGTTGCAACCTCTACGACATCAATCATTATTAGTAAAGGGAACAAGGAGCAAGCAGATGTAAGAACAAAAACAAAAACCTTGTATTAGGGTTAAAGGACAGAGTTAAATTCAAGGAAGTGATGTAGGTAGGACCCAAGGATAAAAGGAAAAAGAAGGATTCAAGGGGAACAGATAGAAAAATGAATCCGATGACAATCATCCTGCTTTCCCTCCTGCAAGTCACCATCTCCCCTCTCAACAAACTATACTGAGAGACAGACTCTGACATCACATTGCGGGCAGTCCACTGACTATCAATCTAGTCAAAGCAGGCCGGACATGGTGCTGACACGCCCCTGCACCTTGCTGGGTGTGCGGGTTATCCCATTCCCTCCGACCGGGTCTGAACTCACTCCAGAGCCCATCCCTTGCTCACTAACGCACAGGGCAAGCGCCCCCGGCTGTTGTGCTGGCATCTCATCAGCCAGACTAGAAGAACAGGTGGTGGTTAAAAGCGTGCGAGCGACCACCTCCCGACCAACTCATTTCTAAACGCCGGTGGAGATGGAACTTCCCACCTTTACAAACGTCTGAGCTGGTGGTGCCCACTGAAGGGGTAGCGCAAGAGGGGCTGTTGGTCCCCCCCATCCTGATCCGCCTTGAGCCCTGATTCCCATGTTCTGTCCCCACCTCTTCCTTTCCCTGCCAGACAAGTCAGGAGGCAGCACGCTGCTGCCTCCTCTCCCTCCTATAACATCCTCAGGGGCACCACGCTCCTTGGACACCACCAGGGGGAGCACTGAGAGATAGTCTCTCTGCCATCAGCATCACAGCACCCCTAGCAGCCCGGAGGAGTCACTGCAGGGGGAGCCCTGCTTAATCTTCACAGCCTTGATGGGTGTGCGCGGAGGTTGAAGCTGAGAGATTTCACCTCTTTATCCTCAAGAATGTAAACAAAAGCAGACAAGCACCGTAGGCCAAATCCATACATTCCCCAGTGCCCTTCACTGGAGAAAGCCTGGTCAGTATTACCACATATTCCCCATATTCCTCCCTTCAAACTCTTTTCATGAGTTGACCCAGCTTAGCTTGAGAGAGCTACCAAGACTGCAAGCTCCAGTGGAATGGTTAAAGGGCTATTACAGAGTAGGGCAATTAAAAAAGACTTGCTATAAGTGGAACAAATTCCATAGGAACTCCTAGTGTAATGATGGACCAAAAGGGATGGAAAGAACATGGGTTTGTTTTGGATGTCCTATGCACATGAACAAGAAAAGGAACGAGTAATGAGAAAACCCTGCACAGAATGAGGTGCAAATAACACTGTCCAAACTGGTGTAACTACACTTGTGGATTCGTCCGACTATTCTTGCACCATGCAATATGAGGCACAGTCACACTTGTCATCACCCATGTCACGTCCAAAGGGAAATTGTGTCAGGTCATTCTCCTCAGGCTAACAGACATGGAAAAATCTCAGCTTGTGCAAATAAACGTAGCTGATATTTAACAGATACCCGAGATGATTCGAGGTACTCCTTTTAATTGCTAAAATACACTAGGGCTTTGGAGAAGATGGGGGATTCTTGAAGGATTGCAATGCAGCATTTCAAAGCTGAATGGGGATAGATTGTACATAGGAAGAATTTAACCCAGAAAATTTAAGGAAGAACTATTCTAAATGCACATAGTAGCTTGTTGTGATGTGACCACGTTGTGAAAAACTGTATGCGGTACCACCCAAAGAGCTTTGACACAATAACGTAGAGAACCCGCTCTGCCCTTGTTAGTAACTAGAGACGTCTCAAGCGCTACTATGTTGTTTTGGACTGAGCACAAGGAACAGCGGGTGTCTGACAGGAAACGAGTGCGTTTTTCATGTGTTGTCACAGTAGGTTGCCCATACCACCCATCACGTGGCACGCCGAGGTGAGTGATGATGGTGTATATCTTCTACAACAAAACCCTGTGTGGGGGTTGTTCACTTTATTATTTATTATTATTATTATCATGGCTACCCTGTTCTGGGGGCAGTGCATTTCCAGACAGCTGCAAGCAGCTTGCCTCTTGCCTTACAGCAAATAGCATTCCCATGTCTCCCAGCCGTGTCAGAGATGTTGTATTCTATGTCACTGTCCCACGGAGCGGGAATTGGGATCTGAGTTTTACAAGGCAGTAAAACTTTCAAAGAGGAGATCTGCCAGAGGATATTTGAAAATGTTTGAAAGGGACAATGTAGGGACAGATGCTGATAGTGTCACGCCCCGCTCTACAGATAGGCCCAGAGAGCTGAGTGGAAGCTGCACAGCTCACTGGGAAATGATTTTGCTTTGAAATTTTTCTTTTCCCCACCCAAGTTGTTTCCCCAGCAAGCAACACCAGACATTTTTCAGTTTAAAACCAAAACAGCTTTCTGCAACTGAAAACCCAGAATGTCATAGTCTTTGGGTTTTTCCGTTTTGATGAAAATTGACCTTTTTTCCACAAAAAATTATATTTT
Source organism: Trachemys scripta elegans (assembly GCF_013100865.1). Classification (NCBI taxonomy): domain Eukaryota; kingdom Metazoa; phylum Chordata; order Testudines; family Emydidae; genus Trachemys; species Trachemys scripta. The sequence goes on from NC_048303.1 coordinate 120,188,428, forward strand.
CTCCAAAAGCCATTTCCACCGAGAAACCATTTTGACAGAAAATCTTCTAGCAGCTCGAGTTCTCAATACTTTAGACCTCCATCTGGACTCGGTCCAAGGGGGGTCCTTACCTTGGCATGCATTAAAAAGATCCTATAGGCCAAATTATGCCCTAACACCTGGCAACTCCTCATTATAATTTGGAGAGCACCGTGACATCCATAAGACCTCCTTAGCTTTTAACAGGGTTTCACAGCTGATAAATTTGGAAACAAGGGGTTACACAATGTGTCAATGGAGCATAATTTGGCCTGCAAAATCTATCATGGCTGGGGATGCTGTGTGGGAAAGAAAGAACCCAGCTTGACTCTCAGATCCCAGGCTGTTGGCAGGGCTGATGCTTAGGGAAAAAAGACATTTTTTTACTTCAGGATTTGACATAGAAGACACAATAAACAAGGAATGCCGCAGTGCCTTTTTTTTCAAAGTCACGTTTCTGAGGAGAGCTGCACCATGAAACACCACGTTGTGATTCTTGATGTCTGTAAATGGAACTCCAGCCATCTCACGAGTGACTAGAACGCTTTGTGGTGCCCCCTTCTTTCTTGGGGCACATCTTAAATGACAAGTAGCCATAGGCGAAGAGCTGAACTGTTTGACAAGAGAACGATCAAGAGGCATGAACTAGTTATAAAACTAAACCACTGATATTTTCCGAACGGTATTTGTATCCTCCATGAGCTATGTTGCCTCTATGCTCTTCCCTAATCCTGTATATTAAGCACCCCCAGTTACAGCTGATGCATGAAAATAACTCATACTGTTAACAACTTGGTTTATCATTAATACAAAGAAGAACTAAAGCCCAGATGCTGAAAGGTATTTAGGTGGCTAACTCACGTTGATTTAAAGGAGAATTTGGCACCTAAACATCTTTGTGGATCTGGGCCTAAATGACTAAAAAGCATGTACATCATGGCCCTAATTGTGCTTCCTTACTCAACCTGAGTAACACTAATGGACTACTCGAGGAGTAAAGTGCTAATCAGCATGGGTAGGGCAGCATCAAGGCCCATATTATCAATAAACATTTATATTGCTCCACAGATGTGTGTGGTACTTTTTTGGTTGTGCAAGAGATATAGCCAGAGCCTGAAAGAAATTACAACTTAATGACAGCTGCAAATGTACCATTTTGATAACAATATGGTCAAAAGGGTCTGCTGTAATGTTGGTTTCCTTGCAATTCTGCTCTTGGGCTGTATATAGAATATCAAAGTTGGAAGGGACCTCAGGAGGTCATCTAGTCTAACCCCTTGCTCAAAGCAGGACCAATCCCCAGGCAGATTTTTGCCTCAGATCCCTAAATGGCCCCCTCAAGGATTGAACTCACAACCATGGGATTAGCAGGCCAATGCTCAAACCACTGAGCTATTCCCCCCTCCCCCCCATGTTGAGGAGGTTCACCGTGGCTGCAGGGGGGACTTTTTTTCAATGGCATGAGTGCCAATTATCCATGTTAATTCCCCAGTGCATTGCAGGGAGCATAGATGGAGAAGGCCGAAAACATGCTTTTACAGGGAGCTGAGATGCTGGACCAAGCAAGGGCTCACTACAAACAGTGCATCTATTTAGGATCCCTCACTCCCAATTATTTCTGTCCTCTCTCTGCTCTGCCTGCCCCCAATCATGTAAATTCCAAAATGACCATCATGGCAACCACACAGCCATTTCCCTGATTTTTCCCAACCCCCTCCAGCAAACACAACTGCCCCCACTGCCATCTCTGGGAGAGGGCGGAAAAAAAGGATGCAAACAAACAATGAGCGGGTTGAGACTGAACCAGTTCCACTGTTGTGAGGCTCTTTGGGATTCAGCTGCCACGCTGAGAAGCCTATTTGGTAGATCTCGTGCTAATTCTCCATGATGAAAAGCCGCCTGCCTCCTGGGAACTACCTACAGCCTTCAAGAGTGGTCAGGTCTGGCAGTTTTATCATGCACACTAAGAGAAGACATAATCAATTCCCCAGTTGGCACTCTACGCTGAATACCCACTTTTTCAGCTTGATAGCAGGCCTAAATTAGTTATTTAGCAACTAGACCCTAATTTAAAGTGAGCAAGTACCTTGACAAGGATCATTGTTCAAGGCCAGACCCCTTTGCTTTCAGACGAGAGGCCCACAAATCCCTGGAAGGTGATAAATAGACAATTAGAAAATAGATATATTTTGTTAGCTCTACAAAGCTCCCCGGTGCTGTCAAGCTCACAATAAAGGGGGCGCCAGTAAATTGGTGGGCAATGAAAGCCAGCTGTACTGTCATCACTCCAACAGACACAAAGCCATATGTGGCCATTTACAGGACATCCCGGAGAATAGATTGGGCCAATAAGACCAGAGGGAACTAAAAATACTTGACAAAGTTGGCTGCTCTTCATTTAACAAGAATAAAATATCTAATGGAGTGTAATGGAGCCCATCAATCACCTCCGGGCAAAGCTCGGCTCGAATACTTTACTTTTAACTATTAATGGAAGTTTCTTTTCTCTCTGTAATAAGTCAGAAATGAATATCCTGTGTCTGCAGCACGATGGTGTTGCGTGAATAGTAACAAATGAGGTGTACCTGATAGCGGGGATAGAAAATGAATTCTGACTTAAATCCAGGGAGAGAGAATGAGCAAATTAGCACCCACAGACTCCGACGCCCTAAAAACAACTTACCGCCAGAGATTTGTTAGCCTGCGTTTGGAAATTAGTCCAGTCAGCCTGGCCAACTTGCTTTTATTTATTCGTTTTTTTAATCGTTGGGGTTTTTTGGCAGGGGTACATGAAGGGAAGTTTTGCAGTGATCTGTTAGGAAAACATAGTTTCGGAAGCTCAGTTTTATTTTCCAAAAACGAGTCTTTGGAGGTAAGGAATGGAAAGCAGGCAGAGTCTAGCATAGGATCTCTATTACCACAGCTACTGTGGGCTTAAGCTGGAAAGGCAAACGTAATCCTGGACTCCTTCACAATGATATGTCCTTTAAGAATGAAATTTTCCATTGGAGCAGTGACAGCTCTTCCTACAATACTTTGCCTTAGGGGCATGTAGGTGGTGTCTGCTTCCGGTAGCTTCTAGTCCAGATCATCCAGAAGAAATGGTAAAATCTCCACATATAAAATAGCTCTAGTTGGCCCCATCCTTTGTTTGTGTGTGTGTGTGTGAGAGAGAGAGACAGACAGACAGACGATAGCTGTTGTAATCACTGGAAACTGATATTTATTAACTCTGAAACACTACATTGTTTTGTGATGAATCCCTACTGAAATATCAGCTAGCAAATCATAAACCATTGTCTTAATCACTCGCATTAAGCATTAGCAGTGCGCACTAATATTAAAATTCCAAGACCCCCATAAAGTAAGAGTTTTGTTATAGCAATTAAAGAGTGTACATAAGTGCAATGTCTGATCGCTTACTTATTTTTAGCTGCTCTCCTATCTTAAGGCAAGAGTAACATTCTATTTTGCAGAAAACCAAATGTCACCCTCTGCATGTACTTGGTTGTACAAAAAGCAATACAGTCAGCTGGAGAAAAGTGACCTTCCATTATGGAAGTGTCCCACAGAACTAATAGAGAATGATAAACCTATAGACTTGAATAGCAAATGTAGAGAATTATATCCCTGCTACAGAATGGTTAAAAAAAAACCCAGGACATAATTTTTATTACATTCTATAAGTTTATAGAGTAATTTCTTTAGAAATAAAATTAATAAATAAATAAAAAAAGAACAAGTTCAAAATCTCTTAGAAAAGTTAGATGCCTGCAAGTCACCAGGGCCTGATGAAATCCATCCTAGAATACTCAAGGAGCTAACAGAGGAGGTAACTGATCCTCTAGCTATTATCTTTGGAAAATCATGGGAGACAGGAGAGATTCCAGAAGACTGGAAAAGGGCAAACATAGTGCCCATCTACAAAAAGGGAAATAAAAACAACCCAGGAAACTACAGACCAGTTAGTTTAACTTCTGTGCCAGGGAAGATAATGGAGCAAGTAATTAAGGAAATCATCTGCAAACACTTGGAAGGTGGTAAGGTGATAGGGAATAGCCAGCATGGATTTGTAAAGAACAAATCATGTCAAACTAATCTGATAGCTTTCTTTGATAGGATAACAAGTCTTGTGAATAAGGGAGAAGTGGTGGATGTGGTATACCTAGACTTTAGTAAGGCATTTGATATGGTCTCACATGATATTCTTAACGATAAACTAGGCAAATACAATTTAGATGGGGCTACTATAAGGTGGGTGCATAACTGGCTGGATAACCGTACTCAGAGAGTAGTTATTAATGGTTCCCAATCCTGCTGGAAAGGTATAACGAGTGGGGTTCCGCAGGGGTCTGTTTCGGGACCGGCTCTGTTCAATATCTTCATCAACGACTTAGATATTGGCATAGAAAGTATGCTTATTAAGTTTGCAGATGATACCAAACTGGGAGGGATTGCAACTGCTTTGGAGGACAGGGTCAAAATTCAAAATGATCTGGACAAATTGGAGAAATGGTCTGAGGTAAACAGGATGAAGTTTAATAAAGACAAATGCAAAGTGCTCCACTTAGGAAGGAACAATCAGTTTCACACATACAGAATGGGAAGAGACTGTCTAGGAAGGAGTATGGCAGAAAGGGATCTAGGGGTTATAGTTGACCACAAGCTAAATATGAGTCAACAGTGTGATGCTGTTGCAAAAAAAGCAAACGTGATTCTGGGATGCATTAACAGGTGTGTTGTGAGCAAGACACGAGAAGTCATTCTTCTGCTCTACTCTGCGCTGGTTAGGCCTCAACTGGAGTATTGTGTGCAGTTCTGGGCACCGCATTTCAAGAAAGATGTGGAGAAATTGGAGAGGGTCCAGAGAAGAGCAACAAGAATGATTAAAGGTCTAGAGAACATGACCTATGAAGGAAGGCTGAAAGAATTGGGTTTGTTTAGTTTGGAAAAGAGAAGACAGCGGGGACATGATAGCAGTTTTCAGGTATCTAAACGGGTGTCATACTGAGGTGGGAGAAAACTTGTTCATCTTAGCCTCTAAGGATAGAACAAGAAGCAATGGGCTTAACCTGCAGCAAGGGAGGTTTAGGTTGGACATTAGGAAATAGTTCCTAACTGTCAGGGTGGTTAAACACTGGAACAGACTGCCTAGGGAGGTTGTGGAATCTCCATCTCTGGGATATTTAAGAGTAGGTTAGATAAATGTCTATCAGGGATGGTCTAGACAGTATTTGGTCCTGCCATGAGGGCAGGGGACTGGACTCGATGACCTCT
>NC_048303.1:120193931-120261000 GCF_013100865.1 Trachemys scripta elegans
TGGGGGCTGCGATCGGCCGAACCTGCCGCGTCAGCAGGTAAACAAACTGGCCTGGCCCACCAGGGTGCTTACCCTGGCGAGCCGTGTGCCGAACGTTGCCGACCCCTGGTCTAGACAGTATTTGGTCCTGCCATGAGGGCAGGGGACTGGACTCGATGACCTCTCAAGGTCCCTTCCAGTCCTAGAGTCTATGAATCTATGAATAAACCCCGTTGATTTCATCCCTGTTCAATTCTAAAGGAATATTCCATAGGTGTTGTCAGGGATTGAAGGTGGAAGATTTGACCTTTTGCCTAAGATCCTAATTGTACTGGCCTCATTGCTGCAATTAGTCTTTAGCAAAACATAAGAGATGCTCTAACTTGCCCTGGCTCACAATATATCTGCATCCAGGATTTTAGCTGGGTATTTCTAAAACTAAATCCTTTCATACTTCTACGGTGATTGCTACCCATTATAGCTCTAGAAAAGGGGTGGTCAATAGGCAGACTGCAGGCCAAATCCAGACTGCCAAATGCTTTTGAATGGACCCTGACATCTTTTAATTTACTTAGTATTATCATTATTATTATTTTCTCTGGAGTCTGCACCTTGACTATACCTTGACCAAGAAATTTGGACCTTGGCAAAAAATAATTGGCTACCCCTGCCCTAGGACATCCATTCAGAGCTATCCGCAGCCATACGTGAACTTACACAGCTATTTCTTAATGAATTTTTACCATTTTTAAAATTACAGTGAAATGCATTAAATTATTTACAGATATATGTGAGTGTGCACGTATAGGTAAACACTCTTTAAATACATATTTGATGTATACTCATGTACATACATATGTAGTATTTGCGTAACACCCTAGAGGCCTCAATTGAAAGCAGGTCCCACGGTGCTAGGCGCTGCATGAATATATTGTAACTCTCCAGGGCAGGAATTGTTCGTTTGCTCTGTAAATCGACAAGACAGACAAAGCTGGGCGAATGATTGTGTTATCTCCATTGTACAGATGGGCACAGGGAGATTAAATGACTCGCCTGAGGTCACATAGCGAGTCCAAGAATCAATCCTCAACGGGAGTTAGGCACCTAAATATCTTTGAAGATCAGGGCTCCAGGGCGTTAGCCACCAGCTCAGCCCTTTAGCTTCAAGATCGGAATCTGGCTCAGAAAAATCACCCTTCTTTTAAGTTTGTAGTTAGATCTGGGACATGTTGTGAAACTTGTGCCTCCTTTTCTCCAGCCTAGTGAGACCTATAAGAAGAGCAGGGCTAAATGGACAGAGAAAAGCATCTATGAGCCGCTTCACCTATGTTTTACTATTATTATTTAGGCACAAAGATGGCCACTAATAAAGTAGTGATTAGGACCAAGCATCTGCAAAGAGAAAAATGCCTCAGGCGGCCCTCCCAGTACCGAGAGCCTTTACACGCATGCCCCCAAAGTGTCTCCAGCCAGTGCAGAACAAGTAGCAGTAGTGGGTTGTAAGAGCAGTGGGTCCCCTGGGAGGTGTCACCACCGATAGCAGGAGAAGCCCCAGACACAGGGCGGTGCTGAACGTAGGCCAACGTAACACCATTAGTTGGGTTGAGCAGCCTGTTCTACTGCGGCTGCACTACCATTGTTAGTCACATTAGCTAGCTCAAAACTAGCCCAGGGATGGCTAGACACGCTGCGGTCACACCTCTGATGTACCCTGGGGCACCTAAACACTTAGACACTTTTGAAAATATTCCCCTTGGCCTCTGTGTGCCTCCTTGGGGCAGGGACCATCATTTTGTTCTGTGTTTGTACAGCGCCTAGCACATTGGGGTCCCAGTCTGTGACTAGGCTCTTAGGTGCTACATACAAATAATAAATAAGAATAATAATAGACTTCCACTTGCACTTACAGGACCAGGTTCTCAGCTGCTGTAAATCAGTGTAGTTTTCATTGGAGCCCCACTAGTTTGTTCATACTCTGACCCAAGAGCTTCAATCATGTTTTGACAGGTTGCGCTATTATCCAAGAAACATACTTGATACAGATCAACAGTAAGAAGACCTTAAAACAGGGGTGTGTGCTATGATTGAACCGAACAAGGAGCCAGGAACTGCATGGATGCTCATGTGACACAAGGAGGAGAGCACTGAACTGTACTGAAAACAATCTACGGCTAAAGCCTGGGACAACCAAAGCTGTGTGGTGAAGTGGATCACGCTCAGTAGAGGAAAGGCCACTGTGTGTGTGTGGGAGGGTGTGTGTGGGAAGATGTCTGTCACCACCACCAGGTTGTGTAGTTCCCAGGATCTGCAGTCTGGGCCATAGACAAATACTGTCATTACCTGTTAGCTGCCTGACACTAGTGTCTAGAGTCCTGATGTGCTGGGTGCTGTACATATGCATGTGAAGAGACAGTCACTCCCCCAAAGAGCCAGAGATCTAACCGGACAAGACAGCTGAGCAGTGGAAGGCAGGCAGGATTATTATCCCCATGTTACTGGGGAACTGAGGCACTGGGGGCCAAAGGCTAGATTTGTAAAGGTATTTCGGTGCCGAACGGTGTAGATAGGCATCTAGTGGGATTACCGAAAGCACCCAGGCACTAACTGCCACTGTCTTCCCTCTGCCCACACAACCTTATCCACGCACACTAGGAAATCACCCTCCACTCCCACCCTCCCTTTGGTTCCCACCCTCGCTGACCCATTCCCTCTCCATAGTCCTGGTCGCCTACGCTCCCCCTGTCCCTGGTTTCCTCTGGTCCACCCTCAAACTCGTCCCGGCCACCGCACGCCACAGGGTCAAAGCCCTTCCCTCCTTCCTCCCCACAGCTCCACCCTCTAGCCCCCGATCTGCATCCCCCAGCTCTGGAATCTTTCCCCCTACCCAAACCTAAAAAACCCACGGAGGCTGACCAGACAGCAAGTGTGAAAAATTGGGACGGGGGTGGGGGTAATAGGCACCTATACAAGACAAAGCCCCAAATATCAGGACTGTCCCTATAAAATCGGGACATCTGGTCACCCTAAACTAGGGGTGGGCAACCTGCGCCCGAGAAGGAGCCAGAATTTACCAATGTACATTGCCAAAGAGCCACAGTAATACACCAGCAGCCCCCCATCAGCTCCCCCCAGCTCCTAGCACCTCCCACCCACCGATAGCCACGCCAATCAGTGCTTCCCCCACCCCCCGATCAGCTGTTTCATGGCATGCAGGAGGCTCTGGGGGGAACGGGGGAGGAGCGAGGGCACTGCAGGCTCCGGGGAGGGGGTGGGAAAGGGTGGAGTGGGGGCAGGGCCTGAGGCAGAGCCAGGGTTGAGCAGTGAGCACCCCTCGGCACATTGGAAAGTTGGTGCCTGTAGCTCCAGCCCCAGAGTTGGTGCCTATACAAGGAGCCACATATTAAGAGCCGCATGTGGCTCCGGAGCCACCGGTTGGCCACCCTCGCCCTAAACCCACGTGACTCCCAAGGCTCAGAAGCCCGCTCCCCAGGTAGTTAACTCTTTCCCCTATTCCCCCTCCTCCCCCCATGCTCACGAGCCTGCCCTGCCCTCGCCCGCTCAGAAACATTCCCTGATTTGGGCCAGGAGCAGCAGGGAGGGACCGCAGAGAGTTGGTGCAGAGCAGTCTGCATGCGTCCTGCATCTGTAGCCCCTAGGGGCACATCAACACTGCACAAACCATCCCAGGCCAGCGAGTCTCAGAGCCTGGGTGTACAGACATGGGCTGGAGGGGCTCACACTACGGCACTGAAAATGTGCAGTGTAGACATACTCCTGCTCGGGTTGGACCCCGGGCTCTGAGACCCATCCCCCTCGCTGGGCTTCACACCCCATTCTGCAGCCCAAGCGGGATCATCTACATGGCTATTTTTAGCCCCATAGAGCAAGCCCCATGAGCCAAGCGTGTAGACCCAGGCTCTGAGACTCGCTGCCTCAGGTACCCTCAGAGGTCTGTGTTCCCTGCTCTGTGCCTCTTCCCATGGACTGCAGGGCCCCCGGGCTGGCATGGAGCAGACCTAGCCCCACTGACCCTTGGTGCCTATGGCGTCTTCTGCCTGGTCACCCCAGCGCTACCATCGCCTGTTCTATCAAGAGAGGGGGAAGGATAGTTCTGTCACTATCTTCACGTCAGCTCCATCGAGCACCGTGTTGAAGCTGAAATCACAGAGATCCAACTCCCTCAGGATGCTGAGGGCTTTGGAAAAGTCTGAAAGTATGGAGTAGAGCTGGGTGAAAAATAAGGGGCAGAAATATCACCATTTTTTTCATTAAATTTCCTCTTTTGCTCCCCCCCCCCTGCCCTTTTGGAGACATTTGAAACTTTAAGGGGAAAAAACCCTCCCTCAATTTGATATTTTGGAGAGTTTCATCTAGCTCTCGTCAGCAGGAAGGGCTTGGGCTCAGAGGACCTGCATTTACTTACAGCCAAAAATTATATTCAAAGCTTTCCAAATTGCATGAGGCGGGGATATGACGTACTGATAAGAATCCTTTGAAGCAAGAGATGGTGGTGCTATTAGACAGATCTTTGCTAATTATTGATAAGGCACATTCTTAAAGTTCCAAGATTAAATTAACATAAATCGTATTTGTAAAAGAACAGTCCCTTGCAAATGCCTTCTGTCTGGCCATTTTCTTGTACTTTGTTTACATTTGATAGGACATAATGAGGCCATCTTGGTGCCAGTTTGCATCTCTGCTAGAAACATGATTCAAGAGCACAGCCTACCATTGTCGAATGAAATTGCCAGAGAAGTAATTGCTTTTCAGAAGGAGCCTGTGCTCATTTATATGATTATGATTTGTTGATTAATCTTTTTTCCTCCTTTCTGGACTTTGCATAGTAAGCAAGATCGTCCCCTTTGGTAGCTTTATCATTTTAATAAACCTTGGCATGGAGGCAGAAATCCGGGACCACCTGAGCACTAATTAATCAATTTACCATGGACTGTGCAAGGTATTAGGTTAACCAATGCTCCTTGGTGAACCAAGAACCCATTAACCATTCTTGTCACACTGTGTGTGAGGTGTGCTACACCTTTTACGTTTCTTAACAGAAAAGAGCTTCCCACATCAGCCAGTTGCTACATGAAAGCAGAATAAACGGATTCACTAGATCCCACTAAAAATCCTTTGGCTTGGTCCTCCAACAATACAACCATCAAAGATCACATTTTTATACCTATCTCCAGCTCAGGAACACAACAGAAAGGGGCAAACATACAGCAACCCATCCGCAAGTTTGAAAATCAATTGCAGAAACTCAGAGAAGCAGGCAGAGGAAAAGGACGAGTTGACATGCTCTGTATTCCGCCCAGTAGGGCTGAAATCGGTAAACTGCAGCACATAAAAAGAAAAGTGGGGAAGCAGAATTTCAGGGCAACAGAGAAGATGACACCTAAGGCAGATGTCTTCCTAAATGCACATGCCTCCAATACTTCACAGGGAACTCCAAAGGAAAGTGATCACATGCTGCTTCTATGCTGCAGTGACATCAAAGACTAGATCCGCCTCTTCCCCGCCTAAGCCCAAGAAGCTGGGCTTGGTGCAAGGGGATTTCCATGGGAGTAGGTGGGGTAAGACATTTGTCTCCCCACTTAGAGGCTGATTTTGCAGCTTTTCCTGATCCCTCCCACACACGCATGTGGAGATGGAAGTCACCCCATGCAAGGCGGGCTCTGTGGCATGCAGAAGTGGGCAGAAGAGTTTGTCTAAAAGCAGGGACAGCCAGTTCTAGTGTGGTCATCTGTATAAGGGTCCACATAGCCTGTCCCCCTCTTTGTAAAGCCCAAGTCCACAGAGCCCATGATTGTCACCCAGGTAATGCCTTGTAGCAAACCATCAGCGAAGCCAATGGGACTGCTCACAGGCTGAACACTGAGCGTGTGCTTAAGTGCTTTGCTGCATCCAGCTACGCTGCTCCACACCTTTGTAGGAAGGAGGCCTAAGCCAGGCGCATGTATGTGTCCGTGACTGGTTATCCAGCACCTCCCTGGCAGTGTGTTCAGGACAATGTGTGATCTGGGCATGTAGATTAGGTGCATGCGCCTAACGTTGGAAATCTAGCTCATACTTTTTTCCTACAATCTTGGACCTCACACACCTGGTGCCATATAGTGACCCAAAATGTAGATTTTAAATTTGCATACTACTCTGCTCCTGAAGGCAGAGGGCTTCCAGCTCCTGACAACCTCCTCCTGGCCCCTGCAATCCAGCACATCTCTCTTCCTGCAGATACAGGCAGGTTTCATCCCCACTACTGGGCCTAGGGTGGGGTGAAGTCCCAGAAGGGCCTGTTCCTCCCTGCTTCCCTTCCCAGGCCTGGTGTGGGAGGTAGGTTCCGTAGGGGGGTCTCTGCACATATTCCCCCAGGCCTGGGGTTCCAAAGATGGAGAGGGGAGGAGCCAACTCAATACTCACGAGAGGAGAGGAGGGAGCAAAGCTGCCATGAGCTGCTAGGCTCCTCCTGCTCCTTCCACCCCTGTTGTGCAAATGGTATTGGTGCTGCCTTTGCCTATCCCTATCCCTATCCCAAACCTGCCTGATGTGAGAGCGTGGCCTGACACACAACACAGCTCTGATTGGCTGCCCTGCCCAAGGAGGTGGGAGCGGACAACCACTCAAGGGGGGTTTCTTCATAGGCTGATTGGTTTTCCCTGCAGGCCCTGGGGAGAGGCTGAAACCCCCTAGCCTAGCAGGAGGAACCCGGAGAGTTGGCGGCTCTGTGGTCTGTTCAGTGATGTGTGTGACATTGTCACGTTCTTGTGTATTCACACGTAGCCCAAAGCACATGCTGCTCTGAGTGATAATATTTCTGAGGGAAGCATAACTTACATCTTCTAGTTTGGTCTCCACCCAGGACCTGTGGGCCAGACCCAGCTAATGCCCAGTAAGGGTCTGGCTACACCGCAGCCCGCACAGGCAGACTTGTGCATCCACACTGCTATGTCTAGTGCACTCGTTCATGCCCTGCTAGCACAAGTCTGCGAATTCAGTGTAGACATAACTTTTGGAGCAGGCCCAATACCTGTAGATAGAATTTTCCTCTCCCTTTTGCACACAGATACACCATGCGCCACTCATCCATTGCAGGTCACACTGCTCCTCGGATGTAGAACCCTATCAGGATGCAGCGAGAATGTGGGTATTCTAATAATTTTTGTTTTATTTTTTCCTTCGTTCTGTAGCTGTGTACTTTTATGGTTTGTGTAAGCTATCTTCAAAGTGTCTTTGAAAAAGAGGAGACTAAGAGAGGATATGATAGAGGTATATAAAATCATGAGTGATGTGGAGAAAGTAGATAAGGAAAAGTTATTTACTTATTCCCATAATACAAGAAGGGGCCACCAAATGAAATTAATAGGCAGCAGGTTTAAAACAAATAAAAGGAAGTTCTTCTTCGCGCAGTGCACAGTCAACTTGTGGAACTCCTAACCTGAGGAGGTTGTGAAGGCTAGGACTATAACAGCGTTTAAAAGAGAACTGAATAAATTCATGGAGGTTAAGTCCATTAATGGCTATTAGCCAGGATGGGTAAGGAATGGTGTCCCTAGCCTCTGTTTGTCAGAGGGTGGTCATGGATGGCAGGAGAGAGATCACTTGATCATTGCCTGTTAGGTTCACTCCCTCTGGGGCACCTGGCATTGGCCACTGTTGGAAGACAGGATACTGGGCTAGATGGACCTTGGTCTGACCCAGTACAGCCATTCTTATGTTCTTATGTTCTCTTAGCGCAGTTACCCAACTGCATTTACTTCCACTTCATTGCTCTAACCTATTTTCAAATTAAAATGTTTTTATGTGCAGCCTAGATGCGAATGGTCAATGTATTGCTAACTTCACAAGTGAAACTAAACTGAAATCATTTAGCCCTACAATTACATTAAATATGGTGCATTTTGAACTCCTAAAAATTTAATTTTAAAAATCAAATTAAAGAGAATATTTGCATTATGAGGCATGAAAAAAGCACACCTTTTAGTGATGTAGTTGTTGATAGAGCTCGTGAAGTCTGATTGTAAACCCTTACATTTGGAAAGCCATATATCACTCTGTGATGGGGTGTCACTCCCTCTACAAGCTGGTTGTGCCACTGTTCCTCAGTTTCCCCTCTTTCTTGGCCTCAGAGGTATACAGATGCCTCATAACAGCTGATTTAATTAAATTCTCCCCTCTTCAGGTCTGCTTTATTAAGCCAAAATCCAGAAAACAAACAATAGAGCGAGTTGGAAATTTTCCATCAAAATGTTTTTTCAATAGAAAACAGCTTTTGGAGAATGAAATTTTCATAGAAAAATTTCTGGCTTTGTCAAAATGTTCTCTTTTACTGAAAAGCTGGAAAAAAAACCTCTTCTTTGAGAAAAACCTGAACAAATTTGACGAAAATTAATTTTTTTTTTAAATTATCAACATGTTTTGCAGAAGGAAAAAAAAAGTCCTTTCCCAGCTTGTTCGGCTGCAGTTAGCTTGGCCACCTAGCATGCATTAGGTTCTTTCCCTGGTCACGAGGGTTTCGTAATCAGCCCATCTCCCCTGGCTGGAGCTTATGCTGTCCATGCTGCTCTCAGAGAACCGCCCGGTGCTTCCTGCTCTCTGTAGGTCTCTCTCTCTCTCTCAGGCCTTCTTCCTGGCTGGTGGAGACAGCCTCTTGCAGGTCCTACAGTGACCCCAACCTAAGTTCCCTCTAAGCTGCACGGCCGCACAGCTGCATATTAAGTGCCGTGCAGGCGCTCAGGGCTGCGGCGGGGAGAGATGCCTCTCCCCAAACCCCAGACCTGCTGCGGTGCCCCTCCCACGACTCCAACCCAGCCCGGCCCCGGACCTGCCGCAGCCGGGGGACAGGCACCCCTCCCCTGGCCCCGACCCAGCCCAGCCCCGGACCTGCCGCAGCCGGGGGACAGGCACCCCTCCCCTGGCCCCGACCCAGCCCAGCCCCGGACCTGCCGCAGCCGGGGGACAGGCACCCCTCCCCTGGCCCCGACCCAGCCCGGCCCCGAACCTGCCGCAGCCGGGGGACAGGCACCCCTCCCCTGGCCCTGACCCAGCCCGGCCCCGGACCTGCTGCAGCTGGGGGACAGGCACCCCTCCTCCAGCCCAGCCCAAGCCCGGACCTGCCCCGGCCGGGGAACAGGCGCCTCTCCGCCCAGCCCAGGTGCTGCTGCTGCTGCTGCTGGGAGAGAGCACTGGGAGAAGTCCTCTCTCCCTACCGTAGCCCTGGGAAGCCCCAATGCATCCCAAACCCCTCATCCCCAGCCCCACTCCAGAGCCCACACCTCCAGCCGGAGCCCTCACCTCCTGCACTCCAACCTTCTGCCCCAGCCGTAAGCCCCTCATCCCCGGCCCCACCCCAGAGCCTGCACCCCCAGCCAGAGCCTCACCCCCCTGTACCTCAACCCTCTGCCCTAGCCCCCTCCCACACTCCGAACCCCTCAGCCCCACACATCACTGTCACACATCACCTCCATATTGGACAAATTAGAGGGGACCCTGACCCCTACCTAGTCACATGCCCCTTCTGGACAGGGCTTCACCTGGGCTGCTTAGTCCCACACTTCCGAGGAAAACCTGAACACACAGGTAGAATTAGCGCCAATCTCCCTGTTATTCCCTGACTCCACAGTTTTACTGTAATGCATCTGTGGTACTTCAAGCCAGCTTTACTCTGTACTTTGCATGTCAGTGATTTCCACATACTGTTCTGTGGCCTCACTGGCATGCAGAAGTGCGTAAGGCTGTGGAATAAAGTATTGCTAGATTTGTAAGCAATTCGGGGCAGAGGCTGTCTGCTTGTTATGTGTTTGTTCAGTCCCTGGAAGAATGTGCGCCTAGCCCAGGGCTGGTGTTCCTAGCCGCTATTGAAATACAAATAAAATAACAGCATTGCATTTGAGACAGAATGTGTGATCATGTAATTACAGACTAACAGCTGTCCACAAGGAATGAAATGAGTTGCCAGTTCAAGCATCAATTACAGTAGAATTGTCAACCTTACCAACGTTACTATAGGTCAGTTACCAAGAGACACATGCAGCTTGAATGATCACTAACCACCAGAAGAGGTTCTTTCTCTGGTAGCCCCCCAGGCCCTTTTCTCTGAGCTGCAGATTATCCTGTTTTTCCATAACTTCAGAAAGGATCAAATCCAAACAGAACTGTCACAGTTATAAGTGACTTTAGGAAATGACAGGCTGGTTTTTTGTTTTTTTTTTAGCTAAATATGACAATTTACTATCCATATTACCACGATAGTTCATTTCTCAACAGTATCTCAATATTTAATTTGCTAAATGCAATTAGCAAACCCACCATTTGTAAGTGTATTTAAACAAAAGTATTTATGACTGTGCTTTTCGCCTCACTAAAACACTCATTACAAAATAATTATTTTGAATTAGTCCTGGGACTTACAATAGGCAATTTGCCTTCCCACTGTTGTATTTTATCTAACCAGTTCAGATTATTTCAGAAAAAAAGTGAAGGTGTCTTAACAAGTAACATTAACTCTTTCAAATTAATTAAAATGACATTTCTTCCTTAGACACCATCAATTTAGGCTTGAATAGAGACTGGGAATGGCTGAGCCATTACACACATTGAATCTATTTCCCCATGTTAAGTATCCTCACACCTCTTGTCAAACGGTCTGTAATGGGCCATCTTGATTATCATTACAAAAGTTTTTTCTCTTAATTAATTAACCTCTTAGAGTTGGTAGGACAACTCCCTCCTGTTCATGTTCTCTGTATGTGTATATCTTTGCGACCAGGGGCTGCTAACAGGGAGTTTCGCAAGGGAGATCTCCAGGTGAAGGAGGAGCAATACAGCACCCTTTTGGGGTAAGTGACTGTCTGTAGTGTGTGTTTGTTTGTGTTTGAGGGTTACTTGCTGTGAGCTGAGCTTGTGTTTGTCAGTCTGTTTGTTTGTTTTGGTTGTTTGAAGGACCGTGTGCTGTGGCTGGCAGTTGGAAGGTTTGAAAGCTAGAAGTCTCTGGTAAGTGGCTGAGCCTTTATCAGTGGGCGGGGCATTCATACAGGCCAGGGCTTTATAAAGCAGCGCACAAGCGACCAGGGAGCTTTCCAAACAGGGGCTGCTAACAGGGAGTTTCGCAAGGGAGTTTGGAAGGGGAGCAGGAAGGGGGCGAGGGTCCCTTGCCGGTTCCATTTGTTGTCTCTTGATTCCCCTTAATACCTATAAAGCAACTACATTCATAACTTTTCGCTTAAACAACCCTTTCAGCTGACAGGGGGCTGCAGACGGGAGTTTGACAGAGGGAGGCTTACGATGGTTAGGAAGACCCGCAACACCTGTGCCAGCACTGCTACTGTCTCCTCCACCTGTGCCTGTAGCCAGACAGAGTGCCTAAGCATGGATGCCTCTACCCAGATCCTGGTGTGGTTTTGCAAAGACTGTAACTTGCAATTTCCACTTACTGATAGCCAGGCTGGGGGGACCATCCAATGTGAGAGGTGCCTGCTGGTGGAATCTCTCAGGCAGCAGGTGGGAGAGCTACAGGAGGAGGTGGCTAGGTTGAGGAGCATCCGTATCCATGAGCAATTCCTCGACAGTGTCCATGTGGAGACAGCTGAGGTAGCTGTCCCAGTACACAGGACTGCTGATACACCACTGGTGGAGGAGGAGATGGCTCAGGGTGGACACTGGCAGCTGGTTACTTCTGGCAGCAGGCAGTGCTCCACCCTTGCTCCGAACCCTCCTGCCGTGGTTATAGGTAACCGTTATGCTCTTCTTGACACAGGAAAGAAGGAATCACTCCCTACAGTAAAGGAGGAGACCCCTTCGTACCCCTAAGGCTGGAAAGTCTGCTGCCACCACTGCAAATAGGAAACGTAGGGTAGTGGTGGTCGGAGACTCTCTGCTGAGGGGGACGGAGGCGCCCATCTGTCGCCCTGACATCTCATCCCGGGAGGTATGCTGCCTGCCGGGGGCCCGTATCCGAGACGTTACGGAGGCATTGTCGAGGATTATCCAGCCCTCTGACTACTACCCCATGCTACTCATCCATGTGGGCACAAATGATACTGCGCGGTGTGACACTGAGCGGATCAAGAGTGACTACAGGGCTCTGGGAGTACGGGTGAAGGAGTTTGGAGCGCAGGTGGTATTCTCTTCAATTCTTCCTGTCAAAGGTAGGGGCCCGGGCAGAGACAGATGCATCATGGAGGTGAATGCCTGGCTGCGAAGATGGTGTCGCCAGGAGGGCTTTGGCTTCCTAGACCACGGGATGCTATTCGAGGAAGGACTGCTAGGCAGAGATGGCGTTCACCTTTCGAGGAGAGGAAAGACCCTATTCGGACACAGACTGGCTAACCTAGTGAGGAGGGCTTTAAACTAGGTTCGACGGGGACAGGTGAGCAAAGCCCACAGGTAAGTGGGGAACATGGAGACCGGGGAGATGGGTCGGAAATGAGAGGGAGTGTGGGCTATATTGGCAGAGAGAAAGGAGAGTCAGGACAAAACCGGGAGGAAAGATCAAACCAGTATCTTAGATGCGTATATACAAATGCGAGAAGTATGGGGAATAAGCAGGAAGAGCTGGAAGTGCTAATAAATAAATACAACTATGACATTGTTGGCATCACTGAAACTTGGTGGGATAATACACATGATTGGAATGTTGGTGTGGATGGGTACAGCTTGCTCAGGAAGGATAGACAGGGGAAAAAGGGAGGAGGTGTTGCCTTATATATTAAAAATGTACACACTTGGACTGAGGTAGAGATGGACATAGGAGACGGAAGTGTTGAGAGTCTCTGGGTTAGGCTTAAAGGGGCAAAAAACAAGGGAGATGTCCTGCTAGGAGTCTACTACAGGCCACCTAACCAGGTGGAAGAAGTGGATGAGGCTTTTTTCAAGCAACTAACAAAATCATCCAAAGCCCAAGATTTGGTGGTGATGGGGGACTTCAACTATCCGGATGTATGTTGGGAGAATAACACAGCGGGGCACAGACTATCCAACAAATTCTTGGACTGCATTGGGGACAACTTTTTATTTCAGAAGGTTGAAAAAGCTACTAGGGGGGAAGCTGTTCTAGACTTGATTTTAACAAATAGGGAGGAACTCGTTGAGAATGTGAAAGTAGAAGGCAGCCTGGGTGAAAGTGACCATGAAATCATAGAGTTTGCAATTCTAAGGAAGGGTAGAAGGGAGAACAGCAAAATAGAGACAATGGATTTCAGGAAGGCAGATTTTGGGAAGCTCAGAGAGCTGATGGGTAAAGTCCCATGGGAATCAAGACTGAGGGGAAAAACAACTGAGGAGAGTTGGCAGTTTTTCAAAGGGACACTATTAAGGGCCCAAAAGCAAGCTATTCCGCTGGTTAGGAAAGATAGAAAATGTGGCAAAAGACCACCTTGGCTTAACCACGAGATCTTGCACGATCTAAAAAATAAAAAGGAGTCATATAAAAAATGGAAACTAGGACAGATTACAAAGGATGAATATAGGCAAACAACACAGGAATGCAGGGGCAAGATTAGAAAGGCAAAGGCACAAAATGAGCTCAAACTAGCTACAGGAATAAAGGGAAACAAGAAGACTTTTTATCAATACATTAGAAGCAAGAGGAAGACCAAAGACAGGGTAGGTCCACTGCTTAGTGAAGAGGGAGAAACAGTAACAGGAAACTTGGAAATGGCAGAGATGCTTAATGCATCTTTCGGTCTTCACCGAGAAGTCTGAAGGAATGCCTAACATAGTGAATGCTAATGGGAAGGGGGTAGGTTTAGCGGATAAAATAAAAAAAGAACAAGTTAAAAATCACTTAGAAAAGTTAGATGCCTGCAAGTCACCCGGGCCTGATGAAATGCATCCTAGAATACTCAAGGAGCTAATAGAGGAGGTATCTGAGCCTCTAGCTATTATCTTTGGAAAATCGTGGGAGACGGGAGAGATTCCAGAAGACTGGAAAAGGGCAAATATAGTGCCCATCTATAAAAAGGGAAATAAAAACAACCCAGGTAACTACAGACCAGTTAGTTTAACTTCTGTGCCAGGGAAGATAATGGAGCAAGTAATTAAGGAAATCATCTGCAAACACTTGGAAGGTGGTAAGGTGATAGGGAACAGCCAGCATGGATTTGTGAAGAACAAATCATGTCAAACCAATCTGATAGCTTTCTTTGATAGGATAACGAGCCTTGTGGATAAGGGTGAAGCTGTGGATGTGGTATACCTAGACTTTAGTAAGGCATTTGATACGGTCTCGCATGATATTCTTATCGATAAACTAGGAAAATACAAATTAGATGGGGCTACTATAAGGTGGGTGCATAACTGGCTGGATAACCGTACTCAGAGAGTTGTTATTAATGGTTCCCAATCCTGCTGGAAAGGCGTAACGAGTGGGGTTCCGCAGGGGTCTGTTTTGGGACCGGCTCTGTTCAATATCTTCATCAACGACTTAGATATTGGCATAGAAAGTACGCTTATTAAGTTTGCGGATGATACCAAACTGGGAGGGATTGCAACTACTTTGGAGGACAGGGTCATAATTCAAAATGATCTGGACAAATTGGAGAAATGGGCTGAGTTAAACAGGATGAAGTTTAACAAAGACAAATGCAAAGTGCTCCACTTAGGAAGGAAAAATCAATTTCACACATACAGAATGGGAAAAGACTGTCTAGGAAGGAGTACGGCAGAAAGGGATCTAGGGGTTATAGTAGACCACAAGCTAAATATGAGTCAACAGTGTGATGCTGTTGCAAAAAAAGCAAACATGATTCTGGGATGCATTAACAGGTGTGTTGTGAGCAAGACACGAGAAGTCATTCTTCCGCTCTACTCTGCTCTGGTTAGGCCTCAGCTGGAGTATTGTGTCCAGTTCTGGGCGCCGCATTTTAAAAAAGATGTGGAGAAATTGGAAAGGGTCCAAAGAAGAGCAACAAGAATGATTAAAGGTCTTGAGAACATGACCTATGAAGGAAGGCTGAAAGAACTGGGTTTGTTTAGTTTGGAAAAGAGAAGACTGAGAGGGGACATGATAGCAGTTTTCAGGTATCTAAAAGGGTGTCATAAGGAGGAGGGAGAGAACTTGTTCACCTTAGCCTCTAAGGATAGAACCAGAAACAATGGGTTTAAACTGCAGCAAGGGAGGTCTAGGTTGGACATTAGGAAAAAGTTCCTAACTGTCAGGGTGGTTAAACACTGGAATAAATTGCCTAGGGAGGTTGTGGAATCTCCATCTCTGGAGATATTTAAGAGTAGGTTAGATAAATGTCTATCAGGGATGGTCTAGACAGTATTTGGTCCTGCCATGCGGGCAGGGGACTGGACTCGATGACCTCTCGAGGTCCCTTCCAGTCCTATAATCTATGAATCTCTCTCCTTACTATAAGTTCCATTCTATGCATCCGATGAAGTGGGCTGTAGCCCACGAAAGCTTATGCTCAAATAAATTTGTTAGTCTCTAAGGTGCCACAAGTACTCCTGTTCCATTTCTTCCTTTGCTATCCCCAGACAAGTCAGTGCCCTTCCAAAATACTCTGTGCTGACTTTAACACTGTGTTCCGATTAGCTTAACATGAGAAAGCATTCCTCTACAAAAGTTATCTGTAAGGCCACTTAGTTCTTTCACTCCCTTTCGCTGAAATATCTTGCCAGGGCTGGAGTCTAAGATAATCTCAAACCACTGCAGAAATATTGATTTACAAATTAAACAGCTATTACCACTTGCAGAATCTCTTGATGTAGCTACTGAGAGGGTAGTTAAGGGTGAGCTGGCCTGAGGCCATGTCGACAATCAGAAAAGAAGGTGAGACTACAAGAAGATAACTAACACAGTGTAAAATGCTAGTGCAAACAGAGCAAGTTGTGGTTTTAACCTCAATGTACCTGGTCCACAGGCTTGCAGAATTGGGTCTTTACGTCTAATTTTTTTTTGCAAGCTTATCCCAAAATGGGCAAATGCATTACTTTCAACTTGAACAGTATACTTTGGCCTCCAGCGTGTGTATCAGTTCTGTGCCCAGAGCAACCATAAACCCTTGAGGTGTAGCACAAAGAAGCCAGAGTTGCCACTTTTCACAGTTTTATGGTGAGGCCTGTGATATTTGGTTTTGGTTTCGTGGGTTCTCATCATCTCCTGCTTTTTGACCTCACACTCATGACATTTTTGCCTTTATGCAAAATGGTCCCCATCTCTCATTGTGGTCAATGGAAGTGAAACCACAGGCTGCCCTCAACCAAGATGGCTGCCACTTTTCTACAGCCTTTGCAGGTGAAAGTGAGCCTGCCCCAGTAAAAGATGGCTTCCATCTCTTATTGTTTTCAATGGGGCTGAAACAAGACTGTGCTCAGGGAAGATGGTGGTCCTATGTCAGCATGGGGGGCTAGGAGAATGTGGAGTAGTCAGGAATGGGACTGGGGACGAGGAGCGTGTTAGGAAACCGGACAGGAATGTATTAGTCAGAAGAGTGGTGGGAGCAGGAGGCAGCCTGAAGAGGTGCAGGGGAAGGTGGGATGTAGGAGAGAGATTAAAGAGGTGCAGCAGGAGGAACCTGAGGAGGTGAAAGCAAGGGAGTGGGTTAACAGTGAGGGAGAACCCAAGAACAGGAGACCACATGGCACAGAAAGGGAATGCAAGGACAGGGAGATGGAGAACTTGAGTGGGCAGAAAGCTTTCTGTGGTAGGAAGAAAGGATCATGATAAAGAAATGATAAAGAACTGGAGAGCCACAGGGCAACTCTCCACCCATGAGGTGCAGAGAGGTGAGTAGATCCCCCTGCTAAGTAGTCAACGAGCAGGGCAGTTTTTTAAATGTGCATTGGAGGTTGGGTTTTGAATCTGAGATGATCACATTCACAAACGGGGGGCAGGCAGCTTCTCTGGAAGAGCTTAGGAATCAGGAGGCAGATAATACACAAACACCCACAAAGCTCATTTAAAAAAAACAAGTCTCGTGATTTTTCAGCCAATCTCACAATTTTGCAATGCTTGGGGTTGGTAATCCCAGGGAAATGCTGCTCTTTGTAATAGCAGTGGGAATTGTGCTGCTACGGCCCATGATACACTCAGTACCTTTCTTTTGCTAGGACAGCTTTTTCCCCCCCCCCCCCCCCCATAAGTTCCTTAAATTAAACTCATCTTAAAATATAAACATGCTTTATTTTCCAAACACTTGAATGGGCTTATTGTTTCCACCATTTATATGTAACATTAGAGTTTAATCATGAAGTTGTTAACCATAAAAAATATTAAATAAGTGAGTATGGAACATTTAAAAGAATTAGCGAGTGTTTCAGAATGAGCACTTGGAAAGAAAATGTATGCATCGAAACAATGGAGAATTACAATTAAGAGCTCTAGGGATCTCAGACTGATTTGTCCGGCTATTACTTAGTCATTTCAATTTAAATTAAAATTGTAACTATTTTCGAGTCTACTAAAAATACGTGGTGTCACATTAAGAGTTTTAATGGAGCTTTCTCCGGGGAATGCAAAAAAGCGAGTTGGTAGCACATAAATAACTATATATTGGAGAGTGAATAAATTCTCTGCCAAAAAACCAATGCGATAAAAACAAAAATGACAGTGGATTATTCTATATCCTCTAATGAAGCGAAGCCCGCACATTAAACCAAAGCAACAGTTCACAGGGTGTCTAATTCGACATCACTTTTTCAGAGCTGACTGATAAAAAAAATAAATCTGGCTGCCTGATTTTTTTAACTTGATGAACACCGGTGTAAATTATCCCGCATATTTTGTTCCCAAAGTAAAATAATACTTTTTAACATTACAAAAAGAAAGAAAAAA
Organism: Trachemys scripta elegans; assembly: GCF_013100865.1. NCBI lineage: Eukaryota > Metazoa > Chordata > Testudines > Emydidae > Trachemys > Trachemys scripta. The sequence goes on from NC_048303.1 coordinate 120,211,687, forward strand.
GAAAACCCACAAAACCCGAATAAGTTGATCTGTTCTATCTGATATCCCCGACTTATGGAAAATTGGATTAGTCAAGGCTTTAACAACTGCGGAACATGCTTAGAGAAATAAACAGGATTTCTAGGGAGCCAATTTATTCAAATCTACTTAAACATGCGAGGTGCAGATCTGACCAAACAAAATATATTAACGTACTATAACAAAACCAGATTTACGACGGGACTGGCTGGGACTGAAAATGGGCTATGGAGCCTGGAGTGAAATGCTGTTCTCACTGAAATCAAAAGAAGTTTTGAGCAAGATCAGACCCCAACTCAACTTTACCTGGCTCACGGGAGTAGTACCCCATTGAGTGCAGTGGAGCCACCTGTGTGAGCAGCCAGGACCCCCGACTCAGCCCAGGATGCAGCCACAGGAAGTCATTATCTGTAAGCTGTTTGGTCAGTGAAGGGAGGGGAGCTGGTAGCCTCAGGCCAGTGTTCACATCACAAAAACCAGCCCCAATATTGATGCTAGGAGGCAGGCTCAGCCCAGGTTAGACCTGAATGGTCATGGAAACTGAGCCATCTTCTTCCTCCAAGGAATGGTCCCTCCTGGACAGGAGTGATGAGAAACTTGGACCCTAACCCTAGAAATAGTCATGCACAGGAGTGACTTGATGTACCCGAGGAGCCCTATTCAATTCTCCGAGATGTGTTTGCAGGATTGGAGTCTTACATTGTGAGTCTGTAACTCCACTGACCGGTGTGTGTTACATGTCCCTGTCTGTCAGAGGCTGAGACCCACCTACAGAGGGTGAACACCTTAGATCAAGTTATAGCAGCTCATGCTTTTCACTCCAAAGGCCCCATGGTCAATCCTCAGTGCTGACTAATATGGTGCTCATCACAGATACCCAGGCAAGCTTTCAGGAGTGTAAATCTAGCACAAGCACTGAGGTTTTACCATAAATATACACATTATCTTAAAACCCAGCCGAAGAATATCCAGGTCAGCTTTGCAATTGTTGGGATCCAATTTGAGAGCCTGAAGGTTGGTTGGTAGACACACACTGAAGTAATGGGCAGGATATGCACCAATGACATTGACCAACTATTTTATGAGAGCCTAAATGTAGGTTCCTAAATCCACATTTAGGTGCCTCCATCAATGGCCTGAGTTTCCAAAGCAGCCAAGGACCCAACAGGTCCTTTCGTCTTCTATTTTCAGACTGATGATTATAGAAAAATCATAACTGAAGCTCTTTGCCTTTACATGTCAGGGTGGTTAGAAAGTATACTAGAGCTCATTTACATCACAGGCCGGAATTTTCCAACTGTGTCTCACTTGAGACCCCTTAAAGGGGCCTGATCATTCCAGGTAGGTTTGAAAATACACATTTCATTTCAATTCTAAAAAGTTGGTCAATCTTTACCAGTGTAGGCTGGAGTTGAGTGGGGGAGGGGGGTCCTTCTCCTGAAATGGAGGTGCTTCACTTTCAAAAATGTGGAGACATAGTCCATTCCATGACTCAGGTAGCATTTGCACTGAGCTGTTAAATTAATGTATATGGGCATCTACTGCCAAGCGCCCAGGTTTCGGTCATCAAAACGATGATTCCTCAGTGCAGGAATTACTGAACGAAGTCCTCGGGTCTGTGTAATGAAGGTGGTCAGACTGGAGAGAGAATCAAAGTGGTCCTTTCTGGCCTTAACATTCTATGACTTTAATACATTAAAACAAAATAAAAGCCTAGAGGGAAAAGGTGGAGACCTTACAATGCAACCTCCTGCTATATAACAAAATCCCCCCAATCCCTGCTAAGTAAATCAAAGCATTTCAAAGGCTGACCAAATCAGTGAAATGTGTTTCCATTCTGAAACATGACTGTTAAACAGCACCACTTAGTTCTATATTTCTTGCGCTTCAGTTAATTTCTATCATGGTCTAGGATCTGAATCAAGCAAAAGTTCTTTCCTTTTCTTGCTTCATCATCATCATCATCAACGATAATGAAGACCTTGCAGGCCAAATATGCCCTATATAACGACCCGGACAACTCCATTGCCTTCAGTGATGTTGGATCTGTCTGAAAGTCAGCAAATATGTGGTGCTTAACAGATGACAGAACAAAGCGGTGAATGTATTTAAGCATTCTGAGGTGACAAAATCCATTTTCCAGACGTTAGACAGGCTTTGATCACAGAACATTATATTGTAAGCTTTTGGGTGAAGACGTCGTCATGCTATTACATTTTTCAAGGACCAGCAGATTAAAGCTTTAGGCCCTGGCAAGTACTGCCAAAAGTATTAAAAGGAAGCAAACTCCAACCTTGTTATCTGTCTGTCCCACCAATAACGGGTTGTGGGTTTTAGACATTTGAGGAGTGCTCCATATGGCATTCTTGTTTGTTTGCTTTTTAAAATGCGACATTATTTTCATAAATTACAGATGTCAGCCCAATAATTCCCTGGGGTTAATATATTGACTTTAATTAAAGTAAAACAAAGGGCAGATAATTAGTCTAACAGTCTGAGCCCCTGATTGATTCTGAAAAACAAATTTCTGTTATGTTTTTCTCTGAGCTGCGTTCTACGTTGTTCCCATATTCCAAACTTTGCCATCATTAACAGTTACTCAGTTTGATTTTTTTTTATTATTATTAATGTGTCTGTTTCCCCTTTCCTTCAAAACACATTTTCATCTTTGTTTCAGCGTCTGTCTCTCAAGGTCAGCAGAAAACTTTGCTAACATTAGCGTAGACCAGACCCAGACTAACAATTTGGGCTTTCTGGTTCTTCACGTACTGTATAGTAACATCAGCTGATATCATGTATCACGGGGCAATCTACTCACTGAGGGGGCCCCTCCTTGGGGCCATGTCTGGGGATTAGCTCCACTCAGATCTGACATCCCCTTGCTGCACGCCCTGTCATCTCTCTCTCATCCCTGTGACCCCCCAGGGGACTACGTCCTCGTGGCTTGGGCCTCCGGCCAGGTCACTAAAGTCTTCCCCTTCAGAGGTATCAAAGTCTTCCCATACCAACGGTCTCAGGTGGCCTTCTCATGCACTTCCCTGTGGCTGGTAGTGGAACCCAGGCCTGCCCTCTGCAAAGGACCCTATCTCTAGCTACGGTGGCCTGCTCACTCCCAGACCCTGTTGTTCTTCCCCTGGACTCCTTCCTACATCTTCTTACTTCTCAGCTCTACCTTCTGGCTCTGGGTTTACCAGCCCAAACTCCTTCCTTCCCCCCAGAGTAACTGCAGGCTACCTAGCACAGTAGCCTCAAAGAAACCTACTTCCAGGGAGTGACTACAGACTACTTCTCTAGGGCCCCCTTTTGTTGCCAGCTATCCTAGCCCTGTTCCTTCTCAGCTGGGCACCATCATCATTCAGGGGATTATTTAGCCCACCTAATTCTACTCATCTATGGCCTAGCTGATTAACTGGCCCCTTCTCAGCCTCCTTAACCACTTCTTAGGCTGGTGTGGGGTGAACACCCCATCACATCACATATAGGTCAACACATTAGCCTGGCAAATAGTTTTGGATATAGTTGTGGTGTGGGGTGTGTTTTTTTTGTTTTGTTTTTTTAAATATGCTGTAGGTCAAACAGACATTATTCTGAGGTAGTCCCATCCCATGGCCTCTGTTATACAGGAGGTCAGACTAGATGGTCACAGTGGTCCCTTCTGGCCTTAGAGTCTATGAATCTTTATTCATCTGTGTATTTAAAACACTCTAACATACAAAGGACAGTAACCTGCACAAACACCTGGATAGAAGAGCAGTTACCCAAAATTAGCCCTGGTCCTCTCCAAAGGAAAGAGTCAACCACCAGGATCCTCAGTCAACAAAACCATCATCAGTGGCCTCAGAAGCTGCCACTGTATCTAAACACAGGGAATTTTGAACCAGATTCCGAGCTGCCCTGCGCTTGTTATGTGTGACACTCTGTACGTCAAAGTAGCATCCTGGAACCCCATATTCACCACTGTGATATGATTGTTTTATACATTGCAGGCTTTGTGAGGTATCATTTTAAAATGATTGATCTGTTAAACATGAATGTCCTGTTGGATTGTATGTGCTATCACTGTACATGCAGTTATTGCTCTATGTGCTACTGAATTACGTTGTGAGGTTGGGAAACGCCCACAGCCGGCCTTTCAGTTGCAACAAAGGTAGGCCAGATAGTGATGATGGCCCATCAAGAAAAGAATTCACTATAGACTTTAAGGTCAGAAGGGACCATTATGATCGTCTAGTCCGACCTCCTGCACAACGTAGGCCACAGAATCTCACCCACCCACTCCTGTAACAAACCTGCATCTGAGCCATTGAAGTCCTCAAATCATGGTTTAAAGAATTCAAGGTGCAGAGAATCCTCCAGCAAGTGACCCGTGCCCCACGCTGCAGAGGAAGGCGAAAAACCGCCAGGGCCTCTGCCAATCTGCCCTGGAGGAAAATTCCTTCCCAACCCCAAATATGGCGATCAGTTAAACCCTGAGCATGTGGGCAAGACTCACCAGCCAGCACCCAGGAAAGAATTCTCTGTAGTAACTCAGATCCCACCCCATCTAACATCCCAGCACAGGCCATTGGGCATATTTACCGCTAATAGTCAAAGATCAATTAATTGCCAAAATTAGGCTATCCCATCATACCATCCCCGCCATAAACTTATCAAGCTTAGTCTTGAAGCCAGATATGTCTTTTGCCCCATGTGCTTTCAAGGGAAACAAAGCAGTCTTTGTTTTGCACAGTAATTACCATGCAGTTCTGTTCATCACAGAGTAATGGTTTGTACACTTGGTAGTTCATTACAAGACAAGTGCAGCCCAAGTCTACAGACTTGTACTCTGGAGCCCATTGAGTATACGTATGCAATGGGACTCCAAAGTAGGAAAAGCCACATACAGGCACAATCTGAGCTAGTGTCACATAAGTTTCTCCCTGCCCTTCTGCAAGTTGGTCGCACTCCTACTTCTAAGGCCAACAGGTGTTCATTGCCAGGAGCACTCATAACATAGCAGCTTCTGCACAAACAGCAGTGGCAACATAGACTTGTAGGACTGGAAGGGTCCTCGAGAGATCATCCGGTCCAGTCCCCTGCACTCATGGCAGGACTAAGTATTATCTAGACCATCCCTGACAGGTGTTTGTCCAACCTGCTCTTAAAAACCTCCAATGATGGAGATTCCACAATATCTCTGGGCAATTTAGTCCAGTGCTTAACCGCCCTCAGAATTAGGAATTTTTTCCTAACGTGCAACTTAAACCACCCTTGCTTCAATTTAAGCCCATTGCTTCTTGTTCTACCATCAGAGGTTAAGGAGAGCAAATTTTCTCCCACCTCTTTGTAATAACCTTTTATGTACTTGAAAACTGTTATGTCCTCTGTGTCTTCTCTTTCTCTAGACTAAACAAATTTAATTTTTTCAATCTTCCCTCAGAGGTCATGTTTTCTAGACCTTTAATTATTTTTGTTGCTCTTCACTGGACTTTCTCCAATTTGTCCACATCCTTCCTGAAGCACCCAGGAACTGGACACAAAATTCCAGTTGAGGCCTAATCAGCGCGGAGTACAGCAGAAGAATTACTTCTCAGGTTTTGCTTACAACATTCCTGCTAATACATCCCAGAATGATGGGTTTTTTTTGCAACACTGTTGACCCATATTTAGCTTATGATCCACTATGAGCCCCAGATCCCTTTCCACAGTACTCCTTCCTAGGCAATCATTCCCCATTATGTATGTGTGCACGATTGTTCCTTCCTAAGTGGAGTACTCCGCAGTTATTCTTATTGAATTTCATCCTATTTACTTTAGAGCATTTCTCCAGATCATTGTGAATTTTAATCCTACCCTCCAAAGCACTTGCAACCCCTCCCAGCTTGGTATTGTCTGCAAACTTTATAAATGTACTCTCTATGCCATTACCTAAATCATTGATGAAGATATTGAACAAAAGCAGATCAGATCCCTTCAGGCTCCACTTGATATGGGCTTCCAGCTTGACTGTGAAGCATTGATTACTCTCTCGGAACAGTTTTCCGACCACTAACTTATGCCCCAAAAGCTGGCAGTCTCCATGCCAATGTGGTTGTTTTCTCCTTTGTTAAGTCTGTCCACCAGGAAGCTAGTTCATGTCCAATGACCCTGGTTTGAATTTTGTCCAATTATTTTCATTTAAAGTCCTCATGATAGTGCTGTGTTGTCACAATCAACCTCAGCTAGACCTGTACATGTGCCCAGTGTCATATGGTCATGTTTCAAAGCCACTATCCTGACCTTCAAGTCACTGAAGACACACATGTTCTGATACCAACATGAAGTAAACCAAGTAGCTAGCTTGAGGGAGAATTAGCAAAGTGCTCATCTAGAAAAACCTGACTTGATCTTGGACAAATTGACTTTAGATTCATTATCCATCTATTGCCTTGATCTTAAGTTAAGTTAAAAAGGGTAAGGACCATGTATAGAATGGGCTTTTGGATGCTACTGTGATACATGACCAGCAAATGTAACTAGAGTGATTGTCATGCTCTAAAGACCAGTTGCAGTGTTCATAACATTACCTAGTAGAATGTGGATTGAGAAGCAGGAATCTGACACTCAAATGTAGGAGACGGTGGAAGTTCTACATTATTCCAAATCATCCATGCAACTCTTAGGCACTTATGAAGACTATTAGACAAGCCTTCTGAGTGTGCAATATTTAGATCAAAACAAACCCTTTGAACAGTATTTGAAATACTAAATTTTTGTTCAAGAGTTATGGGATTTGGGAAGACTATGCCTGTGCTCTTCCTATGCAAATATTCATACACGTAAACTGTAGTTTACAACATCAAGGTAGGGTTTCCAACAGAACCATCTATGCTGCTCTGCTTTAGCACAGATCAAGGCATTCTTCCCTCTGATCTTCAGACGGTTTGAATGTGTAGCGTAGCCTAAAGAGAATGCATCATTGGGATAGTTGGAACAGGAATGAACAGTCTATATCCAAACACTTCTGCATCAACAATAGTCTGCTCAGTGACTCAGCCAGCAGCATTCAGTGCTCAGAGGAAGGCAAGCCTGCTATTACCAGCATGTCAGAACAGTGGTCCCCCAACTTTTTACCTCACCCCCCCTTACATGTCTGCACCCCTACTCCCTGGGACTGGGAGCAGGACTTTGGCTGCGGGAAGGGGGGGGGTGTGTTATGGAGAGGGATAAGGGGGCTAAGGCTGGGGTGGGTACACAGCCATGGCCCTGGGCATGAAGCTGGCCTAGGCCCCAGCAGCAATCCCCTCAATGTTCCTCTGCAGCCCTCAGGGGGACACACCCCAGTTTGGGGAGCTGTCATAGGAAAAAAAAAAAAAAAAAAAAAAAACCAATCTTGGCTGTAGGAGTGTTCTAAATTTTTGACACCGCTCTGTAGAAGCCATCTTGGTCTTGTATCCACCAGGAACACCTAGTAGCTCTAATGTTGTAATATTCTCCCTCTCCCCGCTCTGATTGGCTCAAGGTCAGGCTGCAACTGTGCAGAGCCCTGCATATCTTACATAGTGGCAGCTTTCTTCATAGCCCAGGAAGAGTTACTGAAAATGCTTCATTACGGTAACTTTTCTGTATTTTACAAGACATTTTGGCAGAGTTCTTTGCACTGCTCTGTGTACATTTGCAGAAATATAATCTTCCTTACCCCTGCTCTTTGGATTTAAAGAAGGGTCTACTTGTATCACCAGGATTCTATGGGGTATTTTACAGGGATGGGTAACACAGAATCGGTTCACCCTTTAGCAATGATGAACGCAACACACTGTAAAGGCAACATCTGCCTGAAGAGCTCTGGGTAAGCTCAAAAGCTTGTCTCACCAACAGAAGTTGGTCCAATCAAAGGTATTGCCTCACCCACCTTGTCTGTAATAGCACAACTCTGCCATCTCACAACTATTGAGCCATAACAGCTACCAAAACGTTAGCCTCCTGTGGATTTGCTTAACCAGCTGTGCACGTTTGAAGTTTTATAGATCAATCCAACAATAGTAATAGCATCCATAGACCAAGACTCCAGCAATGTCCTCACTGCCCGTTTGAATTGCTTCCAGTTACTGCCTCTGCACCCACCGGGATGGAATACCTCTAGAATGGCCTGGATTGAGAAGTTACTGGAATCCCCGACGTAGTGCTAAGCTTCGAAGTGCTATCACTCCAGGATCAGAAAGCATGCACGCAGTTGTTGCCTTCACTAAGGCTTAGTAATGAATTACCATACGCTATAAAATTTTATATGGGTTTATAGTTTAAATCCTAGCATTGTTGGCTTAACATATTTATTGAAGTCAATCCTATTTTGTTCAACATATTGAGCATATAGTTTAACTAGTAACCACAGCTGTGACTTAGTTAACGATCTCAATAAATCCTACTTCGACAGGAAAAGAATTATGTAAATGAATGATTTGTTTTCTGCCCAACATGTACTTTAACTGATAAGACATTGTAAAGATTATTTTTGGTATTCGAAAACTAACAACTCTTATTTGGACCTTAATTTTATACCCAAGAGAGGAGCCCAGTTTACTATATTTATAAAATGTTTATTTCAGAAAGAAATTACACTTACAGAATACAAATAGTTGAAAGTTCACACCCATACGAGACAGGGACATCTAGAGACAGCAGTGGATATACAAAGATACATGATTAAAAAAAGACAAAGGACAGATAAGTTTGTCACATTTATTCACAAATTAGTGTATTTAAAAACAGATCCGTTCTTTGAACAATTTTTAGAAGATAAAAAAATTAGTGTGAAGGAGTGTAAAACCGTTATTTAGGATATGAATCCTCTATTAGTTACATCTTGCAGCTAGATAGGATATCTTCCACTAGTCTCTTGTAGACCCACGCATCGCCTTTAAGCCGTTGCCTCCTGATACCCACTACTTCAGGTTTACTAAGCTGGCACACTTCTAGCTCAAATTGCATCGTCACTTTGCCAAAATCTGACTGTGTTTGACATTTCAGGGTATAGCTGCGTAGACAAGGCAAGAAGAAATAGAATAGTCACGGGAGTTGTTTTAATATCCATCAGGAGGTTGGCAACATGAAAGCGTAAGCGGGTACAATTAATACTTCCCCCACAAAGTATCCCACTGAGATTCAGCAGTGTGAGCAAACAGCTCAAACAAGGTTAGGTGAAATGAAAGCTGGTTCCCTTTTGTAAAAGGATACCTTGTCTGCAAATGCTAATGCAGAGCACAAGGTCTCCCTAGCCACAAGAACTGCTGCCTGCCTCTCCTGGGAATTGAGGTCTATGGCAAAGAATAGAAAGCGTGGGGATGATTTTATATTTTTCTCTAGTCAGACTATCTTCTGCAGATATGACAGCAACATCCCTCTTGTGAGGCTGCCCCTAGTCTCCTGCATCAGGCTCAGATTGCAGCCATCTTCCAGATGAAGAGAAATTGAGCCATCCTGCTCTCTGCAGATGCAGCACTGCACAGGGCCAACTACAGATCACCTCTTGCCAGCTGGAGGAGTGAAAGACCAGGCTCTGATCTTTGAATCACCAGGTCACAGAAGTTTGTCACTTTAATGCAGCTAAATGCATCTTCCTGGAACATGAAGTTGAACACTTGTACGAGGAGGCTCATCTTTTTAAATGCCTTCCGTTCAAGAAGGGAAGAGCATTTTATAAAAAAAGCCAAGCATCGACCCGAGTTATGGTCCCCATTTTACACACTAGGAAATTTCGGTAGACACACATTCAGTCTTTTGACGAGTGTCAGTTAGCAGCAGAACCAGGAATAGAGCCCAGATTGCACTCCCTAACCACCAGATCCTGCAAGTTAAACACATCTATTCAATGGCTGGCACTGTACAGACAGGTAGTAAGGCTCACATTGTGTCAGCTTGGAATTATAGTATTTTAAGTGGTATTATATGAAGGTCACCGTGATCTCCATCATGATAGCACTAAACTGCCTTATCTTGGCAAACAGGACAGTATCAGAATGAGTCTTTGCTGTCAATGAAATCACAAGAGATAGGATTAGCTAAGTTTGCTCAGCTTCTTTAAATAAGTTGCTACAACATGTGTGACAGATCAGCACAGGAGACTGACTATTCACATTCATATGCGAGAGTTAAGGAATTTTAGGATACATTTGTTTTGCATCAGATAGGCAATATTTACCACATGGATGTGTCTCATGTGGTCTAATAGGAGGTACAATATTTAACAAGAGGCAATGTGAGGAGGTAGAGAGAGAAAGTTGAATGCTTTGCTTTAGCAAAACTAGAGAACTAGCAACTTGGGCAAAGACAAGCTGGAATGAGTTTTGCCTGACACTTGACTTACCCCTTCTGTACATAGTCAACCTGTTTCTTTGGGAGGATGGTCATTATCTCATTCAATAGCTGGTCTGGATTCAGTAGTTTAGTTGTGGTCACATTGTAATGAGCCTGAAAAAAAGCATAAGCAGCTCAATCAGAAAAACTTGTTTTTACTATTTACACCAAACACCAGGGATTCTGTGGCAATGGATGTCTTAAGAGGTTACTCACCTTACACAGTAACTGTGGTTCGAGGGGTGTCTGCCTAAGGACGCACCATGTGCCACAAGCCCTTGATCGGAGGAGGTTTTCCTGTTAGCAGCATACATTTGGCCTGTGCATATGCTCTATACCAGGTGGTTTAAAAAAAAAAAAAAAAATTCTAGCGACCCAGTTGAAGAAAACTGTTGATGCCGGACCCAACGTGGCTGAGGGATGAGGGGTGTGGGAGGGGCTTAGGGCTGGGGCAGAGGGTTGGGGTGTGGGAGTGAGGGCTGGAGGGGGGAGGAGGAGATGATGAGGGTTTGGGGACTCAGGGCTTGGGATTACCTTGGGCAGCTCCTGGTCAGCTGTGAGGAGGGGGTGCTAAGGCAGGCTTCCTGCCTGTCCTGGCACCACGGACTGCGCTGCGCCCAGAGAGCAGCCAGCAGCAGGCCCAGCTCCTAGGCAGAGGTGCGCTAGCAGCTCCGCAAGGCTCTCACCTGCAGGCACTGCCTGTCCCCCGGCCCAGCTCTCATTGCACTCATTAGCTGGGAATTGGTCAGAGCTAGCGCTCGGGGCGGGGGCAGCGCGTGGAGCCCCATGGCGTCCCCACCTGGAGCCAGACCTGCTGTTGGCCACTTCCAGGGCACAGCACGGTGTCGGAACAGGTAGGAACTAGCCTGCCTAGCTGGGCAGCACTGCCGATAGGACTTTTAAACGGCCCACTCGGCGGTGCTGACCAGAGCCGTCGCAACGCAGTGCTGGGTCGCAACCCACAGTTTGAAAACCACTGCTCTATACAACCACGTGCTGTACCCCAAGGGTATATAGGGCTGCATGGGTGAACCGCCCTCAGTTCTCTGAACAGCCAACCAGCACCTGTCTGAAGCGGGAGGGAGGACAGGTAGTGGAGCACCCAAAGGTGACCATATGCAAGTTGTGAGGATACTGAGTTGTGCTCCTTATCTTCATTGTGCTCAGTGATGTGTGTTGTCAGATATTGTTGGAGCTGGGCAGACCAAACATTTCATTGATTCCCCCCCACCAGTCTAGGGAGTTCTTCACCTGCAGGAGAAAAAGTGACCTCGCTGTCCAAAGTGGTGTCTGGTTGAGGAATAGATTCTTCTGAACCACCCCCCGAAAGCAGTGGAGGCATCGTCTGTCACAAAGGTGCAAGCTGCCATATGACTCAGGAGCTGCTAACAGTTCCTTACTGTAGTACGGGGCTTCCCTAATGGTCCCAACCAGATTTGACAACAGTTATGAATCTGTAGGAAAGCAGGCCCTGGCTACCAACAAATCCAAATATACCCTTATGAACTGTATTCTCTCTATAGGGGCCAATACTGAATTCTTCATGTTTAGCTGGAGACCCAATTCCTGTAAGAGAAAGGTATCTGGATGGAAGTGAATACTGCTCTGTAAGTTCAGCCCTTGAATAGCCAGTTGTCTAGATACAGGAAAACTAGAATTGCTTCTTGCCAAAGGTAAGCAACTACTCCCTCTAGAGCCTTTGAAAGCACCCTTGGGTCCAAAGAGAAGAACTCTGAATGTAAAATGGTTCAGGCCCATCGTGATATGTAGGTATCCATATAGCAATACAGGAGAAATAGGCATACTGTAGGTCAAGGGCTGACAGCCAAGGGCCTGCCTTTAGAGAAGGGATGATCGCTGCCAGAGTCACTATCCTGAATTTGAGACTTCAATCTTTGATCAGTCATAGTAGATCCAATTTATGGTCTCTACCCTCTGTCCTCCTTTGGCATGAGAAGAAATACTTCGGGTAAAACCTTTTACCCCTGTGAGGGATGGGGCCAGTTCTATTGCTCCTAAATAAAAGGAGAGAGTGAACTTCTTGACTCAGTACAGTCTCATGAGAGGGGCCCTGAAGAGGGATGAGGAAGGGGAGATCATGCAGAGGATTGTGTAGCCTGATAACCTCCATGACCCCCTTGTCTGCAATATGATACCAGGTCTATTGGAAATGGGGAAGGTGGACAAAAGGCTGTAGCTTGCAAACTGAGGGGAGGATTCAAGCCCTTGGCCAACCCATTAAAGTTGTTTCAATGATGACTGGGTACGTGCTGAAAGAGGTTAAGCAGCTCTTTTGCTGTGGAATTAGTCTTTCTAGCAGGTTTGGTGGTTCTGTGAAAGCCAGAGAAATGACCCAGGTGCAATCTCTGGGCAGTTTGAGATGCGCTAAATCTTTTGTTTGTAGGGGTATATAACCCCCTGCCAGGCCTCAGTGTGGTCCTGGAGTCCTTCAGCATGTGCAGGGACTCATCCCTAGTCCCCCAGAAGGAGCTTCTGACCATCAAATAGGAGGTCCTCAGCAGTATTCGGAACCTCTCTAGGGAATCAGGACAGCTGGAGCCATGGTGCCCTGCGCATGACAATAGCTGTGGTGATGGATCTTGCAGCAGCATCCAAGAATGCTTGGAGAGGGATTCTGGCTCTTCTGACCCTCCTTAATGATGGCTTGGAAGTGTTCTCTAGGCTCCTGTGGACAGTGCTCAGTAGAGGTTGCAAATTTGTTGTAATTCATGAAGTCATAGGTGATCATGGCCAAGTGATATTTGTGAACTTCCAATTTCAGATCACAAACTGATTACGCCTTTCATCCAAAAAGGGGTAACCTCTTCTGGTCCTTATGATAAAGGATAGGCTCTGAGGGTAAACAGCATTACTGTTTGCTTACAGCATCCACCACCAGGGAATTAGGCGAGGGTGGGAAACAAGTTCCGAGTCCCTTCAGGGAACACATTTCTTATCAGGCCACTTATTAGTTAGTGGGATGGTTGCAGGAGTTTGCCTCAGTCTTTGCTAGATCCAAAAATACTTCATTAATGGGTAATGCAACCCAGATAGATGTGCTGCAATCAGCAACAGCCAGGAGCTTGTGTTGTGAGTCATCCTTTAGATACCTCTTGAGGAAGTTAGTCAGTCAGCCACCCTCTTGACAAGGTCCTGGAACTGATCAATTATTGGCCATTGATGGTGGAGGCATAACTGCATTGTCTGGAGATGAAGACAAAATAGGGATTTGAGAAGTGCCTTTGTTTGCCTGCCCTACCCTTCTGTTCTTCAAAGGTCTCCTTGTGTTGGGGGTTTGGTTAAGGTGACTGTCACCCTAGTCTCCCAGTGCAATGGAGCAGGTGTCCAGCAAATTGCTACACCATCCAAAGATCCCAGTATGGACATTGGGGAGGCCCATACACGAGAGGGGTGGTACCCAGGACCAATCCCACCATCCCTGATGTGGATGAGAATCCTTGTCAAAGTATGGGTATCTATAATGATGGAGAGGGGAATCCTGCACTGACTAGGAGACTGATTTAATGTTTCCTTCAGCCTCCTTTATGGCCTCCTGCAAAATAATATTTAAAAAAAAAAGTCAGAGGGAAGCCTGTGACACTGGGAAGCCATGGTAATCCAGAGACCCTGGTCTCTGTACAGAGTCATCTAGCACCCATAAGCGGTGGGAACTCTGGTTCAAACACTGAAGTCCCTGGAGTAGCAAAATTCCTGAGGTACCATTGGTACCGACAGCAGTTGAAGTGGATGGTACCATTGGTCTGGAGCATGCAGGCACCAGCAGCAAACGTCTGGTGCTTCACTTTTGTCAGTGACAATAGAGCTGAGTGGAAAGGCACTACTGGTAAGACTGATGCAGATGGTGTTGATCTAGAAGAAGTGCACATCCTGGACCTTCCTAATCCTTTAGACTATACGAGGTACCTGCTGGATCCATGCTTCTCTGAATTACTCCAGGATCTCCCTGCTCCGCTGGTACCAGAGGAAGAGTCTTGCCTGCATGGTATAGTGTGGCGATGTCAAGGTCTCTGACACAGTAGACTTAGTGGGAGATCAGCATCTCTTCCACCACAAGGTGTCAGCTCCCAAGACTGAGCTCCTCTTTGGAGCCAGAGATCTTCCCCTTCTTAGGAGAGGTCAAAGGGGCACTGGATCTGTCTGGAGACAGATGTACGGGGCGGGGCTGGTCTCCTGACTTGACTCTGAAGTGGGTTGATGGAAGTGCTTGATCACCAAGTTCAGTTTGGTTTCCTGATTCTTTCAGGCTCTAGATTTGAGAGCCAGGCAAAAAAAAAAAAAAACCACACCCCTCTTACATTTCTGCAAGATTTGGGATTCTTGCAAGTGAACAGAAAAAGGAGAAAGTTAATAAGGAAAAGTTGTTTACTCGTTCTCATAATACAAGAACTAGGGGCCACCAAATGAAATTAATGGGCAGCAGGTTTAAAACAAATAAAAGGAAGTTCTTCACACAGTGCAAGGTCAACCTGTGGAACTCCTTGCCTGAGGAGGAGGTGAAGGCTAGGACTATACCAGGGTTTAAAAGAGAACTAGATAAACTCATGGAAGTTAAGTCCATTAACGGCTATTAGCCAGGATGGGCAAGGAATGGTGTCCCTAGCCTCTGTTTGTCAGAGGATGGAGATGGATGACAGGAGAGAGATCACTTGATCATTGCCTGTTAGGTTCACTCCCTCTGGGGCACCTGGCATTGGCCACTGTCGGTAGACAGGATATTGGGCTAGATGGATCTTTGGTCTGACCCAGTATGGCCACTCTTATGTTCTTAAGCAATGGGTACACTTCAAGTGGCCATTGCTGATTGAGATGGCCTCCCAGCAAGAGGCACTGTTTGAAACCTGGTGAGCCAGGCATGCCCAGCCATGCTGAATAAAGCTTCCCAGAAAAGAGTGGGGAAATGGAAAGAAAAACAACCTCTCACTACTATAGAATTAGATAGTAACAACTAATACTAACTAGAAATACAAACTAAACACCACTACCACACCGAGGCACATTTAAGGCAGACATGCTAGTACTCTGGTTCAGGCCGAGGCAATAGAGAAGGAACTGAAGGCAGTTTGCCCAGGCAGTCCTAGGTATCCCTGGTGTGTGGCATAAGGTAGCAGAGCATATGCGCAGGCTGAATGGACACTACTAATGGAAAATTTTGATCAGGGGCTTGAGATGTGCATGTGCACCTGAAGTGGAGCATCCATAGGGATACTACTTGAAGTAATCAAACTAAGCAACAGCAACAAGGAATGCTTAGTTCCAACAGTGCCTCAGGGTCAGACATTGTTACAAGATGGACAGAAGCTTCAGCGTTGAAGAAAAATCAACTCTCCCTGTTATCAGGGATAAAGGGAGAGATCTTCATCCCTACTCCGACCCTTTTACACTGGATCAAAAGGCAGAGAGGTCCAAAAAACCCTGTATATGGCCGGGGAGGATTCCCTGGTACAGGCACCATGGAAGACAGCCCTAAGAAGACTTCATTGCAAGTCCTGGTGTAGGTGGCCTGTCAACTTGAAGCACTGCAGGGATTTGGAGTAGTGCTGTAGCCCATAGGACAACCCTGTGAAACTGCTGTAACTTAGACAACACGTGGGACCCAAATCACCATGGCGGGGTAGGACTCTTCAATCCCAGAGCAACCCAAGAGTGGGAAGGGAAAGAAAAAGTGGCTTAAAGCTACCATAGGACCCTTCCCCTGGGCTGCAAGTTGTGTACTATGCCTCTACGCAGCACAACACAAACTCACCCTTCGAGTATTGGAGCCATTTTAGCTTACATGTTTTACCACTGTACATAAGGGACTTGTGGCTATATACACGATATCCCTTTTCAAAAGACTCCTATAGCCATACGTTAGGCATGGAAGCTGGGTACACTGTATGCAGTATTATTCCTACCAACTGTAAGGTGGGTGTACAAGTGCTTTGTTTATGTCCTAAAAGTAGATCTTGAAAGAGTACCTTTACATTTCCAAGAAGCAACTGGAAAATTAGTCTGAACTGGGAGGCCTAGAGATGAAATCTAATCTAATCCTAGCTCATTGCCAGAGCTTCTCCAGGAACTTTAAAATTGAGTATCTTGCATTGCTCTACTCCAAAGCATTCAAAGTTCACTAGCAGTTTTGCAGGTACCGCAGGCCTGAGAAGCTGACTCAATGGCAGAAGCATTTGGAGCACAACAGACTTGGCACGCACTTGCCTGCTAGTGCCCAAGTTTCTGTATTCCTAGCGCAGTGTGGACACCTATCAGATGGGTCGGCTCATAGCCCAATACATGCTGGACTTGTCAAAGGCTGACAGTATTACCAGTGCCATTTGGCAAAAGCTTTCTGGACTGGAATGTGGTGATGGCACTGGGGTTAATGCAGGCTATCAATTCTTGAGCTCCGTTTTCTTGACAATAACCAGCTTTCACAGTTAGCAGGTGGGCAACAAAAAATGATTAAGGCTATAGAACAGCTTCCACATGAGGAGAGATTAAAAAGATGGACTGTTCAGTGTGGCAAAGAGATGACTAAGGGGATATGATCAAAAGTCTATAAAATAGTGACTGGTGTGGAGAGGAGAGAGAGAGAGAGAGAGAGAGAGAGAGACTCTCACATAACCCAAGAACCAGGGTCACCTAATGAAATTAATAGGCATCAGGTTGAACAGAAGGAAGTATTTCCTCACACAACGCACAGTCAACCTGTGGAACTCTCTGCCAGGGGATGTTGTGAAGGCCAAACCTATAACTGGATTCTTAGCTAAGTTAATGGAGTATAGGTCCATCAATGGCCATTAGCCAAGATTGTCAGGGATGCAACTCCATGCTCTGGGTGTCCCTAAACCTCGGATTACCAGATGCTGGAAGTGGATGATAGGGGATTGATCACTCGCTTTGCCCGTTTTGTTCATTCTCTCTGATGCACCTGGCACTGGCCACTGTCAGAAGACAGGATACTGGGCAAGACAGACCTTCAGTCTGACCCAGTATAGCTGTTCTTATGTTCCATTTTCTTGACAATAACCAGCTTTTAGTTAGCAGGTGCCTCAAGTAGTAGTTAGCCAGTTTAAGACATACACCACTTATTTGATTAGATTAGTTTTAGGCCTCAGAAAAAGCCTCGCCACTTCCAGAGTTATGAAGACTGAGAGGGGACATGATAGCAGTTTTCCGGTATCTAAAAGGGTGTCCTAAGGAGGAGGGAGACAACTTGTTCACCTTAGCCTCTAACGATAGAGCAAGAAGCAATGGGCTTAAACTGCAGCAAGGGAGGTTTAGGGTGGACATTAGGAAAAAGTTCCTGTCAGGGTGGTTAAATACTGGAATAAATTGCCTAGGGAGGTTGTGGAATCTCCATCTCTGGAGATATTTAAGAGTAGGTTAGATAATGTCTATCAGGGATGGTCTAGACAGTATTTGGTCCTGCCATGAGGGCAAGGGACTGGACTCTATGACCTCTCGAGGTCCCTTCAAGTCCTAGAATCAAGACAGTTTTTCCTCCATGCTCTGCTTATATGAAATTTCCAGTGTATTATAAGCTGCAGAATTTTCTGAAGCAGCAAGAACACACTTTAAATGTTTTGTACAAGTTTAATACACTCAAGTGTCCAGTACTGCACCACTGAAATTTATTGACATTATGGTAGTTTTGTAGAATTCAACCACGTGTCCTTTAGTTTACTTTTAACATAGGGGATACTATATTAGTGCTTTAATGGTAGTGTATACTGCAAGCCCTACTACCCATTTTTTGTATAAGCTCTCACGGAAAGAGTATAAGCATGCATATGCCCAAATACCTCTGGGTCTTAAGAGCCCAAGTGGCATCCCAACAGCATTTGAGATTTATACTTTAGCATTTCTCTAGTCTCCAACCTCACTTTGTTTCCTACTTGGACACCAGTAAGAACCAGACAGGCTGCCAATATCAAGAGTTTGAGTGGACTGAAAAAATCAGACAAGCAACTCTGAGTACGTTGGTGGCAGGCTCCTCATTTGGACTCGTAGGCAATACCTAAACAGTCTGACACCTAATGAACTTTTGATACATTATTAGTTGGGGATAAGATTTAAGATGTACACTTCCCATGACATTTGATTTCTATAGTGCCCTACAGCACTAGAAACCCTTCTGTAGCCTAGGGACATTCAGTTCATTAAATCCAAGTCCAAATTCTCTTGATTCTGAACAATGACAGTGACTAGAGTCTTAATTCCCTCCATCACCACTCAAGGTGAAGATCTCCCTTCGAGGATTCAAATAGCTTAGACAGAGATCAGATTTCACTGAGCCGTCATAAGCTACTTTCAGATAGGGCCACTCATATCGAGGCTTTTACATCAAGATGCTGCATTTATACCAGCTTGAGGTTTTGGTCACCATGACACTTTGCTGGCAAGAATGAATTTTGAGCAGGATCAGGAGAAGTCTGACTGCAGCTGCATCCCCTATATGACGTGTATAGATCAGCTGGAAGGGAAGCAGACTGCAGTGATTCGCACAACCAAACCAACTGGCAATAAGTGGGGCTTTTGTAGATTTGGTGCAATACTGCAAAGGCACATGCACTTTATTGTAGAGGCAGAATGGACACAGTTCAGACAACTGAAGTTAGAAACAGTGATGTGGAGACATCATTGACTTTCCCAATAAGAATCCATCTCCTTTAAATAAAGGAGATATCCTAGCAATCTTACCTTCAATTTCCTTGGGCCATCTCTTGCGGATCCTTTCCTTTTGCCTGGTGTAAGCATTGTGATCATTTTATCCAGGCCTCTTTCCAGACTTCCAAACATTTTGGCTCTTTTCTTCTTTTGGCCACTATCCACATGAACTTGATTAAGATCCATGTCTACTGAGCGACACCTGTCACATTAAGAGATTAAAAAAAAAAAATAGACCTTCCATTTTCTCAGTGGCTGAAAGTCAGTCATTTCAGATACATCACTAGAGTCTTACCAGACCCCAGCTCTGTATTTAGAAAGACAAGTGGAATACATTATAGCTAAACAGACTAAAAGGATGCTATGAGAATTATCATTCAATAGTCATTTGGGATTTAAGGAGAATTGTGTATAGAAAACAGCTGCCCTCTGGGGAAGTGGAATAAGGGTGAATCTGTAATTATGGAAAATAGGAATACATCCAAGACTACTGAAGTGTGTAATTTTAAACTTTTCTGCCTTTAATATTTTCTACTGTGTAGGAAAGGGGTTTAAGGAGTTTATTTTATTTTTAAACCAAGACAATGAAAGAGTAGGTGCTGTTGTAACAAGCCTTCCTAGTCTATATGAGGATTAAGGTAGTCCAGTTCTAAAATCAGCAATAGGTATGAATAACCAGATACTTACCGTCTTTCTGGGCTAATGACTGCTGCAGCCATTTCACCTGTACTTGCTGGACTTGTGGGTTTCTTAATTGGGGTGTCTTTAGGGCACTGACTTCTCTCTGTTGAAAAAGAGGAACCCAATCCAAATGGGTACATTTTTTCCCAAAGAAAAAGATGTTTGATCATGAAAATTCCTTGCTGCAGTCATTTTAAACCAACTCTTAGTCCCCGCCTTAACATCTCCTCAGACTGAGTGAGGCATTTCTGCAGGGTACTAAGAATTGCTCAGACTTAGGGCAAGCAGTATAGTTTAGTTGTTAGAATATAGGATGAGAGTTGGCTAAAACTAGCTTCTGATCCCAACTCTGCCAGTGACTCAATGTATAGCCTTTGGCAAGTCACCTCCTCCATTTCCCCATCTGTAAAATGGGCATAGATATTTAAAAGTACCAACCTCCTGAGGCTGAGGATTATGGTTTGTAGACACCAAGACCAAACATCAGTTACTTAGATCCCAGTTGTACACTCTCCCCCAGAGTCCCTTTCCCTGCCTCAAGAGTGCTTTTGCATTTCTCCATGGGGTTTGGTATTCTAGGACTGCCATTTCGATCATTCAAGATTACCACTAGTGTGCCTGGCATAGAGTCTAATCAGCATTTGTGGCAAGACAGCCATTTGTCTAGTTAAGTTTTCTGTTTGATACTTTTCACAGCCAGAGTGGGCAAATTCAAGTGCTTTCAGTACAGTGTTGTACTTCAATTTGGTTTTGAAATCCAAGCTGTTAAGATACAAGTAATGCTTCTGTTCCCTTATCCCCACCCCATTATAGATAAAGCTAAATGCCAACTATAGTGTTGCCTTTAATCCTATAGAGACAGCTCTGCAAATTCAGTCTGGGCACCAAGGCTGAAGCCAGGTTTCCCTCCATCACACATTACTGCCAATGATAAATTATGCAGGCCAACTTTGTCCCCATGGAAGGCAGTGGTTGCATAACAGTTGCCTAAGATTTTGGTAAGAGTCCTATTCATTAGGCAACAGCAGCCCAGCCAAGCCAACAGGAGCAAACATTTTTTTAAGAAAACAGGGTGATTCTAAAATACACGGTGATCTGCTGATTAAAGCAATATATGTCGCCTCTCTTCAAAGTAGAGCCACGCTGTATGTAGCTCAAATCCAATGCATTTGTGGGCAAGAAACATTTAAGTTCAGTTCAACTCAGTGATTCCCTTTGGTTGAATTGCATATCCCATTCCTTCAACAGGAGTATTGCTAGGTCATTTAAGAGTTGCACTCAGTCTACTCTTCCCATAGAGTTCTGCAGAGCACAGGTCCTGAAATGGAAATGCAGAGATGCATTTAAATAGTTCTTTAAAATTAACCAGTAAATGAATAAGGGAATTAGAAAACAATTAAATTAACCCCATTTGAATGTTTGAAACACGTTCCAGCTTGCTACAGAAATGGAGTGAGATACACAGCAGAAATCAGGAGACCTTACTGCAGAAGTTTAGATCCTGTGTGCAGGTGAATGCAGGTCTGGTTTAGCAGGAAAGAGGAACTGCCACAACCCTGCCCAGGTCCCATTTTCTTCAGGGATGAGAGACTGCGTGGATTCTTACTTTCCCTTCCACTCTGTTTGGAGACAAAGGGAGGAGAGCAAGCCCCTTCCTAGAGCCAACAGCTGATCAGTTCCCTTCCCTTCCTGTGATGGTCCTGATCACCAGTATCCCTGCTGTGCCCAGCTGGGGTGTCAGACTGGGCAGAAGTGAGTGATTCTTACAAGGCTACTACAGGGGTCCAAGTTCTGCAGTTCGGTGGGTGCTCTGCTACTATTGCCATGTAACTGTGGCAGATGCTGGACCCCCAGCTCTTGCTATGGGGCACTATGCGCTCAGACACAAAGTACCAGTAAACTTTAACCAGAAAAAGCCTGAACAGCTTCCATCCAGAAACTGCATTATGGCCACCTCTTCAGATTTTGTTCTGAACGGGGTGGAAAAAAATGAAACAAGTATTTAAAACTTAAAAATACAGCTGTTTAAACTCAAATTTGAATTTATGGCAACCTATGATAAGGCCTAACCCTGCCATAATCAAAATCATTTAAAATAATTATATGGCGCATTAGTGAATCCTCAAACTTTAATCAGGTAAAGGCTACTTAGTTATACATACACATAGAATTGTGGGAAACCATCTTTAACTTTTGAGGTCAAGCATTATAAATATGGCACAATGCCATGCATGGCCTTAAGTATCTACATCAGCTTCAGTCTTTATAATGGAGTGTTAGTATTTCCTTTTTCTAAAATAGAAGTATTTTCAATTTCTGCAGAAAAACCTTTTGCCTTAACATTTTGGTTTCAGGTTAGCAGAATCACCCTGGTTCTTTTCCTAGACGCTACGTCTGCCACTTATGTTTCCACAGAAAGCGCAGCCAAAAGTAAACCATATACAGATTAGTTACTATGCATCACTCTTGCCTTTAGGGTACAGTCAAGTCAGTATAAAATTAGGGTCTGAACTACTCTTAAAACGAGGATGTTCTGCTTGGGCATTGAGTCAAGATCCTTTGCCAACTAGAAATCCTTGAAAGCCTGTAGAGTGCTACAAGATGTTTCTTAATTTTATTCCCTTGCACAATATGGAGTAGCACATTCACCGGTTTTAAATACTGTTACACCTACTACAAAGGGAGTCTCATTTTTGATCTTTGCAAACAATTTGTACAGCATCATCAACGGGCAATAGTGCAAACGTTTCTAGTAGGTTGAAGAGGAAGGCAGGATGGCTGCAAGATCTATAATTTGTATGAATGTAATAGGAAACTGAAAGGGACCTCCTGGGTCAGAGGCCAGTTCCCTGCTCACAGGCAATCCCATCTTATAACTTGTTAAGTTATAAAGCTACATCTTAACCCTGGTTAGGTCGTTTGCTCCCATTACCCCATTGGGATGATCTGTAGCCTAGCTGGGGTGGAAAGCTTCGGGAAGATTGCTTTGAAAAAAGCCCTAGGAGTACAACTCCAGAAAGAACAGAGCTTTTAAATTGTTGACTAGTCTAATGTATGAAATGTCTTCATTGCCATGTTTGGATTTCACATGCTGACATTTGCTAGTGCATAAGAATCCGAAAGGGAGACTAAATAGGGGGAAGGAAGGAAACTGATGTATTTTTGTAACCCAAAGGAGTTATTTGAAGCCCAGGCAGAGGACTTATTGGAAATACTCCTATCTCCATTAAAAACAGTGATCCCAAGGCAACGAAGAAGGGAAGGGAGATTGCATTTCACGCTCTATTATCTAAGTTGTGATGTGCCAGTCAGTTGTGAGTATACACAGTGGAAACTCTTCAGCTAGTTGCTATAAAAGTGTCCAAGTACATTCAAAAAGTATGCACAATCCTGCAGTGACAAGAGGAGGAAGAGAAGGGATATACAGCAGCTCATAGTAAGCTAACAGTAGCACTAAGATGCATTACCTCTGCGTAGCGTGGTCTAACCTCTTACAGCAAGAAGAGTGGGCTGGTGAGTATTGCATAGTCTAGGATCACAAGATGGAATAAGCCATCCAGGAACTCTTGTAGGTATAAGTTTTAGCTAGAGTAGAATATTTTCAGCTATACAAACCCTAAGCATCCCGCATACATAGCTAATGGAAGTCTAGAGTAAGACACACCTGCGGAGGGAAGTGCTTGATTTGGTGTGGTTTGCATCCTCTTCTCCTTCTGGCTCTTACTAAGAGGAGTCTTCAGTGCAGGAAGCACAAACGGCTCTTCATTCTTGATAGTCAATGCCAAGTCAGAATTCTCTTTGTTTTCACTTTTCTTTGATGCTGCTCTTCTTGCCACTGGAGATGGAGGTGGTGTGAATTCTACACTATCCAATGGTGTCTGATGCTTTGAATGCTACAAGAAATTTGATCAAGTAAGGGTGAATTAACTCTGGACAATGTTAAAAATATTGCCAGTATACTGACCACACACAGTATATATTACAAGGGTCAGGTCAACATAGCTCACATGCAGTCCAGTACTCCAGACTTCTTCCTCTGGGCCCACACATCTAAGTCACTACTTATTCTCTCCCTGAACAAAAAATTAAGCCCTTTTTACCCTGTGCCTTAATCCTCCTTAGTTCTTTCAGCTTCTCACCCTAGTCTCCCAATCCCAGATCACTTCTCTTCAACCCATCCACAAAGTAGTTAAGTTTCAAGTGTAGACATGCCTTTAAGTCTATGTTAAGTCTACTTACAACCACTGCAGTGGTTGATGTCAACACTATCCTCCTTCTGTCAGTGGTGTGTCCCCTCATTAGAAGCGCTTCCACTAACTTAAGCGTGGGGGGCTGAGACCATGGCTGCTCCCCCATCCAGTCTTTTGGCACATCCTCATTGCCAATAATGTCAGCCTTGCCATCCTTTTTGTATCCTTCCCCACTTCTGTTTCTTCTTCTTCTTCTGCACTGCCCCTACACACAAGGTGAGCATCAGGTCCCCTGCCTCTCCTCATCCAAGTAAATGAGGACCCACAAGCTAGGAAAAGGGGTTACAGTTTATGGTAATAGCCATCTGACAACCAAAAGGCTCTTGGCTCTGTCTTGCTTTGTAAGATCTTCTGGCCAGGGACTCTTATGCAGCACTAAGCATTGATACTTAAACATAAATGCAGTGTGCATTAAAAAAGAGTCAAAGAGACAGATTCTCTTGAACTAAGAGCAACTGTTATAGGAAATCATTGTAATTCTTCAAGCACCTGCTTTGTTTTGGGTGTATATAGAGCAAAGCCTGCAAATGGAGATTCCTCATAAAGCGCATCATCCGAAAATTCCATGGATCCAAATGCACAGGGCATTTCCTTACAGTCTTCCACATCTTCGTAAGTCAGATTCTTTTTAGACTGTTTAAAAAGAAAAAGGAGATTCCAATGAGACATTAAGTGAAAACTTTCATCAAAAAAGATCTTCATTATAGAGTTAATTTTAATAGTTACAGCATTACTCTTAATAGAGTTTCTAGTTATGGGCAGTATCTCACGGGAAGTTCTCATTCAGGTCACTTGTCATCTAAAAATCATGTTTGGAGGGCTAAGTCCACAATGAAAATTTTAATAAGCAACATCAGTAGATGTGACATTATGCTGAAAGCACTATTAAACACAAGGAGCCTATGCATCAAGGGCAGAAAAATACAATACCTGCCATTGATTTCTACATGCAAGCGCCTTAGTTTGCTGCCACACTAGCTAACACTACAGCAGTGGTCCCATGAGGAGATGCAAAATATATACAAACCAAAAAGGAAATATAGTGAAGGAATATGGGAAACAGCTGGTTAAAGCCATATTACGTATGATACCTTGGAACAAAGAGTTATGGGAAGTCAACCATTTAAAGCTGAGTACATCAGCAAAAACCTTCACTTTCTGATGGAAATGAGACGGTTTCAACTGATGTCAAATCAGACAGGATTTCTGCCAATTGTACGTGAGGGCTCCTTCAAACTGCCAGAGGTCAGGAAGAGTTTGCTTCCATCTTTCTGTGTGCTGCAGCCTTAGGCCTAGTCTTCACTTACCGGCTGGTCCGGAGGCACGCCATCGATGTTCTGGGATCGATTTATCGCGTCTGGTTAAGACGCGATAAATCGATCCCGGATCGATCCCGGAAGTGCTCACAATCGACGCCGGTACTCCAGCTCGCCGAGAGGAGTACGCGGCGTCGACGGGGGGAGACTTCCGGCCGCGTCTGGACCGCGGTAAGTCCGGAGTAAGGTACTTCGAATTCAGCTACGTTATTAACGTAGCTGAATTTGCGTACCTTAGTCCGAAGTCCGGACTAAGTGTAGACCAGCCCTTAGTTGTTGCCATTGGTGTAGTGATGTTATGGCCCACATCTTTTAAAGAGTGCCTGCATTTGTTTTCTCCAGGGGACTTTCTTGCTAGGCTACCTTCAGTTTAGCTAGTGGCACATGCGATGCTACTCAAAGCAGGTCTACACTGCTAGTGCAGACTATACCAATGGGAGAGAGCGCGCCTGTCGGCATAATTACTCCACCTCCCTGAGTGTGGGAGCGTGGCTCCTGGTGACATATTGCTGTCTACACCAGTGCTTAGATTGGTGTAACATATTCTTATATTGCTGGGGGGGTCTTTTCCACACCCCTGAGCAACTTAAGTTATATTGAAGTAAGCCCTGGTGTAGACCTGCCTTAGTTTGCAGCAAGTCAGATGCTGACACTGCTTTTTGTCGTAAAGGGGCAGAAATAGCACCCCTCATGGTCAGAGATCAAATATTTAAGATCCATGATCAATTCTCCCTTCATTTGTTAGGGAGAAGTCAAATTCCAGTTTTACAAAGTGTGAACCACCTTTAGTGTCACATGGTAGTGTCAGGTTTAGTATCTAAACCTAAAGATAAAGTCAGTCAACCCGGAACAGCATTTTCTCCAAGCCCCTGATGAACTTGTTTAGCGCCAAGCTTTAGGACCCCCTCCCCCCAAATGAAATACTGGTAAAAGTCTCACAACAATCTACATATTTAATTTCTAATCCAGAGTGACTGGACAGGAGATTGTTTTCAATATACCCCTTTGTGGATTGCAGAAACTCATTGGAAAGCCTTGTTTTGTTATGTACCACTCCAATGAAATGGAAAGCAATAAAGTCAGCCATTATAAAAAGGAATCATCATGTTTTGTCTGTAGACAGATGGCTTTTGGCCAGTGGTCAAGGATATTGCCAAGATCAGATTTTTCATTACTGTTGAAAGCCAAAGTGTAGTTTTCTGGTACATGACCAGATGTGCCACTGATGATTACTATAAAGACCTTATCAGACACCTGTTAACAGCAGCCAAGAATTTAGTAGCCAGATTCTGTAATTGAAATTATGTCCCATTACTCCATGAATAGCTGAACAGGACCTGATGGACAAGGAGAAATTCACTCCATTACAGAAATGCTTCTATACGTCAACAAAAAAAAAAAAACCACACACACCACACACCCCACACACAACCAACACCCAACTATTTCCAGTTGGGAAATTTAAAAGCATTACTAGAAAAGAGCACTGTCATTCCAGGTATGATTTAGTTAAGTCATTATTTTGGAAAACCTGCGTACTTCAAGCTGCTTGTCATAACAGTTGATTATGTTCAAGCCACTGACACCAGACAAAAAAACCCACCTCTAAATTAAGAAGTCCTGCCAGCTTATTTTCACAGCTAGTAGATCAGCTCCAGTCGGAGGCCTATGCTGAAATGGCTGATCACCAACAGATCTTCAGCTAGTATGTTGTAGGGCACTTATAGTGCCGAGGCACCGAGAAGTTAAGTGTATTGTACTGGGACTAATGGGCTGTGTTACAGAAGAGATATTTGAGGTATCTGGCTCATCTCGGATGGATTGCTCTTATTGTTACTGGTGGTGTTTTGCCAAGTTTACTTTTAAATATCCCAAACAATGAGGCTTCCATAACTTATCCTAGCAAAAAGTCTCCAGGATAATAGATGCGGTCAGGAAGATTGCCTTCTGAAGTCCATCCTCTCCCTTGCCTCACCCTAATGAATCTTACACTTGGAACATATACCTTTCAGTGACAAACTGTAAAGCCCAACTATAACCATGCAAAACACATACATATTCAACTCCATTATTCTTCATGATAGCCGCTCTCAAGCCTGTTTGTAGCTGACCTTCTCATTTGTCAATGCAATTGTAATAATGGATGTCCTGAACACAATATTTGAGGAACAGCTGCACCCAAATTGTATAGAAAGACTGCCTCTTGCTTTTTGCTCTTGACATGATGCCTTTTCATGTGCAGTCCCAACAATCTGGAGATGTTTTCCTAATAGTCAATTTTATATTAGACTAGATGCATGTTTTACCCTGGAGTTTAGATGTCTACTAAAAGCACCATTCCTGTCTCAAGCTGGGAATTTAGTGGTTTTCAATTTACAGTAAGTCAAAAAGTGACTGACCTGGTCACGGGTATGGTATGTACATGCAAACAGGGTTAGCAATTTAGAGTTGGGCATTACAGAACAGGCCCAGAGACTTTAAGCAGAGCACAAGACTGGGATGGTCTTTTAGAGGAGTTTTTAAATATATGAAATAAGTAACTTTAGGACTGACTGCTCAGGAAGAGTTCACGCAGTTACAAATGGGAGTAACAAGTGATCAGGAAGAAGTAGTTAAAATACACTTTGTTTGGGGGACACAGAAGTTAGACACAAGATCGACCAATAGGTCATAGGATTTTAAAAGTTGTAAATTTCATGATTTCAGCTATTTAAAGCTGAAATTTCACAGTGTTGTAATTGTAGGGGTCCTGACCCAAAAAGGAGCAGGGGGGGGTGAGAAGAGAAAAATCGCAAGGTTATTGTAGGGAGGGTTGCGGCACTGCTAGCTTTACTTCTGCACAGCTGCTGGCAGCGGTGCTGCCTTCAGAGCTGGAAGGCAGTGGCTGCTGGCCAGGAACCCAGCTCTGGGGAGAGCCCCCGCCAACAGCAGCACAGAAGTAAGGATGGCATGGCATGCTTTTGCCACCCTTTACTTCTGCGCTGCTGCTGGCGGGGTGCCACCTTCAGAGCTGGGCACCCGGCCAACAGCCACCGCTCTCCGGCCATCCAGCTCAGAAGGAAGAGGGGTTGTGGTATTGCCATCCTAAAATAACCTTGTGACCCTCTGCAACTCCCTTTTGGGTCAGGACCCCCAATTTGAGAAAGGCTGATTTCCCCTGTGAAATCTGTATAGTATAGAGTAAAAGCATGCAAAAGACCAGATTTCGTGGTCAGTGATGCATTTTTCATGGTCCTGAATTTGGTAGGGCCCTAAATTATCAGAATACAAGCTGTCAAACTCCAAGTTAAATTGAACATAGCCTTCTATCACCCTTTATACAAGGGCCTGGACAGCTACCTGAAGATTAAGTCTGTCAGATCAATAGAGAATCGAACCGAGTTAAAATAAATAGTCACTCAAACTCCATGACAACTTTAGACATTTAAATCTAATTTAGTTTAAATTTAATTTTAGTTTATTTCAACAACTAAAATAGAACATAGTGAGGTGGTGGTTTCTTGGGACACACCCATGAAGGGCTTCACTAATTAGCACTGCATACTTTGAATTGCTCTCAAATACAGAAAGGCACCAGTCCAGTCTGTGGGTGGGTGCAACTGCCCACTTGCTCATGGCATTCCCCATAGGACTGTATTATACCAGTGCCCAAACACTGAACTGGTGCCCTCTGTTTTTATGTCAGGAAGAAATTACATTTATAAATCTGTAACTATGTACCAAGAGAAACTTCGGCAGAAACTGCCTGAAACTGCTGTTAGTCAGTCACTTCCCAGCGTTATAAAGAATAGTTTTCAGTGACAGCCTTAGCTTATTTCAATTGACGAAAACGCAGTTGAAAGTATGTCCTCGTATATATAATGTTTCATGTTCTGAGACCAGAGCAATTTAGATTTTATACTGTCCCTTTTTAA
Source organism: Trachemys scripta elegans (assembly GCF_013100865.1). NCBI lineage: Eukaryota > Metazoa > Chordata > Testudines > Emydidae > Trachemys > Trachemys scripta. The sequence continues at coordinate 120,240,844 of NC_048303.1, forward strand.
TGGGATCTTATTTTTGAAGCCAGTGCAAAAGCAAACACTGCATTAACATGGTACAGTACTGAGGCCTACAACTTACCTTCAGTTCTCTGGATGGTGTGATGCTAGCGTTTTCTACTGCTAGAGAGGGAAGCCATAGACGGACAGGCTTACCATGAGCCTTCTTGGATTGAAGCAAGAGGTATGTTGCTGATATTTGATCATATTTCCACTAAAACCAAGGAAAATGTGTCAGAATGCTGCTATTTAAGAGAGTCATGTTAAACACTGCTTTAAGTTACACTTTTAGCACCCATTCTCTTGCAAGGAGGACAATCTTCTACTTATGGACTCTTCAGGTCTGTATGCTCACCCCACTGTAATGCCATAGACTTCAATGGAGTTGCATTGTTATTACTCTGCCACCCTTCCTGCAAGCAAGTTGGAAATGGGGTCTAGAGAGGCTAAAGACAGAGGCTAAAGACAGAGCAAAACCCCTGCCCAGTTGAAATCAATGGCAAGACTCCCAGTGAATTCAATAGGGCCAGGGTTTCAGACAGAACACCTGGGTTCTTTTCCAGTGGTCACTGAACCAATGGAGGACCTCAGGCAAATTGAGTTCTTGGTCAATTTCCCCATCTGAAAGATAGGGATGTCCTTGCCAACCTCCCAGGATGGGGTGTGAGATTAGGCTTACTTTAAGTTCATTAAATCCTTTTAAAAGGATTTAAAGAGTGCTATGTCAGTGCATCATTTGTGCATCCTGGATGAAGAGAGCTACTCATTTTAATAGCCCTAGAACAATGATGTAATCTCTGAAGTTTGTTCCAGAGCTGTAGAGCAGGAGTAAGTATAGATAGGTTAGCCAGCAGTTCTCATTCCCCCAGATGTGTGTCATACTAGCTGCACAACATGCACAATTGCCAATCAGGAAGTTGGTTTCTACTATAACTACTACCTGGAGAACTGGTATTCCCTCTGAAAGAGCTATTTCAGCATACCACTAGAGACAGTAACATTAAGTATGAATTTGGGTTCTCAAGTTTGCCAAGTAGCTAAATTAGTTATTTAATTTTCACTATTCAATAGCTTAGCATATAGTATTTACTGTCTAGTCTAACACTTTATTAAATCTTACATCAAAACTAGGAGTATCAGAACCATTATACATATGTGGAATTCTGCTAGAAGACTTTCAACAAAAATACACATTAGCCATGAATACAATCCACATTGTCATGTTGCTTGTGCTACTGAATGGAATAGCTACATTATTCCATCACTTTTTCCATTATATTTGCAAACACCAAGACATTGCTTCTCTGCCTATTCAGCATCGCATTTGAGAATTCTCCTGTTTAGATAGTATTCTGAAGTGGTTCTCCGTGAAATTATTGAATTGTTTTAAAAACAAATCATCCCAGCACACGGAGTCACAGCTAGTGAAGAACCACCGTAAGTTTCCCTTGATCTTCAAGGGATTCCACATAAGACACTAGGATCCTGGTTAAAACTTTGATGTCAGGGATTGATTGATACAGGAGGGAAAAGAGGGGGGAAATAAACAAAAATCCACAAAATGTAGTGTCAGAACTACAGCTGAGCTTGCAGTTAAAATAGTAATACTCTAAAAGAACGGTCTTGTGTAGCCCATAGAGCTAGCTTTAGCACAGGGGTCTCAAACTGGGGATTGGGATATGGGGTGGGGGAGGTGTCACAAGCTGTCAGCCTCCACCTCAAACCCGGCTTTTCCTCCAGCATTTATAATGGTGTTAAATATAATTTTTAAAAAAGTGATTTTAATTTATAAGGGGGGAGGGTGTCACACTCAGAGGCTTGCTATGTGAAAGGGGTCACCAGTACAAAAAGTTTGAGAACCACTGCTTTTGCATTTATTTTAATTTAGCAGTAACTCAAGGAACCTACAGGCCTGTATCCTGATGGCTCAATGCTCACCCCCCAAGTTTTGGGGAACTGGGACTAGAGCATTTAAGGGGGAAGTTTGTACATAGCACCAGGCAACTACAGGAGTATGAGCTAAACACCAGCATTAGGATATTTTAGGATAAAAACATCTGCACACCACAAGAGTGCCATTGCAACAAATTGACACAAGATAATAAATTTGGATCATTAATATACTAATCTATAGGAAAGGGCACCCCAATATTAGTATGGTGAGTAAAAACAAAGAAGATGGGAGAAACACCTACTGAATATGCATTAGGCATAGTGGCATGAGTGTAACATAACATAAAAGTTGTATCCTAGCCTGTGTGCTGAGGAGGGAGAGAAGAGAGACACTGGCCCTTGGGAGATGCCAGGAGCATGGCCACTGGTGAGGAGGAAGAAAATGGCTAACATTTCAGGTTGTTCTGCAAGGGATGTTCAGATGTACATTCTGTATTATCTCCATCTACCTTGCTGGGTTAGAGTGTTTGTGACTTTGCTAAATGTATTAATAAATTACAAATACAGAAGAGTTCCTAAAGAGTGCGTTTCACAACCATGCACATCAGGGTTCCCAACTCAACAGTAATTTTAATAATCAGCTTTATCTTGGGACAAGAACCTGCCAAACCTCAGAATTGGGAATTCTTAAGTAACCAATACTCAATCCATAGATCAGACTGCAATGGACAGCTTTAAGTTTCATACTTGAACCAATGAGTATTGGAGTCTGTTAATGTTAAAGTTTAAAACTTATTCTGGTTGCAGGTTACTTACCTCTGAAATTAACTTGGTCATACTTTGCCTGCTGCATTTATGGAACACAGAAAGTTCTACTATGCAGTCATCATCAAGATGCCCAAGCTGCAAGAACAAGTTAGTAATGTGAAAGCTTCAGATTTTGTGAAATCTTTTAGATCAGCATTTGAATAGGATGTTCCCATGAAGCCAGATGGCTCTGGGCTTGACAGCCCAACATCTGCGGACAGCACTATTGTGATCATCTGGCCTGACATCCTGGCTTACAGGCCAGAGAACTTCCCCAAAAATAATTCCTAGAGCAGATCTTTTAGAAAAGCATCCAATTCTTGATTTTAAAAGTTGCCCATGATAGAAAATTCACCATGACCCTTGGTAAATAACCGACACTGCTAAAGAGATGTGATTTTGTTGGAGATAAAGCCGTGCACTTCGATTCCTCCCCTAATTAAAAAGGAACAAACAAAGCTATTAAAATGCATACAGCTGTACAACTTTGCAGTTATGAGTTAGAACTGATGTTGCATGTACAGTAAAGAAGCTCTTTGCATAGAGAAACAATGACACCCAATGGCCAAATGTGGGTACTGGCTGTACATAACTGAATATTTTCCCTCCTGTTTAGCATCTAATCTTTGCTAGATTTTCATTTTTGTGCTGGCTTAACTTCTCTGGCTAGTGCAGTGTTTGGTGAAGGGGATATAGAGAGTTTTCAATAAAGTCTTAAGTGAGGTTTTATCCCAAAACAGGAGACTACAGGAAATAAACAAAATTGCATAACAGCACTATGCAAGTCACTCCATACCCTAGGTCTGAACTGTTCTTCAGCACCTAAGTGCCTGATTTTCAAAAATCTATACCTTACTGCATACAACTATCCATTTGCATCACAAGTGATCAGAATCTAACCCGCCAGTTAGATGTGAAAATACCCACCAGGTCTTTTTTTTTTTTTTAAATTAAAAAGATTGCAAATTCTGCAGCTAGCATACTGAAGTCTTTCCCCTGCATAGGGATTAAGAAATTTACATGGAGTCATCTCGGATATGCATTCTGAGAAGAAGAGACCCTTGAAGAATTCAATGTCAGCTACTTACTGAACTAAGTAACTAACTAGTCATCTTTAGGTCTGCCCCTTAGAAGTCTTTGCATTATCACCATATACTATCCATTAAGGCACAAATTCAGGAAGAAGTTATGCTCCAGTCACTATGTGGTCTATAGTCATCCTCTAGTTAGTGTACTCACTGGGTATTTGCTTTGCCACTGAACAGCATAGGAGTAATCCTGCATGAGCCACGGATGATTCAAGAGATGTTTAACTGTAATTCGCTTCTTTGGATCCACCTAATAGGCGGTGAGAATCTAGTCAGTCAATGTTCAAGTAGAAATTGGCAAGATATTTTAGATTCAATTTCTTTCCCCAAAAAGGTAAGTCAGGCCACAAAGGCCAGTTAAGGAAACCTGCATTAACAGTAGCTGAAGGGATGATTGACACTCACCATGGTTAACAGTAGCCCAGCTAATTTGTGTTTTATAAATCTAGCTTGCTATAAAAGCACACTTGGGCAGTAAGTTTATACAGCCAGGTTACAATCTCATGAATAGACATTAGATGCTGGAAGACAACTTTGAGGTTAGCAACATGACAGCGGCACCATGGTATGGAAAGTGCTTTGAGCGATGTTCTATGAACACAGTCCATTCAGCACAGGGACCAGTGATAATTTTCTTGAAAAGTTTCTGAACTAAAAGGCTGCATTTTAGGCTTTTGGGGTCAATATTTCAATGCTATTTTGAGTAGCGAAACAGTACTGTAAAGTGTGGTCTGGATAGAGCCCATTGCTTTACCTGCAGCATCTGGTGTAGAAGCAGTATACTGCTAGCAGAAAGCCATTTTGGAACCTCATATTTTCCTCTCTGTATTTAAAAAAAACAAAGTTGTTTTAGAGTGAACTTTGGCCAACTAGTGCCAATAACTTCATTAAATTCCTTGGATGCCTTACTGGATCTATCTTCAGTCTGAAAACCCATAATAGAAGTTGGAGCTAGAGGACCTGGCATTTTCAGCATATTTAGACTAACTTGACAAAAATGGTGTCATGATTCCTATTACTTTCACTGAAGACAAATGTGACTAGATTTTAAGTTAAAATAGATTCATGCTAGGTTAGTCCCGCGGAGAGAAGGCTGAACTTGAACTGCTATTGCAGGAACACAATTAAATGAGAGATTTTAGATAAATTAGGTAAGAGTAACTCAACCATCAGCGTTGACACATCCGCCTCCCCAGCCTTTATCATTCTGCTTTGTTGTGACATTCAGTCTTAAGAGTGCAAGCGCTTAGAACGGGAACTGTGGTTCTACAGCACCTAGCACAATGAGGCACCAAGCACAGAATCAGAAATGTAGGCCTAGAAAGATATCATCCTTGAGATATCATCAAATCAAGTCCCCTGTGCCGAGTCTGGGCCAAGTAAACCTAGACCATCCCTCGCAAGGGTTTGGCCAACCTGTTCTTGAATCCTCATCATTGGAGGTTTTTAAGAACTTCCCTTGCAAGCCTGTTCCAGAGCTTAACTACCCTAAGAGCTAGAAAGTTTTTCCTAATATCTAACTTAAATTGCCTTTGCTACAGATTAAGCCCATTACTACCTGCTCCTACCATCAGCAGGCATGAAAAACAATTGATCACAATCATAACAGCCGTTAATGCAAGTCTTCAAATATCAGGTCCACCCCCAGTCTCTTCTCAAGACTAAACATGCCCAGTTTAGCCTTTCTTCATAAGGTTTAGAAAACCTGACTTATTTTTGCTGCGCTCCTCTGGACTATCCAATATGCTGAACATCTTTCCTAAAAAAGAGTGGTGCCCTGAATTGGACAGTACCTCAGCTGAGGCCTTGCTAGTGTCTAATAGGGCAGGAGAATTCGTTCCTATGCCTTGCATTCAACATTCCTGTTAATACACCCCAGAATGATATTAGCCTTTTTTGCAATTGCCTCATATGGTTGACCCATTCAGTTATTGATCCACTATACTCCTAGATCCTTCTTAGCAGTACCACCATCTAGCCAGTTATTCCCATTTGATAGTTGGGCATTTGATTTTCCTTCTCAAGTGTAGTACTTGCACTTGTCTTTCATTAGGCTCTGGGTGCTACTGTAATTTGTACTTAAAAACAGTATGAAGATTTAAATCAACTGCTAGACAAAGTATTAAAATTTAACTGGCTCCAACATATTCTGTGCTTTTACAGTAGGGTTGGTTGTTACACCAAAAAGGTAAGCAGCCTTGCATTTAGCTGCTTTCCATTTATTTATATGTCCTAATGCTGGACAGAAGCCGTAGAGGTTGGCACTTTAACTAGAAAAAGTGCAGAAAATTAAAAAAAAAAAAAAAAAACCCACACACCACCACATACCCCTACCTAGAGTATATGGGTTTTTTGTTTTGTTTTTTAACCCAATGATTCATTGTTCATGTAGCATGTCTTACTAGTAGTTCAACACTAATAATTGCTTCCAAATTTTAGAAAAGGTAAACAGTAGCTATGAAAGTCAAAATTGCTATGAAATTGCTACAAAGACATCACATACACTAAAATGAAAGCAACAAGAAGTCAGTAAAGAATCATTGTGAAATGTGATTTAACTACCAAGCTGGAATTAAATGCACCAAGTATTGTGAGAGTTTCATTTCTGCAGACAACTATTTCAATTACAGTCAAGTCTGGGTAATATACATAGATACATTTCTTTAACCCCAGTGGTTTCACATTAGAAGTCTAAATTCTAGTTACTTTTGTTTTTAAGTCAGGACTAATGAGTTTAGAAATATTACTGTTTGATTGCTGTTATAAAGCAATCAAGCACTAGAAGTAATCTAAGGTGAAACCCATATATAAGAAGTTTTACATATTCCAAGGAGCCCTGTAATATATTGAGGTTTGGCTCTGAAATACAGCTCTGGCATATGAACATAGATGAAGTAAAAAAGATTAACACTCAATTTATTAGTAGTCATGCTAGAAATGACAGTTAAGCATTTTTGTAAAGATAGCACAATATAGTCAGAGGAAAGTCTGCCTCTTAATGAGGAGCTGTCAATTTTTTATTTGATTTTCAATCAAAGCAGGAAGCATTTAGTCAAGTGTTATTCCCAAGTGAGGAACTGTAGAGCATTCTAGGCAAAGAAACATACTGCATGCAAGTGATACAACACCCTAATTAGATTCAACCAGCAGACTGTACTATACTGTGACGCGGAACAATAGTTCTGAGCTGAGATTACAGTAAATTTCAAAATCTATAATGTGTGAAATTAAATTCCACAACAATGCATAGAAGTCCTAATTTGAATCAATTTTCCAACTTGCAAATAAATCAAAAATTGAAACTGGAATTCAGAGTGATAGAAACAAGCCTACGTTGGTAGATAATCTTTTAATTAGGAAGGTTGTATCTTGTTTCTTGTCCTCAAACATAAGTTCTTAAAGCATGTTCATCTGAATGCATTTAGACAAGTTTGGGTGGCCAATGTTCTGTGAATTCAGATCAGTCAACTCTAGCTCCAGAGCATACGGCACAACGATGAAAGTACTATGCAAGATTCATCTCAGACTCTTGTGTTAAGCCCTTTGTATGGGTTATAGCCGCGCCATCTATAAGTTTTCTAAACTCTGATTCAAATGATTTAAAGCATTTATACACACTCTGGGCCATACCAGAACATGTACCTTCAACAGAAAGTATGCGAGTACTGGTTTTTAAATAGGTTGGAGAAAGTACATTAAGTTGTTTGCCAGAGCCTCTAGGTGCAAGAACATTTATCTACCAATCCCCCCATACCAAGTATTGCCAGCATTAGCACCCCCAAATAAAATTCCTCAGTTTAATATTAGGGTTCCGTGTTGGTCATGGATTCCATGACTTTCCATGCCCCCCCCTTCTGACTGCCATGCCAAAGAAAGGGACCTTTGGGATGTTTCAAGCCAAATTCCTACATCCAAGCAGGATGTTTAACTAATAAATTAAGCAGGAGCATGTAGGGAGAGACCACATACTAGCAGCACTTCCTGACTTACCCCATTTGCTCCACTTTACTTGGTACAGAAATTTAGTCTAGCTAGTTCATGGTTTCCTTCTCACCCCTCTCCATTTTGAGGAGAGGAGTGCAATAGCAATAGGTTGGTACCACATCCTTATGCTACAGCTCAGAAGAAATTGCTATATTGGCTTTTGGAGGAGCAGGGGGGGGGAAAAAGGATCCTATAGCGATATCTGCTAGTCAAGGTGATTTATATACATTTGTACACGAGTGGTTCAAGTACAGGATGAGGAGTAATAGTGCAGCCCACCAGTCAGGTGGTGCTAAGTATGCAAGCAGCATTTAGGAAGAAGCAATCAGTATGACAGCCAGCCAGTCTGTGGTATCACAGGAGTCAGGGGCGGGTGGAAGTGAACAAATATACAAGAGTAGAGAGGAGACAAGGGGAAGTTGTTTGCTGCATCATCTTTCATGTCAGTGCAATGAAACAGTGAGTCAGGCAGCATTAAATCACGGAAAGCAGGTTGGGCTACTGCTCTCATTTGACAATCCCTTCACTCTTGCTAATTCATCACTACTGATCCCACTATACAAGTTAGTTCTTTAAAAAAAAAAAACCTTGAGGGACAAGATCCAAAACCAAACTCATAAATACAGAATGGGGGATAACTGGTGTGACAGCAGCACTGCTGAGAAGGATTTGGGAGTTGTGGTGGATCACAGACTCAACACAAGTTAGCAACGTCATCCTGTTGCAAACAAAAGCAAATGCAATTTTATGTTGCATTAGCAGAAGTATAGCATGCAAGTCACGGGAGGTGACAGTACTTCTCTGCTCAGAGCTGGTTAGGCCTCAGCTGGAGTACTGTGTCCAATTTTGGGCCCCAGCGTATAGAAAGGATGTAGAGAAACGGGAAAGGATCTAGAGGCGAGTGACCAAGATGATCAAAGGTATGGAAAGCAAACCATATGAACAAAAGCCAAAGGAACTGAGCATATTTAGTTTGGAAAAGAGGAGATTAAGGGGGGGGGGGGGGGAGAACACGATAGTGATCTTCAAATACTTGAAAGGCTGCCATAAAAAAGGTGGAGAAAGTTGTTCTCTTTTGCCATAGGAGGGCAGGACAAGAGGCAGTGTGTTCAAACTACAGCATAGCAGGTTTAGATTAAGGCCTTGGCTACACTTACCCGCTAGTTCGACGGCTGGAAATCGAACTTCTGGGTTCGACTTATCGCGTCTAGTCTGGACGTGATAAGTCGAACCCGGAAGTGCTCGCCGTCGACTGCGGTACTCCAGCTCGCCGAGAGGAGTACCGCGGAGTCGACGGGGGAGCCTGCCTGCCGAGTGTGGACCGAGGTAAGTTCGAACTAATTCGAACTAAGGTACTTCGAACTTCAGCTACGTTATTCACGTAGCTGAAGTTGCGTACCTTAGTTCGAATTAGGGGGGTAGTGTAGACCAAGCCTAAGCCTCCAGAAAAACTTCCACTGTCCTCCTGTTCTTACAGTTAGGAACAGGGGCCTAGAGAGGTTGTAGAAGCTTCTTCACTGGAGGTTTTCCAAAGGAAGCTGGATAGCCATCTGTATTCGATGGTTTAGATCCAACAAATCCTGCATCTTGGCAGGGGGTTAGACTAGATATCCCTTGCAGTCCCTCCTAACCCTATGATTCAAAGTTTCAGTGGTAACTCCTTGGAAAACCATTTCATTCCATATCTGCAGTATTTACACACAGCTTTCCTTGCCTCTCCAAATCTCCTAGTTTCCTCTTTTCTACTTCTGAGGCAATGCTCCTCCTTTTGTTTTAGAATCTAGTCTTCACTGGCGATTCACTACTTCTGTAGTGTAGATTTGATTTCTACAATCACTTGATCCAAAGTTCCTCTCCAACCCAAAGTTGATTTCTGCCCTGTCATTAAAAGCTAAACCTAGTTTTGTTTCTGTGGGTATTCTAAAGAGTTCTCCAACTGAAGAATTTATATTAAATCCTATTGTATCTGCATTTGCTTCACACTGATCTCTTATCACAAACCTAATAAATGAACCATTAGCCCTATTCCTCTTCCCAGGGGGGATAATAAATTGGAGGTCTTTTTAATCCTTTATTTCAGATTAAACAAGAAACAGAAGTGTGACAGCCTAGATTATTTCACTACATGCATTTTAGAGCTACTTTCGTACTGATGTACCTATTTTGAATTTGAGAAAGTTTACTTGTGTATCAGTTTCTTTAACAGTTTGTGCACATTCTGTAAACAGCACAAAACCAAAGACCAAGAAACTATTAAACATGTGACAATAGCAATACATTCAATCACCAGAAAGCAATAGGCCAAGATACAGGATATCTTGCCTATTTACTATGCAAAGTCTTCACTTATGCTTGATAGTTTGGATTTCCTAAAGCACTACGTACCATTATCTTCCTGTAGAGCGCCATGACATTCTCATCATCAAACGGGAGAAAGCCACACAGCAGAGCATACAAGAGAACCCCCATGCTCCATATGTCTGCCTAAAAGAAACAAACCAACACTATGAAGGGTCAAGTAAAAGTGAGTAGAGGTTAGAAGATCTGGCAGCTCAATACTTTCCCAGGATGTGTACAACTGCTTAATGAGAAACAATGTTCTGTCCATTCTCAATACAGGGGCCACACATCACTGAAGTAACTTTATGTTCATATGTCAAAGGATATTGGAGCTAAAGGATGTTCTCCAAAGAAGAGCACACTCAGAAGTGGCAAGTTGACCTTTCCCTGACTCAACTTTGGAGTCATTGCTACTTGCCAGAGCACTGCTAAAGCCACATCTTCTCCAAGTCTTCAAGTGCAGCCAGATTTGTTGGATTTCTACAGGGAGAGAAATTGCTGCACAGAATCTTGACGTGGAAAGTTTTAGTGCTGCAGATGAGACCAGGCAACAAAACACCTTGTTCCTACCTGCTAATATTAACTCTGACCATGAGGAGCAGCTTGGGAGGCTGCTTATTTGTCATGACAGTTGCTGCCAGCCCAGCCACTTCTATTTTCTAAGTGAATTTAGTGCTGTAGTAGGTGCCAATTGCCCTATATCTGCACAAGCAGGGTGTAAATAGGATTGGCAGTATTTGGTTGTTTTTGCATGCAATTTCAATTTGCATATTACAATTGCAGGAAATTCAGAGGGGATAGGTTTGGGGTTAGGGCAGCATTGACAGCAGAGCTGCAGGGACAAGACACCCAGGAGCAAGGTGGGAGGGGGAAGGGGGGGGGGGGGGAAAGAAGAGGCTGCAGTCCTGGCCCAGTGGAGCGCAACCCTAGCAGGGTTGCAAGGCGGAAGATGAGCCAGCAGTCATGGGGAGGCCACCCTGCTGCTGAAGAGCTCTTGCCTGGGGATGGTCCCAGCACTCCTGGCTGGTGAGCTAGAGGGGTCATGACAATGACACTGGAACTCTGCAGATGCAACGGGCAGAGGCCACCAGCTAGAAGAGCAGAGAGGAGGAGGAGCAGCAAGACGATAAGCCCCTGGTCACGGAGGCCACTTCGTTGCTGAATGGCTCTCCTGCCTAGTACAGAGCCATTCAGCAGTGACGCGGCCTCCCCAGCAATTCGTCCTCCTTGTAACTCTAGCTGGGGGGGTGGGGGGAAGGAGCTTTAATGTGAGGGAAAGAGGCAAAAAACAACAGTAGGCCTTAGAAATGGAACAAACTGTGGTATTCACTTCAGAGGAGTAGCTCTGATGTGTTCTGTTTAAGTTGGCAGCACAAATTCCAAGAAGACAGTAGCAGAGGAGACAATAGCAGAGGAGACAATAGCAGAGGGAAGAGGAAAGCTTGGGAGTTATTAGTATAGAGGCAATTCCAGGAGTGGATGAGCTCATGAAGAGACTCAGTGTTGGAGGGAGCTCAGGATGATGTTCTGCAGGACACAACCAAGGAGCAGTCTGAGGAGAACTAGTCAAGAAGAACAATGAGAAGTGTGCTAAAGACTGTGTTGTGTGCTACTTTAGCATGAATCCACCACTGTCCAGGCTAAGCAAGACTCCTGCAGCTAAGACTTGCAGGGGCAATTATACAAGGAAGTGTTTAAAGCTAAGTCTAGTTATGCTAGTGTTTACGTATGTGATGTTCAAAGCATATTTAAGACACTATATCAGGGAAGGACATTGCATTAAATACCTCTGAGCCAATGTAAGCTTTGCCCTGAATTAACTCTGGTGCTGCATAAGCTGGGCTCCCACAACATGTGTTCAGCTGGTAATCCAGGCCACCCTATAGCAGAACAATTGAACAGACACATTAGACTTAAATTGGAAATTTAAATATTTAGTTTCAACTATACTGTAGCACAAGACTATGGGCCTCGCTCTCCACTGTGGTGTGTCTTGTGTGATCATATATACACACACCAGTGCTAAGCAGAAACCCTCTAGCTAAGCCATCAACTAGGTGCAGTTTCCAGCTCTGGTAGTTCCTGCATTACCATGGGCAGGTCACTGATTCTCTCTCTCAGCTGCTCATGTCCCCATCTAGAGAGCGAAATTAATGTTTCCCTTATGGGACCAGTTACACCTACACAGAATGTGTCAGATAGCTCTCACACCTTCTTTACAAGACACACAGCAGAGGGAAACCAGTCCATACCGATAATGTTGGCACATTAAAGCAAGCAGTGTGTTTCTTTGACAGGGATGTGATCTGGACAGCAGGACTGAAATGACATTCCAATACCTAATCAGTTATCTGCCCTGGTCTGTACTTTTAGACAGTTCATAAAGTAGAACATTTTTCTGGCCAGCTAAACCAGTGTTCTGAGCAACAGCAAACCCTCTGTTTTGGTTTTACATTGAATTCTACCCATGGGATTGCTTCCTGTTATCATCCATCTCAGTCTAGCCTGCTCTAGGTTTAGATTACTAAATGCAGAAGTCTACGGTAACCCCACAGCTTTAAATCTGAAGTTTTGAGATAAGGTTTGGAAGTCAGACCTCTGCATGCCACCTGTACACACAATTGTCTCCTGGTCCACAACCTCCTAGATAAATATCTTTGGAACACCCATAGCCTTATCTTGTTCTAGAAGACAGAATACAAATAATTGACTGGATATAACAGCACTTTGAGGTCCTGATATCTGTTGGGGCCTCTGTGTGCTAAGTGTAATACTAACAGTTGGACTCTGCCTTGAAGAACAGAAAACAAAGGGTGGAAGAGAAAAGACAAAACAACTCAAGATCAAAGTAATTCAAGCTGGAAGTAGAATCCCACCCATTGCCCGTCCATACTTTTTACAGTGAGTAGTTGGAATTCAAGTAACTGAAGTGTTGGCTGGCGACTTGAGTGCTATTAAACACCCTTTTAATATCTGAAGTATTTGGATGCACTACTACATAGTGTAATTTACTTTTGCACACTCACCTTTGGCTTTGCACAGAGACCAAAGTCTATCAGCTTCAAGTTATGCTCCGCATCAATCAGCAAGTTCTCCTGAAGAAAAGGAGAGTGGTCGTAATGAGGGCACCTTACAGGATAACCCAACCACAGGAGGATTTAGTTTTTCCCCCTCATATCTTCTAACCATCAATCAGTGCCATCCACCATCCTCCCCGAGTCCTTACCACCATCCTTTTGGCCATAGGCCCATCTCTTCTAATGGCTACAAGCAATGCTCAGCCTCTTCCCCAGATGATATCTTTTGAGACCAATATTTCATACATTGTCCAGTAAGCGGTCATGCACTGAAGTTCCTCCCCTAGGGATTTCATCTTCTTCAAAGTGTTCTAATCAGTCCATAAATACAAATCAAGTTCCTAAAATGAGTGCATGTTGAAGAAGTGGGTTTCCTAATAAGTCATAGGGTGAGGACAGCAGGATATTTCCCACCACACCCTCTTAATGTCACCAATTAGGAGATCTCAACAGCACAAGTGCCATGTTCTGCTTCATTTGAAAACAGTGATATGGAGGGGCAGCAAGGGTATGATTTGCTATTAGAAGTGGAATATGGAGCAAAGAGAAGAACAGACTGACTGGAGCTAGCTTGAAGTCTGGAGTTGAGTACTAAGTGTGCCCTTGTTCATTGTAAGTAAACTTTCTCCCTCCTGATGTTGATCTTCAGTGATCCACTTCTGAAACAGCATTTACAGGCTCCAGAGGGAGCCATATACAACTCTCAGCCAAAATAGGCATGCCATAGAATAGAACTGGCTAGGAAAAAATATATATACCTTGAAAAGAGGAAGCTAAAGACACAGAAGAAGAATTTAAAAACCAAAACCTTCAGTCCTATACAGTAGCTTACTTTGGAGGAGAGGTTTAGCAGCTTAAAAAAAAAAAAAAAAAAAAAAAAAAAAAAGATTCCATCCCATTTGAAAGAATACTGGATAAGTACTAAAAGCAGCAGTCAGATTTTTAGAAACAAGTCAAACTTACTGGTTTGAGATCCCTGTGGGCATACCCCTGACTGTGCACATAAGCAATTGCTGAAACAATCTGACGGAAAAATATACGAGCTTCCTCTTCTGAAAGGCGATCCTTGGAGATTATATAATCAAACAGCTCTCCTCCAGGACAATACTGCAATGAGACAGGAAAACTGTATTTGAGACAAAAAATTGTGATCTACCAAGTAACCTTACACTTGTAAGGCATTGTAAAGAAGACACCTTGGCCAGCCTTGTATAGTACACTGTCATTTTAGTTCTAATGCAGTAGTGCCCAAAGGTCCCCCAATCAGGAGCAGGATATTATTGTGCTAGGTGCAATACAAAGAGGAAGACCTGATCCCTGTCTGAAAGGGTAAACAGATTTTTGGTAATGACAACAGCAGCATAACATGCAGTAGGAAGGTGGCAGAATTTGGTTATGCAATAACTAGGTCTAAGCATGTGTACTTGATCATATTTTTAAAAAGTGAAAGAATCATAGAATGTCAGGGTTGGAAGGGACCTCAGGAGGTCATCTAGTCCAACCCCCTGCACAAAGCAGGGCCAATCCCCAGTTCCCTAAATGGCCCCCTCAAGGATTGAACTCAACCCTGGGTTTAGCAAGGCCAATGCTCAAAGCACTGAGCTATCCCTCCCCCTGTATGAGTGAATATTGACTCACTTATTGTGAGCATTGCTGGAGTGAATTTTTAGGAGCAACTTGAATGAGGGAAGGATTAGTGATTGAACAAACCACAGTAGAGAGCACTATCTGCCTGGGGGCAATATGAATATTGAAACTCTTGTGAGGAGCTGATAGAACAGTGGGTTTGGCATCAATGGCAGGAGAGGTGCAATAATAGGAGGTCTGTATATATATGTATATATATATACACACACACGCGCAGGTCACATTAAGTAGGGCCTTGAAAGTGAAGACAAAGTTTGAACTGAAGCAACGAAGAAAGGTGAGCCAGTTGAAAGATTAAATCAGAATGGATTAGGATTATGCAGCTGCATTTCTTGTGGGGACAGGGGGAGGCGTATGGATGTTGGATAGACTGGAGAGATGCTATCATCTTCGATTGCCAGATAGGTGCTTATTTCACTTTATAGCTCTCTTGCTCTAGAGCAGAGCCACAATTTCAGGCTGTACACATGGCAAGTGACTATTTGAATCCTTCCCAACACACCGATTTAAATTGAGAGACTTTTGTAGAGAATCTACAAGCCAAGTTTTGAAAGTAACTCATTTTAAACTGGTGTCTCTTTTACAATGTCTGCCCTATTTGGTCATCTGTACGGAGGGATTACTGGGGACTCAAAGGTGAGCTTTTAGCCATCCCACACAAAGATTGAATTATTAACATTAGATATTCCAGAAGCATCAACACTGAATCTAACCTCTAAGACCATGAATATCTTCTTGGATGTCTCTATCACATGGTATAATCGGCAAATATGCTGGTGACTCAAGTTCTTCATTGCATCAATTTCGGTTTTAACACGAGGTAAGTCACCCTAAGAGATGAAAGCCAGTTATACAGTTGCTAAATATGGCTATTTCCACATCCTGTGCAGTGCTCCTACTGCAACTAATGACAACATGTTCACGTGTATATAATTAAGGTCAACCCAGGATAAGGTTTGGTATAGCTATAAGAGTTCAGAATTCGGTACACAGGTCAGACACACAGACGTTTAATGCAATTGTTACAGTGAAAAGTTTGACTTTTTCCCTGCAAAAGTTGTCAAGAAATTGTTAGGTCCTAAATTGGAGCAACTTTACATTATTTTAAACTGTGAAATGAGTGTCCCATCAATATCAGTGTCACCAAAAATAAGTGGTTTTTGGAGGTTCATAAAGTTCTTGCAAGTTCTAAAGTTTCAGAGTAAAGTGTCTTTCTAGAACCAGCTAACAATTCTACACATTATCAATGTTTCATGAGTAAAAAAGTGGAAGATGTCTCCCATTACAAAATGGCATCTCAAGCAGCATGCTACTTCGACTTACCCCCAAAGCCAGTTTGTCCATGATTTTGATTGCAACTTTTTCACCAGTAAGGAGATGGCGACCTAGCTTCACCTTTGCAAAGCCACCTGAATTTAGAAGTGAGGCAGTAAGAATCCAAGATGAAAGTTAATTTTCTCCTCAATAATCCTTTTATAGAGTCACACTACAGGAGCAAAAACAACAAGGAGTCTAGTGGCACCTTAAAGACTAACAGATTTATTTGGGCATAAGCTTTCGTGGGCAAAAACCTCACTTCTTCAGGCTACCCCCTGATACTTGACTACAGGAGCAAGTCTTACAGTTTACTGAAAGCTTTTTACAGCTAAAAGTACTAAAGAGGATTTCTTCTGGATAAAAAAAAAAATCTCAGAATTTTATTCAGCAAATTTAGCATGCGAAATCTGATCTCTAGACTAGTTGCTACCATAGCAATCTGCTTTTGATTTGGATGAAGCCGAAACATTAAGAATAAGTTTTAACTGTTTTACTTTAAGAGATAAAAGTACCTGTCCCAACTGTTTCATATAATTCATAGTACTTGAGAATTTCCTCATAGTCATCTACACCCATGTTGAGATAGGCAAAGTTTAGCGGTACTTCTGAAGTCCTGGCAATGACATAGGAGAACATGATCAGTTATGCTTTAAGATCTCTACCTAAGAAACACTATTTTCTTAACAAAATGTAGTCAAAAAATGTAACCTTGAAACTTAACATTCACTGAAGACACAGTCTACCTGAAAATCTGCTTCAATAGCCAGTTTCTGTATGCCTAGAACATGCTGAAGTTATAGTCTAGTGAGTTTGCAGTTAGCGTCTATTTCCACACTATCCTATCAAATGTCAGTACCCAAGAGATGAATTTTACTTCTGCCACCTAACCAAGTTACAAACTAAAGTGCTCACCTGCTCCGATTGGTGGCTTTCCTTTCATCTCATTACACTTGACCTCCCTCATCAAGACTGCAATTGATACTACTGAACATTTTAATTTATTCAGAATAAGAAAGTTTGGCTGGTGTTTACTGATTACTATAAATTAGACTTTCTGCACTTACTCTGTAGCCCAGTGAAAAGCTTCAGATTTCAACCCTATGCAGAGGTCAGCACTCCAGTTTCCTAACTGCATTGCATGGCTTACAACAAACGGCAGTATTTCTGTAACAGTGCCAGCTTCCCCTTCCTGATCAGGCTAGTCTGATTGGAGTGAAGGATATTGTAACAGTTGCTATGCCAGGCCAGTCACCACAGTTACGCCCATCACAATAGGATCATAAGAGCACACATACCTGGGTCACAAAACCCTCAATTTACCTTCGCCTGAGAGGCACTGGCCTTGCCTTAGTCTAGGCTAGGAAACAGGTCAAGACCCAAGCTCAGGCTACGATTTGGTCACAGAATCCATGACTTCCAGTGACCACCATGACTGGTGGGGAGCTGCAGGGTCCCCCCAGCCTAGCGCTCCCAACCACCACAGGGAAACCCCTGCTGCCTCAGGGGGAGGGGTACCCTGCAGCCACCACCGCTGCAGGCAGCTCCTAGCCCCTGCGCAGATGCCCCCTTCAGGCAGTATGAGCATCTGCCGAGCCCCATTTTGTCCCAGATATTTTCAGTAAAAGTCAAACAGGTCACAGATTCTGTTAATTTTTCTTTTTTGCCCATAACCTGACACTTTTACTAAAAATATCCATGACAAAAATCTTAGCCTGACCCATAGCTGACATCAGGTTGGCAACTGCACTATCACCCTTGATGTAGACGGGTGTCAACACAGGAGCTAGTCAGGGTCAACGCTGGCTCCAGCGGCATAGCCACACTACCCGTTTTACTCCGAGTTAATGGCTTGCCAGGTAACTCAAGTTAGCCATCAGATTTACATAGGCTCATCTGGTCACTCCACTCACATTCGTTCCAGGACACAGGGTTGGGGCTTTACCATAGGCTAACCTGCAGAATAAACAGTTAGGCAGCATCCAGAGTAACCTTCATCCATCTATTGCTGCTGTGAATTCACTGGCAATCAATTAACTCCAGGTAAAACCCCTCTGCAGCGTTGCCAACTCTTAGGCTTTTATCCCAACCCGCATGCTGGGGGGGGGCTTTTCTCCAAGCTCCAGGAGTCCTGTGAGGACCAGAGCCTCAGCTTGCATTTAAGCCTTTTGGAGAGGAGCCCTATAGGCTCAGAGCCCAAACCACCGTCAGGCACCTGCCCGGGGATTTCTGAGCATTTGGGGTTGGCCGTGGCATAGCCCCCAGCCCAGGGCGGCTCCGAGCCCTCCCTCGGAGCCAGAGGCCTGGAGGAAGGGAGACTCCAGCGAACCCCCAGCACGGGGCCAGCTGATGGGAGGGGCCCAGGGAGCAGGACGGTGGGGCGGGGGCGGCAGCGCAGCTGGGGGGCGAGAGAGGGGGGCAGGACGGGGGGGCAGCGGAGCGGGGGGCAAAGGGGGCTGGGGGCCCCGCACTGACGCCCCCGATCCCAGCTCGTCCCTCGGGCTCCGCCCCCGCAGAACCCCAGCCCGGGGCCGCGCTCACCTGCCCGGCGGGAGCGGTCTCTAGGCAACGCGGCGCTTCCGAGATCGAAAACACCGAGCGCGAGCCACCGCGGCCGCTACCGCTTCCAACGTTTAAATTTCCCTGCCCACCCAGCCTCTTCCGGCCGCGGCGGCCGGCCGACCAATCAGATCGAAGCGGCGTCGCGGAAGGGGCGGGATGTGTCGGGGAGGGTCATGGGAGGAGGGTCAGAGGTGCCGGTGTGGGCAGAGCTGGGCGCCATGTTGGGGGTGGCTTTTACCCCGCCTCCTGCGTCCTGGCTAGAGTTGCCTTAGGGGCTACGCGGGCCCTGGCCTGCTCCGCCTCATCCCTGGGGTTGATTCAGACGCGCGTGTCCTGAGCGTGTGGCAGGGCCCAAGGACCGGGGCCGGCTCTGCAGGGCAGTTATTTGCTTCCCTCCATCCCAGGGTCCCACCCACAGGGACGTCACAGGGAGGACTAGGGTTGCCAAACATCCTAGCCCCGCCCCCTGCCCTTCCCCTCATCAGAGGCCCCGCCCCTTCTCTGAGGCCCCGCCCCACTCACTCCATCCCCCCTCCCTCTCTCGTTCGCTCTCCCCACCCTCACTCACGCCCTCATTTTCACTTAGGGTGACCAGACAGCAAGTGTGAAAAATTGGGACGGGGTGGGGGGTAATAGGAGCCTATATAAGAAAAAACTCCAAATATCAGGACTGTCCCTATATAATCGGGACATCTGGTCACCCTATTTTCACTGGGCTGGCTCAGGGGGTTGGGATGCGGGAGGGGGTGCAGGCTCCAACAGGCAGGGCGGGCTCCAGGGTGGGGCTTGAAATGAGGGGTTCAGGGTGCAGGAGGGGGCTCTGGGGTGTGGGAGGGGGTGAGGGCTCTGGGCTGGGGGTGTAGGCTCTGGGCTGGGGCTGGGGATGAGGGGTTTGGGGCTCAGGAGGGGGTTGGGGGGTGGAGCCAAGGTGTTTGGAGTATGGGAGGGGGCTGGAGTTCAGGGTGTAGGAGGGGGCTCCGGCTGGGGCAGGGGTTTGGGGTGGAGGGGGGTGAGCAGGGCCGGCTTTATTAACTGCGGGGCCTGATTCGAATACATGGCGGCGGTCCAGGGCTTCAGCGGTGGGGGTCTGCTCCAGGTCTTCCGTGGCACCGAAGGACCCCCCCCCACACACCGCCGAAATGCCGCCAAAGACCCCGGAGCGGACCGCCGCCGGGTGAGTAAAGAAAAAAATTTAAAAGGCACCTAAGGCGCAGGGCCCTGGCGCGGGGCCCGATTCCTGGGAATCGGACGAATTGGCCTAAAGCTGGCCCTGGGGATGAGGGCTGTGGGGTGGGGCCAGGGATGAAGGGTTTGAGATGCAGGAGGGGGCTCTGGGTTGGGGAGTGGAGCCAAGGGATTCAGAGTATGGAAGGGGCTCCGGGCTCAGGCAGGGGGTTGAGGTGAAGAAGGGGGTACAGGCTCTGGGCTCAGGGGGTGAGTTCCAGGATGAG
>NC_048303.1:120261100-120383969 GCF_013100865.1 Trachemys scripta elegans
CTCCTGCTGGGGGTGCAGACTCTGGGCTGGGGATGAGGGGTTTGGTGTGTAGAAGGGGGCTCCAGGCTGGGACCGAGGGGTTAGGAGGGCAGGAGGGGAATCAGGGTTGGGTCGCGCAGGGAGGGTGAGGGTTATGGCTGGGGGTGTAGGCTCTGGGGTGAAGCTAGGGAAGAGAGGTTTGGGGTGCAGGAGGGTGCTCTGGGCTGGGACTGAGGGGTTTGGAGGGCAGGAGGGGGATCAGGGCTGGGGCAGGGGTTGGGTGAGGGCTCCAGCTGGGGGTGCGGACTCTGGGTGTGGGGCTGGGGCCAGAGGTTGGGGTGCAGGCTTCGGGCAGCGCTTACCTCTGGCTCCTAGGTACGGGGCAGCCGGGCAGTGCTGTGCGCTGCCCCATCCGCAGGCGCCGCCCATGCAGCTCTCATTGGCTGCAGTTCCTGGCCAGTGGGAACTGCTGAGCCGGTGCTTGGGTTGGGGGCAGCGTGCAGAACCCCCAGCTGCCCCTACTCATAGGAGCCGGGAGGGGAGTGGGGGGACGACATACCAGCTGCTTCCGGGAGCCGTGCGGAGCCAGGGCAGGCAGAGAGCCTGTCTGCTACGCCCCTTTTCGACTGGGTGTTCCGGTCCAAAACTGGACACCTGGCAACTCTAAGTCCAGGCATGGGGCTGGGCTATGTGCTGGCTCAGCCATGTCACCCCCGGCACAGCCCCACACTGAGCCGGCCTAGCACAGTGCTGCCTTCCCTAGCACAACCCCGCGCCACTGGTTCCTGCCTAAGAGCCACCCACAGCTGTCACTACACCCTTCCACGGCGTCTCCACCATTACTCCTCAATGCAAAAATGAAGAAAGGGTTGATATTCATTTTAATTCTTTTTTTTTCCCTTGGAAAAAAAGGCACCTTCCTGTCAGCAGTTTCCCAAAGAGAATGGGGGACATTCCATCACATGGGATATTAAAAACAAACTGCTTTGATTCTGTGAGCTGATGCCTTTGCCCAGTATAGCAAGTGCTTTTCTTTAACGCTGTATCCCATGGCAAGCTCAGGGGCGAGATGCACAGCTGGTGTAATGTGGATTTATACCAGATGTGAATCTGGCCCCTCACCTAATGTGCTATCCACTATCCTAGCTAGATCTTTCTCTGTGTTATTGTTTGTCAGCTGTCTCCTTCTCATTACATGGTATGCCTGTGCTCTGGGTTATTTTTTCTGAAATTGATTAGCTTGAATCTTTGTAGGCTGCGTGTTCATTTGATAATTCTTTCTCAGTCTTCCTATCTCTTTCTAGATTCATGTTTATGTTCCCGCTGTACTCCAGAGATTTAACAAGAAGATTTCTAGTAACTGTTATCTATACACAAATACTATAGGAACGTCTGCCATTGAGAACATCACGTGACACTGATTGTTGCCATTTTGGCATTCAAAAGAGGAGACTTTTTATAGGATGCATGCAAATATTTAGTTTGCACAGCCTATAGTAAATATTTCACCTAAAACATTGACATTGTTCCTAAATTGTTGTGCAGCCGTTAATTATAGTAGGTTTGAACATAGAAACAGAATCCAAATGTTGTTAATTAGGAAGACTACGGCTGCTATTAATGCAGTTTTAGTTATGAGCAGAATGTAATGATTCCATAATGAATAGGTAACTTAGGTTTACGGAGACTGGGCCATGTTAGACACATTTGATTGGTTTCTTTTTATATTAGAATGTTTTAGGAACAATTACAAAATTGGTGCACAAGAATGCAGTAAATGTCATGTATTTGATGTTTAGTAAACCATTTGATCCCGTGTCTCACAAAATCTCACTTGAAAAAATAATCCAAACTGGCATGCTACAAATACTTGCATATGGATTGAAAGCTAAAAGACTGCCAACAAAGGGGAATGGTAGACAGAGATGTATTGAATTGGTGGGAAGTGTCCGGCAGGTCCTGCAAGGAGTGACGTTAGGCTATATCTTATTCAATAAATTTACTGATGACCTGAGAGAGGGAATATGCAGCGGATTGCTAATAACATATGCAGATCCTGTTAAGTTGGAAGGAGTTGCCAACGCTCATTAGGACAGGAAAATAATACAACGGTTGCGGTTTAGAAATCAGGTAAAAAATGACAACATGAAATTGCACTTGGGAAAAAACAAACTAACCCAGTCAGAGAAAAATAAACTAGAACACGTTGACTGCAATGGCGGCACAGTGGAGAGACTTGTGAAGCAGTGATGCTGAAAGAGACAGGCTGAGATTTTTAAAACCACATGGGAGACTTGGATGCCCAGTAATGTCAGTGGATACTGGGTAGCCAGGTCCCTTAGGTGGCTTTGAAGACCTCAGCCCTAGTGAACAAGAAATTAGACATGAGTTCACAAAGCAATATGGCTGCCAAAAAGATCAATGCAGTTTTGAGCTGCATAGGCAGAAGATAAGAATCAAGCCACAGTACAGGGATGCAATTCCTTCTCCCTACAGGGCTCTGGGGAGATCGCATCTAGAATATTGTGTTCATTTTGAGCACCATGAGACCGGAAGGATACCAACAAGTTGAAGGGAATTCAAAGAAGAGGAACAAAAAGATCAAGGGCCGGAGAGATTGATTTAAGAGGCAAGATTAGGAGAGAGAAATCAGTGCAGCTTGGCTAGCCAAAAGCTACCGATATGGATGAGGGGAACAAAATAGCAGTCTACAGGTGTATGATGGGTGTAAACATCAAGGATGGAGAGCAGGTATTTACTGTGGTATTCAGGGGTATAATTAGGAGCAATGGGAAGAACTTAAGAATGGGAGGCAGTGCGTCTTAGGGCTGGTCTCCACTACCACTTAAGTCGATGTAACTTACAGTGCTCGGGGTGTGAAAATGACACCACCCCCCCCAAGTGACGTAAGTTACATCCACTTAAAGTGGCGTCCACGCGGCGCGATATCGGCAGGAGACGCTCTCCCACTGACGTAGCTTTCTCCTCTCACGGAGGTGGAGTAATTGTGCCGACAGGAGAGGGCTCTGGTGAAGACGCGCTACAATGGCGCAACTACTTCGGTGCAGCTGCGCCCAGAGCTGTCCTGTCCATAGGACAGACCAGGGCAACCACCCCAGGCCCCGTGCTTTGGGGGACCCTGCGCTTCAGGGAGACACGGGGTCCAGGGCAGCCTGAGGGGTTAGCGGGGGGCCTGGCATCAGCAGCAGTGAGTGACCCAGACCCAGCCCGCCCCGCTCCGCTCCACCCCACCAGCTCCCGATGTCACTCGGGGGAGGGGTCGGAAGCCGGAAAGAGGCAGGGTGGGGGCAGGGACTTAGGATGGAATGGGGGTGGGGAGGGGTCAGAGCAGGGGCGGGAAGAGGCAGGCAGGGGTTGGGGGAAGGGGTGGAGTGGGGGTGGGGCAGGGGCGGGAAGAGGCGGGGCGGGGACTTGGGGGAAGGGGTAGAGTCGGGGCATGGCCTGGGATGGAGGTATGGCCCCGCACCCCTCTAAGGATGGCCCTGGCTGTGCCAATATAGCGTGGTAGTGTATCATAGAAGATTAGGGTTGGAAAAGACCTCAGGAGGTCATCTAGTCCAACCCCCTGCTCAAAGCAGGACCAACCCCAACTAAGTGTAGACTTGCCCTACGTGGATAGAGCTTCCACTTGGGACTCAGAAGACCAAGATTCATTCCTCAGCTTAGCCATTGCCAGGCTCTATGACTTGGGCAAGTCATGTCCCCTCTCTGTGCCTCAGTTTCCTCATCTGTAAAATGGGCAGAAAGATACTGACCTCCTATAAAGAGTGCTATGTAAGCACCAGCTATTATTAGACTGAATATCAAGGAAATCTTGATGGTGACATATATTAGGCTGTGGCATAATCTACAAAGGAAAGAAGTGGAAAGTTTGTCCTTCGGGACTTCTAAAGCTAGACTGGAAAAAACACTCTAAAATGTCCTCCAGGTAACAGTCCTCTCCTGGCAGGGAGATGGACCGAATGATCACATAGATAAGGCACAAATATTAAAGGCCCTTCTGTACATTAAAGAAAAATAACCTCATTTGATCCCACAGAGTAGGGCTTGAACAGTGGTTTTGTACATAGAGGTGATCTTCCCCCATATGGAATAATATCCTAAGATTCTAAGAGAAGTATTTCTTCCCCCTCAGTGTTGCCAGTCCGGATTGTTCAACTATTGCGAATCAGGCCTTGAAACACACGTGAGTTTTTAAAAGTAAGAGAGGTTGGGGTTTCTTAATTTGCCGTCTGGTTTTGGAGGCTTGGAGGGTTGCATTTTCTAGCGTTTCTCAACATTCATAAGGGTTAGAAATGTCCTGTAAAGAAAGAAAGAAAGCTTAGAGACTCCTGCAATCACAGGACTCCAGGAGCTGAGGCTTAAATTAAAACAAGACTTGTGATAAAATTATGAGGGTGGGCAACACTGTGAATCCCTAGTTTTGTTTTGTTTTGAAGGTTCCATTTGTGTTGTTTATAAAGTTAAAAAGAAACAAAATTGCCATGTGTGACTGATGCGACAGTGTGTGTCCTTTTGGCTCTTGGTTGTGTGAGTGCTGCCTTTGATTCTCATTAAAGTCACCGCCTAAATATGTCTAGACTACGTAGCTTACAAAATATTAGATAGATTTAAAAGGAAAAAAAAGGCTTCCTTGTGCTAAGAAAATGATGGCAAAGCTGGAGAGCCCCTAAGGCAGTCTGATTGCTGTGTAGTTTATTTACCATAAATAACAGATATTGGGCCTGGTTCTGCAATTCTTACTCACATGAGTAATCCTTACCGAGACTATAAATCGTCCCTGCGACATCAGTTGCACCAATCACATACTTATGGGAATAAGGGTCGCAGAGTCAGGCTAGTTATTTAAAAACTATATTGTGTACGTGAATAGGTCAGTGCTTGGGAGCACTTTCATGGGTAGGAAAGATATTAAAAGCGGTGAATTGGATCCAATGTTACTTGTTAGGTTTCACAATGCTCCAGCTGAATAAGAGGTTCTAGTTTTCGCTTTAAAATGTGATTTTTGAGAATAAGCCAGTTTCAAATAGTGTTTTAAAGGAAACCAGAAATTTTTCAACCTCTCAGAGCAGCTGCACAGTTATTCAGACTGCTGGCTGCTAGTGGATGGCACCTGTCTAAAATATGTGAAAGGAGGAATTAACCTAATTTGATATTTGTAAAAAAAAAGATGCGAATGTGTTAAAGTGAGAAATGAAAACTAAATTTTCCTTTTTGCATGGATCCTTACCTGGCAAAATAGCTTTCCCCATTCCTATCCTCACAATTCCTTCCTTGTACTTAGGCTTACCAAAAATCGATTTTTTAATAATAATTTTGATGAATAATTATCAGTGTTTATATTTAAGCATTATCTAAGATTATCGATTTCAATATTCACAGTTGCACGGAATTATGGGAGCATCAGACAATAATTGTTTAATGACAGTAGATGTTCAGATTCAAAAAGTTAAAGTTTTATAACCATTAAAACACAAATTGTCAAAGTAAAGTAAAAAACCCTACATCAAACTCTAATACATCCGCAAGAAGCATTTTTCTTACTTTGCCTACTGGTAAATTTTGATAAGTATTGATAGAAATATTGTTGTTGGTTTGTGTGTAAGTTGAAATCGATGTTTACCAACATTTATTGATAAAAATCGAATCCCTCCAAGTCAACTTATACTTAAATAAAATAAAATAATACTGCTACTCTGAAACATCTTCCATTTGATGCTCTAAAATGTGATCATCCTTCTGCAAACGTCAAATGAAGGAAGATTCCTTCTTTTTCTTTTTGATGTGTAGGTAAAGGGTTGTATCAGTGAGGATATGGAAAAGACCGGAAAGGATGAGACAATACAGTCATAGAGGTTAAGGCCAGAAGGGCCCACCCGATCATCAAGTCTGACCTCCTGTGTATCACAGGCCACCAACACCACCCAGCACCTGCACAATAATGTAGACCAAAGTATTACAACCCTGGAGAGGTTACGCTGTTGTGTGCCACAGGCAGAGAATAGGAGGGAGGAAAGTGCACCAATGCCCCAGGCCCCTGTAATGGTAAGGAACTGATTAAAGTGAGGTACACCCAGTTGATCTTGGCATGTGACCTGCACCCCATACTGCAGAGGAAGGCAAAAAAACAAACAATCCCCAGAGGTCACTGCCATTCCTTCCCAAGCCCACATAAGGTGGTCAGTTAGACCCTGAGCATGTGAGCAAGAACCAATCAGCCAAGAGAGAGACTGCTCAGTACCACCTAGGAGTTCTGGCCCATCCAATGTCCCATCTCCAGCTGTGGACATCTCTGATGCTTCAGAGGAAGAAGACAAAAAAAACCCAAAACCAAACCCACCACACAGAATACATCGGGGGTGGAGGGAATCCCTTCCTGACCCCTGCAGGTGACTGGCGGAAGCCCTAACAAGCAAAGAAAATGTGAGAGGAAGAGTGACCCTTCATGCGGTGGTTTTTACCACCACTATTTCAAAACGAATCTTGATTTTTCACCTTCCCTGGGGAAATGTGTGCGTAATAATGTGGCCATATAGGTAAGATATCATTGCTTTTTAGCTTCCTGAAGTTTGTGTTTCATGGCCTCCCAGATTAGACTTTAAAGCTATATTCACAATCCAGCCCTGGTTTCCTTTTTTGTCCAGTCAGTGTATTTATACAGTCTGTATTTCTGCTATCAGGAGAGCTGGATGATAATAAATGTGCAGGTAGTGAATATCTTCACAGTGAGAGCCCCAGATCATTTCAGTGCATTGGAATGTGCCAAGTGCAGCATTGGCTGTTGTGAAACTGCACTCGAGTGGCTAAATCCTCCCATGTGCCAGGCTCAGGCCCTTAGGCATGGTAGCTGGGGGTCTGGCACGGGCTAAGGGGAAGAAATCTTTCTCCCTTCACCATGGAGTGGTAGTGCCAGACAGTGGCTCTGCTATCTGCCACTCCTTCCTTGCTCTGCATACATACAGGGCATTATAGGGCTTCTCATTTTCAGTTTTACCCCCAATAAACACTTAAAATACCCTGACACAAACACTATGAAATCAATGTTTATCCAAAAAACACCAGAAATGGTTACTTGTATCTAAGGGCTTGTGTACAGAGAGCAGTAATGTAGACTACGTGTTGTGCATTAATTGATCCATGTAGACCCTGATGTTGCCCTCCTAAAGGTTCCCTAGTGCGCTGCAACACTGTGCTGTTTGAAAAACTACTACGTTAAAGCGTACTAGGGAACATTACAAAGTGATTACTCATTACAGTATGACCTGCTCTAATAAGCAGGGGCAGCTCCAGGCACCAGCGCACCACCAGGGGCAGCCTGCCGGTCGCTGTGAGGGCGGCAGTCAGGCTGCCTTCGGCGGCATGCCTGCGGGAGGTCTGCCTGTCCAGTGGTTTTGGCGGCAATTCGGCGGTGGATACGCCGAAGGCGCGGGACCGGCAGACCTCCCGCAGGCATGCCGCCAAAAGCTGCCTGACTGCCATGCTTGGGGCGGCAAAATACATAGAGCTGCCCCTGCTAATAAGTAATATCTATCATATACAGTACTCATAGAGTCATAGACTTTAAGGTCAGAAGAGACCATCATGATCATCTAATCTGATCTGCTGCACATTGCAGGCCACAGAACTTCACCCACCCACGCCTGTAACCAGGGCCGGCTCCAGGGTTTTGGCCGCTCCAAGCAGCCAAAAAAAAAAAAAAAAAGCCACGATCGCGATCTGCGGTGGCAATTCGGCGGGAGGTCCTTCACTCCGAGCGTGAGTGAGGGACCGTCCGCCGAATTGCCGCCAAATACCTGGATATGCCGCCCCTCTCCGGAGCGGCCGCCCCAAGCGCCTGCTTGGCAAGCTGGTGCCTGGAGCCGGCCCTGCCTGTAACAGACCCCTGACCTCTGGCTCGGTTATTGAACTCCTCAAATCATGGTTTAAAGACTTCAAGTTACAGAGAATCCACCATTTACTCTAGTTTAAACCTGTACCTTCCATGTAAATTCAATAGCAAAAGTAAAATCCCTAGTAGATGTCCTGGAGTCTCTGGCACTTCACCCTTTTTGGGGTCAAAACTGCTAACAGTAGGTTTGTGGGGGTTGCAGGAGGGTGGGGCCTTGAATTTTGAGCATCACTTATGGTAGAAAAAAGAGGAAGGCCTTGCAAAGTCTCTGAAAGGTGGTTAGACTAGGATTCTCCTGTTCCATAGCCAGATCCTTGACAGAAAATGCTTTGTCCCCCAGTTCCCAGATGCCTCCTCCTCCTTTGTGACCTGCATTGTCCCACAGAAGTGCAGTGTTGTTGTTTCAGAGACTGAATTTTGGTCTTTGATGTAGCTGGGCCTTGATCCATTAATTGCTTTGAAAATTAGGACCAAGGCATTGAACTGACTGAGAGCAAGTGGAGGGATTTGAGCAGAGGCCTCATGTGCTCCCAGCAGCCAAGGAAGCTGTACTCTGTACCAGCTAGAGCCTGTGCGTCATCTTCACATTGAGCACGAAACCAAAACCAGATCGCCCTCAGAACACCCAACTCCCCGCTCTCCAACATGCTGGCCTCTCTCGCCCGGACGAGGCAGTCCACGTCTTGCAGCATATCCTGATGGTCAATAGATTTGGGCTGTGTCCTGAAAGCCG
The DNA here is from genome assembly GCF_013100865.1 of Trachemys scripta elegans. Taxonomy (NCBI): domain Eukaryota; kingdom Metazoa; phylum Chordata; order Testudines; family Emydidae; genus Trachemys; species Trachemys scripta. The sequence goes on from NC_048303.1 coordinate 120,269,722, forward strand.
TCCCCACAGCCGAGAGCCTGTCACAGAAAACGCTCTACCGCCAGGCCACTTTCTTAATCGAGGGGCATTCAATTCAAGCGCCTCTGCTGACTACAGCTGTGGCAGTATGGCAGGCAGAGAGAGGTGGCTTCTCAAGGCCCCGTCCCTTGTAGAGGTTTATAGATCAAAACCAGCACCTTACATTCAATCCGGAAATGGAAAGGCAGCCAGTGCAGAACATGGCACATAGACATGTGCTGCATGTGCTTGGTAGACAGGCTGCTGCCTTCAGCTTCTGACCTAAGGTGTAGCCCCACATATAGAGCACTGCAGTAGTCCACTCTTCAGGTGACATATATCTGGATCGTGGTTGTGAGGTCCCCACATGTGAAAGAAATGGTTGCAATCTCTTGGCCAGCCACAAATGATCAAAAGCACTCCTGGACGCTGCTGCTATGTGCCAGCAGCCGTGGGAGATCTAATATGACCCCCAGATTGCGAACGCAGGTACCGAATGGTGGGCACACGCCCTCAAAGGGGAGAGATCAACATCACCATTCTAGCCTTGATGCATGTGCTTTATCTGTGTACTGGAAAACCTAGTCCTGGGCAATGTGCGTACCATTGGCAAAGGTTTATTTGAGAGACCTGAGACAGAGATGCTTTCTATCATCACTTACTGCTCCTTCCATACCCCACCACAAGTTGGATTGTCTCAGGCTCTCACACGGTGCTTTCTTGCCCTTGCACAGGGGAGCCTAGATATTTTTCCCTCTGTGCCTGGCACCCCAAAGGAAACAGGCCAAAGGTGGGGCCAGGGTCTCTCCCAATTCTGCACTAGCCTCTGCATCAGGGGAGCAGGCAGCCCCCCCCCCTTCAGAGACAGTGCAGCCTGGGCATTCCTCATGCACACCGGGCCACTCTTGAAGCCCAATTCCTCCCCAAGTTCCCCACAGGGCAGCACAGCCCCCTCCTGGGGCCAGTGGCCAAACGCCAAACTCTGGTCCGATAGCTAGTCACAATGCAATAACCAGGCCTTTCCCTGCTTGAGCAGAATGTGTGAATTCTAATGGCCCCACTGGGCCAGATCCTGTGCTGAGTCTCCTGACAGGACAGCCTGGGAGGGGCAAAGAGCTATGCACCATTTTTGTGCCTCCTGAATTCTGGACTGCTTTGGGGGATGGCACAGTCCCCTAATTCTGGGCTGCTCTAGCTTATAGCAGCCTTCTCCATCTGCTGATGGGCTGCTCTGCAGCCTGGAATAAGTGGAGCGCTTTGCATTTTGGCCACCGGAGGGTGGTGTGGGGCTGCCCATATCATCTCTATGCTATCCCAGCACTGGGGGAAGTTTCCAGAGGCTGCTCTGGCCCGTTTATTCTGCCACAATGGGCTAAAGAGGCCAGAATCTGTCCCAGTGGCTGCAAACTTGTACCACAGTGGTTACAATTCAGTTGTCGTTTCAGAAGATGAGTTGGTTCCATGGTGGTGGCCTAAGGAAAGCCCAAGTTTTGGAGTGTCTAAAATCGCGTAGTGCTCTTTTGGTAGTATGCAGCTGGGCCTATAAGGCTCCACCGTGAGTTACTTGATAAAATTCAAACAACTTGCGAGTAAGAATCCTGTTAGGGTGTGAAAATTCCACTTGTGATGGCAAGAAAAAAATTGGTGTTCAAATTTAGAGATGTCTTGGAAAACACCCTGTGAGCCTCGCCTCTTTTCTTGTACTTCCTCCAACAACAGTTCATGCACCCTGATGTGTGTGGTTGGTTGGTGTCAGCGCCAGGGAAAGAAATATGTCAAACAGTGGCAGACCATGCAATTGGTGCTTTGTGCATGGTTCCACAAGTAATATCTGTGATAGCATGACCTCATCTACAAACTGCTTCTCCTGGGAGCGCCGCTTCCTTAATAGCGGAATAAGTTTTTTTTTTAAAGCTCTGGATACTTTTATTATTATTTATTATTATTGCTGTAGTGCCTAGAGGCGCTAGTTTTGTTGTGTTAATCAGTATACACACACATAAGGTGGATAGAAAGCTGGCTATATTGTCAGGCTCAACGGGTAGCGATCAACAGCTCGATGTCTAGTTGGCAGCCGGTATCAAGCAGAGTGCCCCAGGGCTCGGTCCTGGGGCCGGTTTTGTTCAACATCTTTATTAATGATCTGGATGATGGGATGGATTGCATCGTCAGCAAGTTTGCAGATGACACTAAGCTGGGGGAGAGGTAGATACGCTGGAGGGTAGGGATAGGGTCCAGAGGGACCTAGACAAATTGGAGGATTGGGCTAAAAGAAATCTGATGAGGTTCAACAAGGACAAGTGCAGAGTCCTGCACTTAGGATGGAAGAATCCCATGCACTGCTACAGGCTGGGGACCAACTGGCTAAGTAGCAGTTCTGCCAAAAAGGACCTGGGGATTACAGTGGATGAGAAGCTGAATATGAGTCAGCAGTGTGCCCTTGTTGCCAAGAAGGCTAACGGCATATTGGGCTGTATTAGTAGGAGCATTGCCAGCAGATCGAGGGAAGTGATTATTCCCCTCTATTCGCCACTGGTAAGGCCACATCTGGAGTATTGCATCCAGTTTTGGGCCCCCCACTACAGTAAGGATGTGGACAAATTGGAGAGAGTCCAGTGGGGGGCAACAAAAAATGATCAGGGGGCTGGGGCACATGACTTTCGAGGAGAGGTTGAGGGAACTGGGCTTATTTAGTTTGCAGAAAAAAAGAGTGTGGGGCGATTTGATAGCAGCAGATAGAACCTACCTGAAGGGGGGTTCCAAAGAGGATGGAGCTCGGCTGTTCTCAGTGGTGGCAGATGACAGAACAAGGAGCAATGGTCTCAAGTTGCAGTGGGGGAGGTCTAGGTTGCATATTAGGAAACACTATTTCGCTAGGAGGGTGGCAAAGCACTGGAATGGGTTCCCTAGGGAGGTGGTGGAATCTCCATCCTTAGAAGTTTTTAAGGCCCGACTTGACAAAGCCCTGGCTGGGATGATTTAGTTGGTGTTGGTCCAGCTTTGAGCAGGGCGTTGGACTAGATGACCCCCTGAGGTCTCTTCCAAACCTAATCTTCTATGATTCTATGATAACCAAAGATAACCCTTGCCCCAAACAATTTACAATCTAGTAGTTTACATTCAGCATACACCATTCCTGTTTTTCTTTTCATTGCGGTGACACATGGTGTTTCCTTCATCAAAGCAAATCTCCTTCCCACTAGGCTAAGGAGATGAAAGAGCACTAATATTTAGCATGAATGAAGTACTATTTCTTAGAATAAAGTCACTGTTTTTCCATCCCAAATGTGTGTCCTTGATAAATCCAGGCATTTCAGGGAGAACAGATCACCAGATGGAAAGTATGGAGTTTTTAATGATAGTACTCTGGTAAATGCAAGCACACATGATCATCCGGCCCTCTGACTACTACCCCATGCTACTCATCCATGTGGGCACTAATGATACTGCGAGGTATGACCCTCAGCAGATCAGAAGTGACTACAGGGCTCTGGGAGTATGGATGAAGGAGTTGGGAGTGCAGGTGGTATTCTCTTCAGTCCTTCTGGTCAAGGGTAGGGGCCCAGGCAGAGACAGATGCATCCTGGAGGTGAATGCCTGGCTGCAAGGATGGTGTTGCCAGGAGGGCTTCAGTTTCCTTGACCACGGGATGCTGTTCCAGGAAGAAAGACTGCTAAGCAGAGATGGGGGTCCACCTACTGCGGAAGGGGAAGAGCATATTTGGCTACAGACTAGCTAACCTAGGGAGGAGGGCTTTAAACTAGGTTCGAAGAGGGCAGGTGACCAAAGCCCACAGGTAAGTAAAAAAATGGAGACCTGGGAGAAGGGTCAGAATTTGGGGGGAGCATGGGCTGTTATAGCAGGGATAAAGGAGAGACAAGACAGAACTGGGGGAGGGGGATCAAATCAGTATCTTAGATGTCTGTATACTAATGCGAGAAGCATGGGGAATAAGCAGGATGAACTCAAAATGCTAGTAGATGAACACCACTATGACATAGTTGGCGTCACAGAGACTTGGTGGGATAATACGCATGACTGGAATATTGGTATAGAAGGGTACAGCTGCTCAGGAAGGACAGGCAGGGGAAAAAGGGAGGAGGTGTTGCCTTATACATTAAAAATGTATACACTTGGACTGAGGTTGAGATGGAAATAGGAGACAGATTTGTGGAAAGTCTCTGGGTAAGGATAAAAGGGGTAAAAAACCAAGGGTAATGTCATGGTAGGGGTCTATTCCAGACCACCTAACCAGAAAGAAGAGGTGGATGAGGCTTTTTTAAACAACTAACAAAATCATCCAAAGCACAGGACTTGGTGGTGATGGGGGACTTCAACTACTCAGACATCCATTGGGAAAATAACACAGCAAGACACAGATTATCCAGTAAGTTCTTGGAAAGTATTGGAGACAATTTTTTATTTCAGAAGGTGGAGAAAGCTACCAGGGGAGAGGTGGTTCTAGATTTGATTTTGACAAATAGGGAGGAACTGGTTGAGAATTTGAAAGTGGAAGGCAGCTTGCGTGAAAGTGGTCATGAAATGATAGAGTTCATAATTCTAAGGAATGGTAGGGGGGAGAACAGCAAAATAAAGACAAAAATGGATTTCAAGAAGGCAGACTTTAGCAAACTCAGGGAGTTGGAAGGTAAGATTCCATGGGAAGCAAGTCTAAGGGGAGAAACAATTGAAGACAGTTGGCAGTTTTTCAAAGAGACATTATTAAGGGCACAAGAGGAAACTATCCGATTGCGTAGGAAAGATAGGAAGTATGGCAAGAGACCACCCTGGCTTAACCAGGAGATCTTCAATGATCTAAAACTCAAAAAAAAGTCCTATAAAAAGTGGAAACTAGGTCAAATTACAAAGGATGAATATAAACAAATAACACAAGTATGTAGGGACAAAATAAGAAAAGCCAAGGCACAAAACAAGATCAAACTAACTAGAGACATAAAGGGTAACAAGAAAACATTCTACAAATACATTTGAAGCAAGAGGAAGACCAAGGACAGGGTAGGCCCATTACTCAATGAGGTGGGGGGGAATAATAACAGAAAATGTGGAAATGGCAGAGGTGCTTAATGACTTCTATGTGTCAGGTTTCACCAAGAAGGTTGGTGGTAATTGGACATCTAACATAGTGAATGCCAGTGAAAATGAGGTACAATCAGAAGAGGCTAAAATAGGGAAAGAACAAGTTAAAAATTACTTGGACAAGTTAGATGTCTTGAAGTCACCAGGGCCTGATGAAATGCATCCTAGAATACTCAAGGAACTGACTGAGGAGATATCTGAGCCATTAGCAATTATTTTGAAAAGTCGTGGAAGACGGGAGAGATTCCAGAGGACTGGAAAAGGGCAAATCTAGTGCCCATCTATAAAAAGGGAAATAAGGACAACCCGGGGAATTACAGACCAGTCCTATGATTCTATGATCCTTTTAATATAGATCATGTTATCTCAGGAGTGAGCAACTGAGCATTGGTCTTTGTACAGTTCAAGTAAGGAAAATATGAAGCAATTTGACACTAAAAGGCCTGTTGCTGAGTATTATTACAGAGTACCATGTGGCCTATGTCTATGGTAACATTTTTTTCTCTGCAGTTCATGACGTTTTTAATACTCAGAATTTATATGACCAGAAGGTGGCAGCACTACATTACCTAACCATTTGAGATGTAGAATACTGTAGATAAAGAACTTAATGTACGAGAGGAGAGAGGATGTATATATGTGAACAGTACCGAGGTATACAGTATATTTCATATCATAAGAAGTTAGTGGTCCTGTTTAGTTCAGGGACCTATTTGTATCATAATAATTACATGTGGTCTCTTAATCATACCCTGCACGCTTTGCTTACACAAGCAGACCCGTTGATTTCAATGCATGAGAAGGGGAACAGGATTTCGCTCTGTGTCAGAATCCCATGATCTGTGTTTTGAAAATCCTTTTCTGCTGCAGATGTTTCTTTAAGGGAAATACAGATGCATCATTGGGTTCCAGTATACAAGTGAGAAGCTACATAAAAATCAAACACAAACTTCATGTACATTTATGGTGCTCTCTGTGCATTTGACTTCATGTCTAAGAATGTCTGCAAAATGTAGCAATATCCCAGCACAAGAGAACCTGTTATGTCTTAGACCCCAATTCAGCAAAGCACTTAAGCATGTGTTTAATGGGACTTAAGCACATACTATCTCATAGCAGTTATTCCTATACAACAGGTCTAAAATCCACCCATTCCTTTCTGTGATGGGGTGAACTCACCCACACTGGATGGGGAAGGGTTAACTCCTCATGGTGGGTGGAGGAAGCCACGCCCCCACGACCTTACTGGGCATGCTCCAGGTGTAGCACCAGTATAAGAGGGAGCAGCCCAGCTCAGTCTAGGCTGACTGTCGTAAAGGAAGGATGTTCCTTGCTGGCTCCTGCCCAGGAGCAGCTGGAGCCCCGGACCGTGGAAACCAGGGGCGCCGAGACCCAAGCAGATGTCCAGCCGCAGGAGCCGACTTTCCAAAATGCCTGAGGAACCTGGAGACCCCAAAGATGCACAGGCTGCCACCACGAGTATCACTGTAGGAAGTAGCCCTGGGGGGCCTAGCCGTTGTCCCAATGATGTCAGTGTGTTGCGGACGAATCCCCGCTGACTCAGTGGTGGACACACTCGCCATTGACAGGGTGCTGCGCTGGGACCCGGTGGACCAGGGAGGGCCTGGGTCCCCCTACCCTGCTTGGCACCCACCCCCCGGGTGGCAGCCTACACACCCCAACGGGTCGGTAGGCCATACAGCCCCTTCCCAGAGGGCAACTCTATTGACTCTGGCCGCTAGGCCTCACTGCCCTGCGAACCCGGGGTCACTCAATGGACTCTGGCTGCTAAGCCTTGCTGCCTTGTGAACCAGGGTAACTCTATCGACACTGCCACTAGGTCTCGCTGCCCTATGAACCAGGTAACTCTATGGACTCTGGCCATTAGGACTCGCTGCCCTGGGGAGAAGGGCTACCCCATTGACTTGGGCCACAAGGCCCTACTGCCTTGCAGATCAGGACGATTATATAGACGCCGTCCACATGCCTGATAGCCCTGCAAATCAGGACAATTCTATTGACTTTAGCCCTTAGGTCTCACTGCCTAGAGACAGAGGGCAGCTCGAAGGATGGGGTGAATTCACCCCACACTGGATGGGTCCATCCACCCTGTCTCACTCTCCAGTCCCACCATGAAAGGCCTTGTTCAGTCCCAGATCATCTATAGTTTCAACTACTGCAGCCTCCTCCTCTCTAGCATCCTCTCGCCGCACCTCTCAAAATGATCAGATGCATCTACCGTATCCCTGTCCATGACTGCGTCCAGCCCTTCTTCTAATCCCTTGCTGGTGCCCCTTCAGTACTGAATTCCAGCTCCATGTCCTGACTTTCAATGCCCTGCATTACCTTGCTCACACCTACCCTTCTGCTCCCCCAACCGCACAAACTGCCCAAGGCACACAAGAGACCTCCCTTTTGTGTCCCCCTCCCTACGTCAGACCTTCTCTTGGGGATCTGGACACCTGGGATCCCATCTCTGCATCGAGCATATTCATCATTCTTCAGCCCTCTTCCCAGAAGCCTCTGAACCGTAGTCCTCGCTACAGAGATCATAACACCGAAAACATCTCTCCCCGCACTGCATGCAAATAGTGGAACTAACACGATGGGTTCTAAGCATCATTGGTCAGTAATTGCTGTTTGTTACATGCCATCCTGTCCGTGAGCCTCCTAGTCCCCCAGGTGTGTGGCTGCTGGATTATCCAACCGGTTCATCTGCCCGCATAGGTCTCTGCTTTGTGAGCCAGTGCCTTATGATGAAACTCCTGTTGCCTTTCACAGGTGGTAGTCTGAGAAACTGTGAAGGGGAACACTCACCACCGGCTCTGCCTCATGGTCGGGAAGGGCATAGTGAGGTTGTCTTCTTCCCAGGCATTCCCCTTTCTCACTACCACTTCGCCCTGTCATGGTCTGGCCTTTGGGTGACTCATCCCTCCAGTCACGTTTTGAAGTCCACTCCTTTTGGGGTTCATATAAAGTGTCCAATAACAGGGAGATTGGCAGGACTAAGTGTGGGACTGAGAGCTTCCCTCTTAGGTCAGAGTGTCGTGGTCCAGAGCCTTGCATCTTCTTTGTTGGCTTGGTCAGGTCACTATCATTGGGCTTCGGGCAGCAAGCAGAGCTCCTTCCCAGGAGCTGAGGGTGTAGGTCAGCTCACCTCTCCCAACCGCCTCCCCCTGAGCTCCCCTTTTTAAGTTCATTCTCCAGAATGTGCAGGCGTTGTGGGTGGGGTGGGGAGGGACCACCTGGGCCCTGAGCAGATCCTTAACCCCTTTCTTTCCAGTGTGGGGTTTGTACACCCCATCACAGAAGCACATGGCAAAGTTGCTCTGTGAGCATTGTCAGATCCTCTGTAGGGGTTTTTGGAAGTACTGTGACAGGGAGGATTTCCAAACAAAAACACCATCTATTAGAAATCAGGTTTTCTAGGTTTATGTGAGTTGTAAGCATCTTGGGGCAGAGGTAATCTTTTTACTATGTTTGCTCAGCTTCTAGGACAGCTGGGCCTTTGGGCACCACCACAATAGAAATGAAATAAACAATAATAAAAATATCAATAGTTAATACTCCTTGGGCGTCACTAGGTTGCAGTTGGGAGGTGTGAATGCAGCACATGCAGGCCTAAACTAGCTTTGATCTCAAGTAATAACAGTAGTGAAGCCACAGCAGCATGGGTGGTGGCCCAGGCTAGCCACTCCAATAGGTACCCAGGGTTCTGGGTGGGCAGGGCTAGCCCGTCTCCGCCTTTTGTACTGCAGCTTCACTGCTGATACTGGAGGTCAAAGCTAGCTTGGGTATGTCTACACATGCTGCAGTCATACCTCCCTATTGCAGTGTAGACATACCCTATGTGCTTAATATCCATGGTACCTACCTATTCTCTAACCTTTGCTCATGTGGGTCAATAGGACTAGTGAAAAAAGGACTACCTACATGGGCAAAGGCTGCAAAACTGGGTCCCAAATTCCACCGAGATGGACATGTTATAAATCCCTGAATAGACCGGAGTAGGACACTTTGTTGACATGATATGAAAATCTGATTGTGGTTTCTCTGTCACAATTCCAGAATGTAACAAAAACTGACATGTAATACTGTATGCTAACACTTCCTTGCATTGTAACTATCGGACTATTCCACTGCCCTGCGGGAATTCCATTCCTGCCCACTCTGCTTTATTTTCATGCCTGTGATCAGGAGGCAATAGTGCCCGTTCCTGTATTTGTGGTTGTGATTAATTTCCTGCTCTCATACCATGTGGCCTCTTTGTTAGAAAAGGGCGTTACCGCCATCTTCATTATTTATTGGATTTCTAAATATTTGTTCTGGCCAGATAGAAGCCTCTGGCAGTACACTGGACAGTTTGCATGTTGAATAAAAACTGTCTGCTGTGCAAAAGAAACACCCACTCACAAAACTAATAGCCAGTGATAAATTCAGCAATAGACTGCCAAATAGCCCCTTCTGACTGTTTCTCACTCGCCAGAAAGGTTCTATCAGTAATGTATTTTCACCCATTCTTGTATCCACTTAAATGTATCTAGGGACATATCTAGAGAAAAGGGTGTGTCTGAATTCCTTACCAGGGTTAAAATATATGCAAACTATTTACAGCTTGATCAGTCATCGTGCCCCTGAGTCAGGACAGCACATAAGCACTTGCTTAAAATAAGCACAAGTTTGAGTCACGTTGAAGTCAAGAGGGAGTGAATGGGAATGTGCTTAAGCGCTTTCCTGAATCACTGACTATATATTTAGTTGTAGTAGTAATATCATTCCGAAGCATGCTCAGTGCTCATAAACATAAGCAGATACCGGCATGCTCCAAAGACTCCTTTCTAATGGATTCCCATCTCATTTTTCTTTCCCCCTCTTTCTGCTTGTTTTTCTTTGTATAGAACCTTGAGCTATGTCTCATAATTGCCCAGATTAATGGCTTTGATCTTTGCCATTGACATCCCGGATGATCTACCAAGGGAAAACACTGATAACTCTCACCAGCGTATCTCTCACCAGCACTCAACAGTCAGTCATGAGATGCCGCTGCTGTGCCTGGCGTGGGTAAAAGGAAATGCCCAATGGGAGACCACTGCAAAGCTTCTGTTGGTTTCATATGATTTAAATCTTGCCTGAAATACTCATCCCAATGTATCATAGTGGGCAGTTGCACCTCCAGAGCCCTGATTTGCTTAGCAACACAAGGCCCTTTCCTCTCTCTGTGTCCTATCTGACCTGTTGGTAAAGCCATTTGGAGAGCTCATAAGAGAGTATGGATTTCAGTGCCGGCAGCACACACCGATCACAAACTGCTCTGTCAAGTTTTTACATCAAATGTGAACAGCCCCTGAGCGAGTGTCTTGAGGAGATTGGTGCCCGGATAAAGAGCCTGTGGCTTTGGGGTAAAATGGAGGACATGCTGGTGGGAAAAGGGGAAAACTTTGAGGACCTCGCCATCAATTTAGCATCAACTGGAAACGTAACTAATGTACTGGTTTCCAAACCAGGCCTACCAGTGATATCCCACACTGAAGCCACCGACTCATTTGAGTCATCAGTTCTCAGTCTGGCTTTTATCTATATATTTACTATGATTTCAGACCTCTTGCAGTTGAGATGTATTGAATCTGGTCTATAAGAGCAGAGCTCTCTGCACTACCCAGATCTTCTTGGCTGCAGAGTGTCTTCTGCCAGCAGCCTGGATGGTGGATTTTCCATCTGTATTAAAGTTTCAAGAGAAAGACCCTACAGAAGATCTTCATCTGATCCATGATCTGCATCATTTGGAAGTGAACACAGCGAAGATGTGCTCCTAATACTGTTCTTCTCGTCAATGTGGAAGATGAGGTCTATGGCCAAAATACTGTTCCCCCTGCTGGGGATCTGAAATGTGGCTAAAGTGGTGGGTTGAGGGATAGCTGCTAAATAAAAATAAGGTGTTGACTTTTATCTTTACTGCTGTTGAAATGACTTGAGAAGTGGAAATTGACTTAGCAAGCGAGTGCTGGGAAGATATATGCAAGCAATGGCATTCCTAATGCTTAAATAAATACAGTCCCCAAATGCATGGCCTGGTTTCACTCGAGTCCCTCTAGCCACACGCCCTGAATGCTGCTCACTTGTACGTCATTTTTCTCAGTGGACTAGGAATAAACGCCTCAGCCTCTGTGCCAAGCTAAATATAGACATCTGCCTTTTTAAAGGAGTGCAAATACATATCAATAACAGGGCTGAATAATTTGGGTTTGAAAACTCGCTAAATATGTCTGTTTTATCACTTCAGCTCAATCAGAGACCACAACTGTCTCCACAGCAACTCAGAAAGGCAAAAGCCTCTGGAATAATTGCAGGCGTTTATACCGGCCAAGCCTGGGATGCCTGGCCTGCTCCGACGAAAGAATGCTGCTGTGAAGATGGAGTGAATCTGTCAAGCATCTGTTGTTAAGTGCTCTGCTGGGTTTCTCAATGGGCATGTGCTTGGCAAAAGCTCCATGTAGCTAACTGCTTTCATGGCAACTCTCTTGATTCAGAGGCTGGGCGAGGTGGAGTTGCAGGACTGAGCGAAGTCTGCTTGTTTCTCCCACTTAGTATGCGTGGGGCAATGTGTGCTTCAAAGGGAAATGAATTCTTTCACTGTGGAAGTGCCAACATTACAAAACTGGCCCAGATCCCCATTTTAAGGCAGAGGGAGGGAGAAAGAGCTGCTGAAGCAGGGAGCTATGAATTAACCTCACCAGGAAGAGTGGGAGTGTGTTTGCAGGAGTGCGAGAGGATGGCCTTACCATAAATCGGGAAGAGTAACCAATGTGAGAGCCAGGGCCGGCTCTGGCTTTTTTGCCGCCCCGGGAGGAGGGCAGCGAGCCCGGCCGGGGCTCCACTCTCCCTGGCGGCCAGAGCACTGGGGGAGGGCGGCGAGCCCGCTGCGGCTCCGCTCACCCCGGCAGCCGGAGCCAGAGCACCGCGCCGCCCCCCTCCAGGTGCCGCCCCAAGCACAAGCTTGGTGGGCTGGTGCCTGGAGCCGGCCCTGGTGAGAGCTGGTTGTAAAGAGGAGGATCCTCCCCTGTGTTTTGAAATCATGCAACTCAGGCGACTGCAATAAACCAATAAGCTGTTGTTTTTATACACCACTGGGAGGTAGTGTATACTGGGAGGTAGTACCAGTGTCACTGAATCAGTTTAAATTCACAGCTGAGGTTATAGGGAAAAGTTTCCGCCCTGTAGACAAGGCCACTTATACACTAGAGCTATACCTGCAAACCCTCCCAGTGGAGATACAGCTTATACTGGCCACAGTGTTCTTTCGCCGGTATAACTCGTACGAATTCTCTTAACGACTTAAGCTATCCCGGGGAAAGGACTCTCTTTTGCCGGTATAGCTGTGTGTACCCTAGGGCTTTTGTAACATAGCTATGTCAGTTTGAGGTGTGATTCTCTCCCCCAACGCCCATATTCCTAACCAGTATAGCTATCCAGCTAAACTGTTAAGTATGGACAAGGCCTAATTAGTCTCTCTTGAGTAGAAGGGAGGCCCTGCTACCCCAGAGGGAATCCATTACTATCATTCTCAGTAGCTGATTGATTGTTTGTTTCAGGGTCCAGGCACGACTTCTCCTCTACTGTCTCAGACTGTTTTTTTTCCCCAGTTGACCAGAGCATTCAGCAGGGCCTATCAGAGAGGATACCCCCATGTAGGTTGTTGCTTATGTGGGTGGCTAGACTAATGTGGTTTTAATGAGTTGTAATGGTAAGGATGGGTGAGGATGTTGACACTGTCTGAGTGGGTGGGGCTCCTTCACTCCCATCTGAGGTCTTGCCCACACTGGCAGTGATGTGTAGGGTACATGTAGCTACACACTGCAGCGGAAGGCAGGCTGCATCCACACTCACGGCTGTGTGTAGCAACATGCAGCAGTGAAAGGCTCTGGCCGAGGAGAGGCAGTGGGGAAAGGCTCCGGCAGCGGGACATTACAGTGCTACAAATAGCAGTGTCGAATGGGCAGGCACTGCTTGGGCATGTAGGTGTATAGGGTGTATACCCTCGGGTTCTGGCATGTCTCTACTTGCTTAAACAATGCCTCACGGTCTGCATTGCTATTTATACCATGCTAGCTGGGCATGCAGGGTCGGTACTCTACATGTTGTCGCAAGAGTAGACCTACCCTCAGTCACACACAATCTTAAAAATCAAGCGCAATCAATCACATTTTGGAGACGGATCAAATGCAATAAATACAGAGGCACTTATACCCTTTTAGTCTGTTTGTGTCGTCAGACTACAGACCTGTGGGAACAGGGATTGCTGTTTTTCTGTGTTCGTACAGGCCCCAACTGAGGTCTTTGGGCCTACCATACTATCACTATTTACTAATAATTGTGCATTGGGTTTTTTTAAACAAAATCAGAGGCCTTTTTACATCAGTCAATGCCAGCTTTTCTTCTTCTGACAATACCTTCTGCTAGTTTGGCATACACAATGGTAATTCTGATTGGTCAATTAACGGAGATATCCCATCTCCTAGAACTGGCAGGGACCTTGAAAGGTCATCAAGTCCAGCCCCCTGCCTTCACTAGCAGGACCAAGTACTGATTTTGCCCCAGGTCCCCAAGTAGTCCCCTCAAGGATTGAACTCACAACCCTGGGTTTAAGCAGGCCAATGCTCAAACCACTGAGCTATCCCTCCCCCCTATGATAATTGTGATGCTCTGTAAAAAGGAAGATGAGCGTCTATACTGATATTATCATCATTGTTACACAATTGTGATAAGTCTCATACAAAGTATGCCTTGTAAGGTATCATCGGAAGAGTTGTAATCTGTGGAACAGTGCTGTCCCAGTGAAATGTGTATATCATCACTGGGTATGACGCTATGACATTTTACTGTATGCTTGTTACTAAATATGTTGTGTTCCTGGGTAACACTATGAGACAGATTTACATCAAGACTAGCCAGCCATGGTTGATGGGCCATTAAAAATCAATTCTTCCAGTGGGCCCCTCCTGAGGACGCCCCAGTCCCCCCCAAAATAAAAAGCAAGTTGCTTGACTGTCAAAGCCGTTTTAGGTTGGGCCGGTAGTACAGTGAGTGGAGGTGGAGAAAGAGGGTCAGGCTTCAGCATGTTTGCTGTGTCACCAGGGGGCTCAGGAATGCAAGCAGAGGCCAAGCTGCTATCTTTCAAACTGTGGAGTCTACTTAGTGTAATTAATAAACCTCTTTCCTTTAACTCTGCCTTCCTACTGCTTATGTATTTTACTAATGAAACAGAGACTAGATTCTCAGCTGGTGTAAACCAGTCCAGTTCCATTAATGTCATCAGAGCTATACAAATGTACAGCACTTGAGGGTCTGGACCTAACATTATAAACAGAGACAGTTATTGGTTTAATATCTGGGGCAGAAGCCTCAGCTGTAGCCAAACCCCACTGGAAACAACTGAGGGGAGCACAATGAACCCATACACACCCAGGGCCGGTGCTACCATTTAGCAAACTAGGCGGTTGCCTAGGACGCCAAGATTTGGGGGCGCCCAAAAGCAGTGCCCCCAATTTTTTTTTACCACATTCCTACGCCCCCTCCCCGAACGCATGGTCGCAAGCCTGGGAGGGGAGGAGAATTAGTGCGGGGGCGGCATGCTCAGGGAGGAGGCGGAGCAGAGGTGAGCTGGGGTGGGGAGCTGCCGCACGGATCCCCGGGGGGGGGGGGGGGGGCGGGGGGGGGGGGGGGGGGGGGCCAAGGTGGAAGTTTCGCCTAGGGCACGAAACTTCCTTGCACCGGCCCTGTACACACCGCAGGCTGACACCACATCCAGATCAGTGAAAACTTCTCAGAAACATGTAACTACTCATGAAGGCTTGTGAGTTCTTCCGGGACACAGATACCAGGGGAAGGAACTGAAGAATCATTTGAGGGCTCTGCAGCGTATGTATCATTGACAGTAGGGATCAGATACAAGAGAGGAAGCCATGTATTCACAGGGCTGTGTGAAACTTTGCAACGTTTTGGACTACCAGCACCATCAGTTTTGTTCGCCTCAAAGTAGATCAAGGAGAAGTGATAATTATTCATTCATTGCTGTGGGATCACTAGATTCCAAATGTATTGAGACTAGGGTGACAAGATGTCCTGATTTTATAGGGACAGTCCCAATATTCGGGGCTTTTTCTTATATGGACACCTATTACCCCCACACTCTGTCCCGATTTTTCATACTATGCTGTCTGGTCACCCTAATCGACACTACCCAGACACCTTACTGTAAGAAATGAGGTTCATTGTTCCCTCTTCTTGGTCTGTCCCACAGCATTACTCAATAACAGACCTGCAGTCAAAAAGCCCAAATCTTGAATATGCAGTGATTTATCCTTCAAGGGTTTTAAGTTCATTTGGGGGAGGGAAGAGGTGTCTCTTCACAGTGTCTGTAGGAGCAGAGGCATTGTGCAATTCTTAATAACAAGTGGAGGTGGCTGAATATGGGGTGCAGACTGAAAAATTGCAGTCTGACTGTTTCCATTCAGTTCTCTTTGGAACTTTTCTTTGATCTTACTACAGCATTTGGGAATGTTACAGCCAGAAGTGCATGCAGAACCAGACTACACAACCCTTCCCTGTGCTCAGTGGAGTCATCTCATTGATGTACGTGTGCGTGAGGGTTGCAGAATCTGGCCCATGTAGGTGTTGCATTTTGGGGGGGCCGTTTATATATATATATATATTTCCACATAGAAGTGGACAATCAAGGCTGAGATTTTCAAAGCTGCCTGATAGACTTTGGCGTGGATACCCTACACATGCAGAGAAAGACTTCACTGAAGGCAGAACAATTAGTGCATTTGGTTGCACCTGTAGAGTGGACCAGGCCCAATTTAGGATTAGGCCCAGCCGGGGAGGAGCTGGGTGACTAATAAAGGTGACTAATACTCAAGAGAGTAGAAGGAAGGCCAGAGGGAGAGTAGATGTTGGGATCTCCTCCCGAGAAGGGAGCTCTAGCAAAGGGCCAGGAGAAGCACTGGGAAGCCACAGGCCTTGAGAGCGCACCTGTGGTGAACACTCAGAAAAGGACATGAGCCTGGGGAAGGGAGCCTGGGTGGCAGGTTTCTGAGGGAAGAGACACAGACACACCAAAAGCCTGGGGGGAGGCAGACTGAAGCTGGGCCTCCAGGCAAGACCCAGAAAGGACTCTGCAGAGCCTGGGAAGGGGGGGAAGTGTCAGTTTGGGGAGGAGTGGTCCCAGCGAAGGGCTGGGGAAAAGGGCCTAGAGACAGGAGGAGGTAGGAAGTGGCCCAGGAAAACAGCAAGGAGTTTGAGGAATCAGTCCTTTGCTGTCTGCTACAGTGTCCCTGGACAAGAACCCAGAGTAGAGGAAGAGCCTGAGGAGGGTGGTGTGAAACTCCCTGATATAAGGATGTAAGGACCACTGAGCCAGAGCAGGGCCAAAGATCTGGCATGAGGTCAGTGGACTATCATGCGATGGGACTGAATGTGACCTGGCTGGCAGGCTGAGGCATGAGAAGAGGCAGGGCTGGAGCAGCTGTCAGCAGGAGATGCCAGAGGAGGAGAGTCTGCTAGGCCAGACCCAGCCTTTAGAGCCTGTGCCACCTGGTGAGTCGTTTCTAGACCCTGTCTATACAGGAAAGCTTTCTTCACTGTTTTTCTGCTATGACTACAGTGACGGAGCGTGTCCACATGGCTTTGTTTAACCTACTTCCCTTGTGAATCATTGTGTCCTCATTGTTCATTCTTTGAAATAACACCCAGCATTCTGGGCACGTTGCCCATGATACAATGTTCTGCTGCATTTGATGCAGAGGTGCCATTAATTTGAACGTGACTTGACTGTCCAAATCCTTTCAGCCTTTCTGAAAAGTTCAGCCTAAATGTAGTTCTGTCTGGACACCTGTAAGTTCATTTGATGTCACGCTGGGTATGTCGACACTGCAGTTGGAGATGTCATTGCAGGGTGGGCGGGCGTACACGAGCTAGCTAGCTCAGGTACCAATAGCAATAAAGCTGTGGCAGCCTGGAATTCAGTGCGAGGCTGGCTGCCCGAGTCCGCACCCATGACTTCATAGCTATTTTGGTACCTACACTAGCTAGGTTAAAGCTAGCTTGGGTGTGTCGACATATGCTGTAATCACATCTCTGCAGTGTAGATATACCCAGTGTGACAGCTGTGGGATTTATCCAAATTAATTAATACTTATGTATTTTGTTCAGTCTCCATTCTCCTTCTACATTCTATAAATAGGTTCTTCTTTTTTTTTTTCTTTTATCCTCATAGCTTTTTCCTCCCCAGCAGGGGCTGCTATTGATTGTTGGATGAGCAAGTTTGAGGAAGTTGAAGGTTACAACCCCAATCCAGTTATGTCCACGTTGGTTGGCAATTTTATATCCCTAGTTTATAGCGTTATATTGGATCAACTGCTCCTTATGGAGCTAAGTCCATATGTTTTGTCCAGTGATTTATGTATTGAGCCTCTCAGCATATCGTTAGCTGAACATGCAATGTGGTGAAATATTTGTTTTGCTTGAAGTGCAGATCTTGGATTTAATATCATAGAATATCAGGTTGGAAGGGACCTCAGGAGGTCATCTAGTCCAACCCCCTGCTCAAAGCAGGACCAGTCCCCAGTTAGATTTTTGCCCCAAATCTCTAAATAGCCCCCTCAAGGATTGAACTCACAACCCTGGGTTTAGCAGGCTAATGCTTAAACCACTGAGCTATCCCCACCCCTGAAAATAGCTATTCTGCACTAGCAGCTAGTGGGCACACTTTGCAATGAGCCTTCTCAGGGTCTTTGTGATTTTTTTTCTCTTGTTAGGGGGAGTCACTCTCTTTCAGTCACAGGGTGCTGCTTTGCTCCTGTGTGAGATCGGGTATTTCATGTGGGCTGGAGGTTTTTGTATCGCTGCACTTTGTGTTTAGTGACTATTTCTGGGTACGTGGATACACTTCTGAAATACAAAGTGCTATTGGCAATGCCCTGTTGCTTTTCAAAAGCTCTTAATAAAAATAGAGTTAAAAGCCTTGAGGAGTATGGGATATAGACGGTAGCTTGAAAGTCGTGGGGTATGGGCCTTTCCCAGAAGATAAGGATGAGATCTAGCATGCAGGGGTGTTCGGGCTTCCTTATCATAGAATCATAGAAGATTAGGGTGACCAAATAGAAAGTGTGAAAAATCGGGACAGGGGATGGGGGATAATAGGTGCCTATATAAGAAAAATTCCCCAATATCAGGACTGTCCCTATAAAATTGGGACATCTGGTCACCCTATTAGGGTTGGAGGAGACCTCAGGAGGTCATCTAGTCCAATCCCCTGCACAAAGCAGGACCAACACCAATTAAATCATCCCAGCCAGGGCTTTGTCAAGCCGGGCCTTAAAAACCTCTAAGGATGGAGATTCTGCCACCTCCCTAGGTTTCATAGTACTCATCTGTACTGGGAAGAGATGAGTAGCCTAAGTCTTGGTGGCGGAATTCAAGACATGGGGCTAGATCTGGCTCTGGGTTCACCTGTACAACTCCAGTGAAATCAGTGGGCTGAAATAGCACAGATAAGAGCAAATGACATGATTCTCGCGCTTGGAGTGCAGCACCAGAAGGGGGATGGCTGAGAGATTAAAAGCTGTAATTCTGAATTTAAGATCTGTAGAAGTTCCCTAGAAACTGGGGGGCTTTGGGACAAAGAGTTCTTTAAATGCTTGGCTCATCTTTCCAGGGCTTTCTTTGTGTAGTGAAATCTTGTCCTGTGGAAGTTCTTGACCTTTCTATGAAGAAACCTACTCCTGAACTACATGCTTTGCTAGATCAGGGCCTAAACATCTGAGCAGACCCATGACTATAATGAGACTTTTCAGGTGCCAAAAGGTATACATGTGCTTGAGTACTTTGCTGTATCAGGGCCTTCAGTACTCTTAATTTGTAAGAACTTTCCATTTGTTATCCTGGTTTTAAGTGGTGTCACACTGAGAGAAAATGGCTTGTCTTCCAACTCTTTTGAAAATGAGGAAAAGATTTCCCTGGGGTAAAAAGACAGAAGATCAGATTCTGCTTTGTTATATTCCTGCATCCCTGCTGAAATCAGAGGACTTGCATGGATGCAACTAAGAGCAGAATTTTGGCCCAGTATGTGGGAACAATATGGAATGCATAGACAGCTGTTAAACATATTACAATTCCTATAAAGTCAATCTCATAACTCTGGAGTATAATCTAATACTCTATCTGTGAATTATGAGAGTCACAAATCAATAATGTCTGAGTGACTCCTCCAGCAGCAGTGGAGAGATGCCAGAGAGGCAGGACAAAACTGCACTTGCAGTGAAGAAGAAGACTGTAGATTGCTTAGATTGTGAGGTTTTCAGGGATGGGGGCCATATTTTCATTGTGTGGGCAGCCCCTATCACAACAGGACCCTGACCCCTGACTGGGCCTCCAGACACGACCATAATTAATGAGATGAGAGCAGCGGAGGTGTGAGTGGGACAGTGACAGAGTTCAATGGAGAAGATTGCAGCATTAAGGAGGAAATGAGGAATATAGAGTAGGAAGAGAGAAAAAACAAGGAGCAGAACATGGGCAGAAGAGGAGTCGGCAAGAAGGAGCAGTGGCCTTTCCAGAGCATGGACCTGGAATTTTGAGCCATGTTGTATGCAAATGAAAACGGGAGAACACAGAATCGTAGGACTGGAAGGGACCTCGAGGGGTCATCTAGTCCCATCCCTTGCACTCATGGCAGGACTAAGTATTATCTAGACCATCTCTGACAAGTATTTCTCTAACCTGTTCTTAAATCTCCAATGACAGAGATTCCACAACCTCCCTAGGCAATTTATTCCAGTGCTTAATTACCCTGAGAGGAAGTTTTTTCCTGATGTCCAAACTAAACCGCCCTTGCTGCAATTTAAGCCCATTGCTTCTTGTCCTATCCTCTGAGGTTAACAAGAACAATTTTTCCCCTGCTCCTTTTAACAACCGTTTATGTACTTCATGTCCCCCCTCAGTCTTCTCTTCTCCAGACTAAATAAACCCATTTTTTTCTATCTTCCCTCACAGGTCATGTTTTCTAGACCTTTAATCATTTTTGTTGCTCTCCTCTGAACTTTCTCCAATTTATCCACATCTTTGAATTAAGAGTTCTGGTGACTACAGAAACTATTTGAGCTTTGCTCTTGGGGTTTATATCACCAGAACTTTGGGGAGAATTATAGCCTCGTAAGTCACAGTTACCTGTTTCTATTTAATCCACTGTCCTGGCTCTCCGAAGGTAGAGGACAATATTGTAAATTCTGGAACCCAAAGGAGGTGATATTTTCATCAAGGGAAGAGGGAATTAATTTCTGTGAGTTTTATGCTATCAGTTTATTGAAGGTTCAGATCTGTGGCTGGTGTGAATCTATATAGCTTCATTGGCTGCAGCGAAGCTTCATTGGTTTCTGCCAGCTGAGGATCTGGTCCCAAGTTCAGAAGTTGCATGAGCAGCGGCTGAGACTGGATTCCCTTCTCTCTCTCTCCCCCTAAAGTTTGCCAGGTCTCTTCCAGTTTGTGCTCAGTTGCTGAGGGGTGAGTAACATTTAGCTGGGCAGCACAGAATGTAGTTTTCTAGAAGTGTCAAGGTCTCTCTGTGTGCAGTGACTTGTAAACACGTGGAGCAGCCATTATGCATTCACTAGCCGTTCACACACAGTGGCATCTGTTTGACTGAGTTCGGAGATGCTGTCACTTTCCAATACTCACCTTAAAAAGTCCTAGAGGAATTTTGCCTTCCTTCTGAACAGCACCCTGAGATGGGATACACGGAACTCTCACACGTGGTGTCAGCTGTGCGGCCATGTGATGATCAAGTTCATTTTCATTAATGTAGCCCTACCACTGTACAAGCTAGGTGCTGTGCCAACATATAGTAAAGGACAGGAAATGTCAGACAAAAAGTGGGTGGCAAACCCGAAGCACAGAGAGCCCAATGTCCCCCAGGAAATCAGTATTAAAGTCGGACTAGACACAGTCTCCTGACTCTCAATCCTGTGTCTTATCCCCTAGATCAGGGGTGAGCAAACTTTTTGGCCTGAGGGCCACATCTGGGTATGGAAAGTGTATGGCGGACCATGAATGTTCACGAAATGGGGGGTGGAGTGCAGGGGGGGGGAGGGCTCTGGGTGGGGGTGCGGGCTCTGGGGGGGGGGCGGGGGATGAGGGGTTGGGGGTACAGGAGGGTGTGACCGAGGGGACCAAGGGGTTCAGAGGGCGGGATGGGGATCAGGGCTGGGGCAGGGGGTTGGGGCATGGGAGTGGGCAAGGGTGCAGGCTCTGGGGGGAGCTTACCTCAAGCAGCTCCCAGAAGCAGTGGCATGTCCCCCCTCCGGCTCCTACACAGAGGCACAGCCAGGTGGCTCTGCGTGCTGCAGGTGCCACCCCTTCAGCTCCCATTGGCCTTGGTTCCCAGCCAATGGGAGCTGCAGGGACAGCGCTTGGAGCAGGGGCAGCATGAGGAGCCCCCTGGCTGCCCCTATGCATAGGAGCTGGAGGGGGGACATGCCGCTGCTTCCGGGAGTTGTGCAGAGCAGGGCAAGCCCCGGACCCCGCTTCCTGGCTGGAGCACTGGAGTGGCCCAAGCCCCGGACCCCGCTCCCCAGCAGGAGCTCGAGGGCTGGATGAAAACATCTGGAGAGCCGGATGCGGCCCCCGAGTCGTAGTTTGCCCACCCCTGCCCTAGAAAACATTCCTGGCTTCTTGAAAGGTACAACTGTGGCCTGTAACTATTCTTATCAGAACCTTTTAGGTTGTTACACTACTTGGCTCTCTGTAAGGGTACATCCACCCTGCAAATTGAGGTGTAATTACAGTACTTTAATCTAGCTGACACAGGTAACAGCAGTGAAGACACAGCAGCATGGACTCCAGCGTGGGCTAGCAACCATGCACCCTGGTCCCCAGGTGGGTTTGTATTGGGGCAGTTAGCCCATGCTAAAGCCTGTGCCACCATGTCTTCACTGCTATTGTTACCCACACTTGCTAGATCAAAATAGGGTATAGCCACTACAATTACACCTTCATTTGCAGTGTAGACATATTATGTACTGCAAGGAGCAATATTGCATTAGGAGGAAGGTGAATTGAATGTTCTAGTAGGTCCTTGCCTTCTCTACAATGACTTCTGTAGTTTTGTCTCTATAGTCTCCCCTTCACCTCATTCACATAATGATAATATTTGTATGAGAAGTGTGGCCTTTCGTTTTATAATGTCTCCTATAAATCCTCGGCTTTGCTTCCTGTGAGAAAGGGACATAGTCAGCCAATATGTGAGTAATGAATTATTCCCTCTCCTTTCCCTTAGTTGAACTTAACAGTTTGGCCAGTGCTTTCCCGAAGAGCATGTTTTTGGGACCCGTCTGTCTGCTGAGTTTTGCTCTGTAAGTTTTATTCATGGATTATTTTTTAAGGCCAGAAGGGATCCTTAGATCATCTGGTCTGACCTCCTCTTATATAACTCGGGCCATAGAATTTCATTCAGTTACTCCTGGGGTGAGCCCAATAATTTGTTTGACTAAAATATGTCTTTCCAGAATGGCATCCAGTCCTCAAATTAAGAATCCAAGAGATGGAGAATCCACCCTTTCCCTTGGTACTTTGTTCCAGTGGTCGGTCACCCTCAATGTTAAACATTTGTGCCTTATTTCCCATGAGAATTAGTCTGGCTTAGACCTCCAGCTGTTGGTTCTTATTATGCCATTTTCCACTATATTAAAAGTCTTGAGTACCTGGTATTTTCTCTCTGTGAAGGTATTTTGACACCAGTCAAGTCACGTATTGCTCTTCTTTTTTGCTCTTTGAGTCTCTCATTGTAAGACATTTTCTCCAGCCCACTTTTGTGGTTCTTTTCTGCACCCTCTCCATTTTGCAAAGGTTGTTGAAAATTGTAGATACCACAAGTGGTTGTAGTATTCCAGTGTCAATCTCCCCAATGATGTATACATAGGCAAAATCACCACTCTACTCACTACGCCATTGTTTATGCATCCAAGGATCACATTAGCCTTTTTCGCTATAGGGTAATATTGTAGTGACGTTTCCTATAATTAATCTGGAGATATGTTCCCCGCTCACCTCCCTCGGGTCCAACAGACAGGCAGAAACCATAAAATACAATAAAATAAAAATGTTTAAATTCTCATTGGCTCCAAATTGCCTTTTGCTGCATATTTTATCTACATAGCATGAGAGAGATTGTCATAAAAAGGAGATATGATCCCAGATACTGGCCAGAAGCACTCCTAAGATCTCAACTATTTGTGCAATGGACTGTCTACTTTTCATTTCTTTGAAGCCACTAGGGATGCTGTGTTGGGAGCAGGAAGGGTTTGAGACCCCTTGGAAGAGGAGCTGGGCTCGGAATCCTGTAGCCTTTTTCCAGAAACCACCTCCTTTCCCTTGGCTGACTCTCTGTGAGAACTGCCTTCTCATTTTGCTGGGACCCACCTCCTCTTTCCATCCAAGAAGCACTGAGCAGGACGGCTGAGGTCAGAGACATCCTGCCATGTGGTTCATACTGGATGTGTGCTGAAGACCAAAGCTATGCTGATGGCTGAGATCAGGTGGGCACCATGAGGGAGGCTGGCTTCCTGCTGGAGGGCATGGTTGCCTTCAAAATGGCTGTACTGGCCCATTCTAGAGAGGGACAGGCCTCTGCTGGAATGGGGTGTGGATCAAGTGTGGGAGAGAGATTGCAGGGGAGCCAGGATGACTGTTTTATAGATGGAGAAACTCAGCCACAGACATGAAGTGCATGTCGCATGCAGTCTGTGGCGGAGAATAGAATCACGATGTGTTGATCCCCATTCCAATGCCTTTAATCAGCCTTTCTCTGAGCTGTAAGGTCCAAAGTGTCAAGATAAATATAGATCTGTATCACACACCCTCATACATATTTGCAGTTCCTAATTATTCCCTGATAACTGACACACACCATGTTAGGAACAGCTGCAATTCTGTAGTTGCTCGGGGGAGGAGGGGGGGAAGCCCTTGAACATCAAATCTTGTCCTTATTGTAGCGAGACATAATAGAAAAACACAAGATTACTTAGAATATGTCTCATCCATGTACGCTTGCCAGGAACTGCAAATATTTCTGAGTGTGGAAATTAAAGCTCATTTTAAGACTTTTGTTTACAAGTTAAATGTGTGTGCTGAACGATAATCAAAGGGAACCGAATGGCTGAGTGTTTAGTTATGCTGTGAAAATCTGCTTCTGTTCCTTTCTCTCATCTAAATATTTATTGTTCTATTTCCTGAAACCAGCATATTAAAAAAAATGCACCATGGGATTTATTGCACGAAAATGAGAAGAAAACAAGTGAAATGCCGCAGGGATGCCATAGGAGATTGTCTCCATGTCACTAAGAGTTAACGTGTTTTCATTTTGACTCTTTTGTTTTGGTTTTGGGTTGGGTTTTTTTCTTTTTTCCTCAAGAGTAAAATTAGCAGCCTCTGAAGGCACCAAAACTTGCTTGCCTACCGGAGGGTTATTGCTCTGCTGGGGCAAACGTATTGATAGGCAGTTTCTCTCATTCTGCTCGACTCCTCAGGCCAACTCCTCAGCTGGTGTAAAT
Source organism: Trachemys scripta elegans (assembly GCF_013100865.1). Lineage (NCBI taxonomy): Eukaryota > Metazoa > Chordata > Testudines > Emydidae > Trachemys > Trachemys scripta. Next base: position 120,294,417 of record NC_048303.1, read on the forward strand.
TGGAGTCACTTAGTGGAGTTATGCCAGTTTATAGCAACTGAGGAGCTGGTCCTAGGGTCCAGTTCACCCAAAATGGATAAGTCAACTGGATCCCATGTGTGTTTTCCATGGACTGTGCATTATTCCCTGGCTATCCAAACAAAGCTCTGTAAGGAAGGGGTTGAGATACTGGGATGTGTCTGGCAGGGTTTACAAGGGACCAGTGTGCTGAGTAACATAGAAAACGTATATGGACACATCTTCCTTCGCCATAAAGGGACTGTGTGAATACCCTTGTGTGGGAGACATATGACTTTACTAAGGTATAAATTAAAGCTAATCCATTATGCTGACAGGCAGAATTGCACACAAGCAATAACAAGTTTGGTGACACCTTCTAAAACATATTTGTTAAAATAAACACAGCACTGATGGTGGGACAGGGAAAATTATAGTACTTTCCTGTAGAACCGCTATAATTGGAGGTCTATTCAATATTTTAATCCCCTCTACCACTGCAGATCTCTATGTATCAGTCTAGCTGTCTTGGGTATTGGTAATGCCCCCCAGTGTAACATTTAAAGGTAAAGTACCACATTTAGAAGAAACCATTGCTATCCAGGAACTGACTAGTTACTCCATTTTTCCCTTGGGGAGGCATTTTTTAGGGGACATGCTAGGGATGATAACTAGGAAAGGGACCATCGTGCCAGCCTGTTTATTTGTAAATAAAGATCTCAAAGGGCCTTTATAGAACAGGTGAACATAAATCTCAATTTATAAATGGGGAAAGTGCCACGCAAGAAGGTGCAGTGACCTTGCCCAAAGCCACACAGTAGGCCAGAATCATGAAGAGAACCAGGTCTCCCAACTGCTAAGCCAATGCTCAAACTACAGAGCCTCACTACCTTCTGCCCTGTGGGGTGTGTGGGAGGATACGAGCGTTGGCTTTCTCAAAGAAATCTTGTCAGTACTTGATCTCTAGAGGATGGTGTGGAGTTCCACAGCTAAGCACCACTATTGAAAACTCCCTTTTATTGTCTCTTTCAAGGAATTCACTGTGGACTCCATCAGTCTTAATGCCCCTGTTTGGGGTATTCTTGGTGAACTGTGTAAAAAGATGCAATTCCTGAGGTAGCCATGACCCGTCCCACTGTTGGCTTACTATACGAGGAGGAAGCCCTTAAAGAGGCTCTAGTGGTTTATGGGAAGATCAGGAAGACTTGGGGCACTAGTGAGATATGTGATCTTTCCAGTGCATGCCAGCCAGGAGATACAAGCTTCAAACACAATTCCGTGTGTGGTACCCTCAAGATCAGCGCTAGAGGCAGGTCGTTGCAGTAGTCCAGGATGCATGTGCTAAATAAGAGGGATCTTAATCCAGTATATAGGGAGGGGACATGTAATGCAGAAGACCTGGCTTCACTTCATCTTTCAGCTACTGACTTGCTGTGTGGCCTTGGCCTAGTCACTCAAACTCTGTAAATTTCCAGTCTGTAAATTATTCACCCCTTTGTCAGGTGCTTTGGGATCCTCAGTGTAATAGGTGCAAGATGTTAGTTAATTGTTTTTTATTATAAGGGCAGACAGCTGTGGCCAGGTCAGCATCTGGGAACCACAGGGGCAGCTCTTCTTGCTTGTCATGGATGGAAAAAGGTGTTTGTGCCTATTGCTGATCTCTGAGGGTTCATCTACATACTACTGTAACTTAAGCCAGTTTTAAAACTTGTATTTATTTGAGAGGGTGGAGAAGTCTGAGTGGAGACTTTTTTTTTTTTTTTTTTGAATGGTGTATTTTGGTTTAGCATAAATGAAATCCTAATCAACTTAAAAAAAATTAATGGAGATATCCTATCTCCTAGAACTGGAAGGGACCCTAAAAGGTCATTGAGTCCAGCCCCCTGCTTTCACTAGCAGGACCAAATACTGATTTTTCCCCAGATCCCTAAGTGGCCCCCTCAAGAATTGAACTCCCAACTTAAAGTAAAGTGAAATAAGCTTAAACCAAAAGGAGAGTGGCCACACTGCCTTTTTGCACTGATTTAACCAGCTCAGTTTAAAATCACATCTTTAATTAACCTGATGCAACCATCTTGTGTTGACAGTCCCTGACAGAGGAGTCTAGTGTTGAGGCCAGCAGGTCTCTGAGGCTGGGCCCTTGTCAGGGGCTCAGTCTCTCCATGTCACCCTCTTGGGGAGCGATGGGGTCCTGGGGTCCAGCCCCTCATTGTCTGGATGCAGGCAGTGTCCTGTACAGATCCTGGGATGGGAGCTCAGCCTTCTGGCGAGGTTCTGTTGGAGTTTGCACATTCTGGAGTCCAGGAGAAAAGAAACCCAGGAAATGGAAAAACAAATGAACAGGTCCAAAGGTGCCGCAGGCCTCCCTTCCTTCGGAGAGCCCCTGGCAAGCCACAGCTTGATGTACTGTCCTCAGGTGAGCTACCAGCAAATTTCCTGAGGCAATCATTGGGTGTCCGGCCCACTTTCCTCCCAGGAGCTCAGATGGTCTGCAGTTGTCTGAGCAGGCTCTGTCCTCAGCCAGGTTCCCCTCAGGACCTGAGGTTAGAGGCCTTGTGGATATGACTGGGCCTTGCACTCACTCAGCCTCCAGCCCTCCATACCCAGGCACCTATAAGTGCAGGTTTAGACCATGCCCTCTGGCTTTGGCTCACAGGAGTCTACCTCTTTGGGGGCTGTTGTAGTTTCCACAGTGCCAACAGAAAGAAAACAAATGAACTCAAGGTCCTTCCTTCAGGTCCGACGTGGCTCACAGAAGTGGCGGGGGCAGGGCTGCTCTTCTTGTCCGGTGTGGGTTTGGTATGTCATCGCCCCTTTGTCAATAAGAGTAAAATGCCCTCAGAAGAGGGGTGAGTGATGGTTCTGGCTTCCCCCTTCCAACTACCAGTGTCTCAGCCTAGTCAAGTTAACCTTGAGTTAGTTGCTTTTAATCCACACGCTTATTTCTTGCAGACAGCGGGTCATCTGGCTGATGGCACTGGCCGCTCCTCAAGAAGGAACGTGTAGCCTAGTTTCACTGGCACGTGAGCCCAGGCCACTCACGATCCCCTCTGTTGGGTATGACAGAGAGATTGAATAGGACACGGGGGTTAGAACTGATGCTTGTGGGGCTCTCTGCATGTCCCAGCTTTAGGAGGGGCCCAACATGCCCCCGAGGGAGCTTGGCTTGTTTAGCCCAACCAAATGAAGGCTGAGGGGAGATAGGATTGTTCTCTATACATACATCAGGGGGATAAATGCTAGGGAGGGAGCGGAGTTATTAAAGTTAAGCACCAATGCTGACAGAAGAACAAATGGATAAAAACTGGCCATCAACAAGTTTAGGCTTGAATTTAGATGAAGGTTTCTAACCATCAGAGGAGTGAAGTTCTGGAACAGCCTTCCCAGGGGAGCAGTGGGGGCAAAAAACCTCACTGGCTTCAAGACTGAGCTTGAGAAGTTTATGGAGGGGATGGTATGAGGCGACTGCCTATAATGGCGTGTAGCCAACTTATGACTGTTAGCAGCAAACATCTCCAACCGCTGGTGATGGTCTGCTAGATGGGAAGGGCTGTGAATTCAGAGAATTCTTTCCCAGGGGTCTGGCTGTGGATCTTGCTGAAAAGCGCAGGGTTCAACTGATCACCATAGTTGGGGCCAGGAAGGAATTTTACCCCGAGTCAGATTGACAGAGACCCTAGGGTTTTTGCTTTCCTCTGCACCATGGGGCAGGGTCGCTTGCCAGTTAAACTAGTGGATTTCTTTGTAAATTGAAGTCTTTAAATGATTATTTCAAGACTTAAGTAACTCAGCCAGAGGTCAGGGGTCTGTTACAGGAGCGGGTGGGTGAGGTTCTGTGGCCTGCGATGTGCAGGAAGTCAGACTGGATGATCGTGATGGTCCCTTCTGGTCTTAACATCCGAGTCTATGATTCCCATGTCAGATGAGGACGAAATGGCCCAGTGGTCAGGGCACTAGCCTGGGATATGAGAGACCTGGGTTTAATTCCCTGCTGTGTCAGAGGTTTCCTGTATGATCTGGGGCAAGTCGCTTAAGGCATGTCTACAGCAGCAGGTAAAGTGGACACTACACGTTCAGCTAGCATGGGTGTAAGTAGTAGTGTAGACAGTGAGGCACAGCTTAGTAAGTTGAGTGTCCTACCTGCCTGAGTCCCTAGCCTCCCTACACACCCAACCTGTGCTTCCCCTGTCTACTCTGCTGTTTTTAGCAGCGCGCTTCCCTGCTGCCAGAGCCTTTCCCTGCTGCAGTGAATGGCTCTGGAGGGGGAAAGGCTGCAGCAGCTCTCTGCTACCTCCCTGCTGATGGAGCCTTTCATTGCAACGTGCAGCTACATGTGTAGTGCCTGTCCTCTACACACTGCCCTTTGTATAGAAACAGATGTAGTCACTCTGTGCCTCAGTTTCCCCATCTGCACAGTGGGGATAAAATCCCTGTCCTGCATCCCAGAGTGTATGAAGATAAGCATGTTAAAGATTGAGGTGCTCAGATACTACAGGGATGAGATCCATATAACTCTCCAAGGTTGATAAAAACATACTCAGCTGACAGATTAAACTTTCTTTTTCTCCCTCTGCCAGTGCCCCAACTCCTGCAGGGTTGATTCTTTCTCATGAACCACAACACCAAATAAACCAAAAAGACCCCCCCGCACTTCGGTTGCTGGATTTTGTTTGCCAGCTTCCAGCCCAACGCGAACTCTTAAAGCCAAATTCTAACTTCCATTATTAAACCCTTATACAGGAATTGCTGTTAATTAGAGTGAGATGAATGGAGCTGTTATAATAAAAGCTACAGGGGCCGTGGCAGTCAGACGAAGGCTGGGATGGAAAGGAATTAATGTCTCAAATGAGCCTGGGTGAGTGCTATCCATGTGCAGGCAGTGCAGTGAGCGAAGGCAGACTCTCCATGTGCACAAGTGTTAATGATGCACACAAGGATTTTTGTGCTTTCAGTAATTAGATCTGACAGGGTTTGTTAAGAAGGAAAAGTGAGCGAGGGCCAGGCAAGTCTTTGGGATGTGGCGGGAAAATCTGGTGGCTCATGCTGTGATCTGTTGAATAGGAGAGCCGCAAATCATCAGGGAGCCGCTTCATCATAAATCCCCAGGAAACGAAGTATGCAACAGTTTGTGCTACCTCAGTGGACGTAAGTAACGATCTCTTCTGCCAACGGTAGTGTTGCTGGCCTGATGTTCCACAGCTTTGCACAGTGTGTAATCACCAGAGTTGGATGAAATCGTTCAGCCAAAACTTTCTGGGAAAAATGCAGATTTGGAGATGGCAAAATGTTTCACGAAATCGAGTCAGTTTTGCCAAATTGTTCATGACAAACTAAAAAAGTAGATTTTTTTTTTCAATTCAAACTTTTAAATAAAATGGAAGGAAATTTCTAAAAAAACTCTTTAAAATGCTTCATTTCAACAAAACATTCCTTTTAACCCAAAACAATGTTTTTTTTTACTTTTCAGTTCAACAAAATTTTCAAATTTAATTTGACCCAAATTGAAATGATTTCTGCCCCAAATGATCGTTTTTTGGGGAATTGCCAGGAAATGGAAAATCTTCTGGTAGTCCTTATACCCCCTCTACACCGGGGTAACAATGCTAAAAAATCAGGAGAGTCGTATCTTTACACCCACCTTTGCACATGGGGTAAATGACTGCATGAGCACTGGGGATTCAGGCCGACTTCATACATTTTATGACTGATATTCATCTCAACTTAAGCTGGTGTAAATCAGAAGTAACTCCACTGAAACCAACACAGAGCTACACCAGCACAAGTGAGAACAGAATCTGGCGTTTGGTAGATGACGAAGTCTTCTTAGAGCACAGATGGATGTGATCTCAGATCATTCCGTTACATTAGCTGTTCTAACATGCTGATGGGAACATTCATTGGGCTGCATTTGGTGATGCAATGCAATGCTCTTCCACAACAGTTTCTTACCCTTCCTCTTATTATCAGGATCAGCCTTCCTGCTGTTGAGTTTTTGGCTTATGTACAAGATTTTGCATGTGTCACAAACATTCGCCATCAGCCTTGTGCTTATATCTCCCATTATGGGGCCCTGAAATATTTTTGTCAGGCATATTTATTTCTCGTGACAAAGTGGGGTGGGAAATGTACTATTCTGGGACCTGAGCTCTGAATTACTGTAACAAAAATGTGATGTGTGATAAGTGCAACCTGGTGACTGCCTATAATTAGGATGTGGGGCTCTTGCTCGCATAAGATGTTCCTGGTTTGTAATGTGTCGATGCAGCCAGCACATTGCCCCTTTATTTTGATGGTGTCGTTGCAGAGAAAGTATGCTAATTAGGTTGGGTTTGAATAGCTTGTTGTTCTCTTGCATCTGTTTTGTCCTTCCAAACTACTGTTCTTGCCAACAAACGTACAGCAGAACTGATCTCTGGCACCAATGGGTTGATAACCGTATTGTATGCATTAGCAGCAAAACAAGGTTATAAATCACAGATCAGACAGAGCTTGGAATAATTCAGATAACTGATGGGTGTCGTCTGGTCCTCTGGAGGAAAAGCTCAAAATACAGCAGGGAGAAACAGGGCCGAATGCTGCTGCAATGCACAAACAGATTGCAGCACTTTTCTGGCAAAGGCAGCACCAGAAAGAAAAGAGAAGGTGTTGTTTTTCCATTATGACCTACTCCTATTTAATGCCTAATAGTTACTTAAATTCAATAAGGAGAACCCCAATGTTACTCATTTAGGGCCGGATTTTGCCACCCTTGCTCACACGGAGGAGCACTTCACTTTGTGAGAAACATCCTGCCTTCAGTTTGTTTAGTTTGCTGTATAACATTTCAATGGGCATGCAGCGAATGCTCTCCCGTCCACCTAGAGTCGGAGACCTCACTTATGACCACAGTATGGGAGCACCTCGCAAGCAGTAACGGATTTACTCTCACAGTGCTCCTGCCAGGTACTGAAGTACTATGCCCATTTTACAGATGCCTAAGGTAGAGTAAGTGAGCTGCACAGGGAAGTGAACTCAGCTCTCAAGCTAGCCGCCTCTCCACCATTCATTGCAGGAGGTGGGGACAGAATTGATTGGGTGAGGAAAGAGGAGGCAGCTGAGGGAAGATTTGGGAATGAAGAAGAGACACAGGAAATCTCTGTTCTTCTCCCACCCCATCAGACTCTTCCACTGTTACATTCCAGGGTGCAGTCCAGACCAGTTGAGGGGTTGTGTCACGATGCTTTGCTGCTGTAGCTCCCACGCTGGGCGGCTCACAACCAGCTCCCCAAACCATTGGGACTCTTTCCTCCACAAAAGGAGAAGAGCTGAAAGCCATCAACACCATGAGCAAGTGCTGTAACAGGCTTTAGTTTGCAGTTTTTGCATGTATGCAAATATATATTGTGATCCAAAAATTATTTTTGGTCATAACACCTAGCTCTTACATAGTGCTTTTCCTCTATAAATGTCAAAGCGCTTTACAAAGGGGTTCAGCATCATTATGGGGAAACCAAGGCACACAGACTTGCCCAAGGTTGTTCAACAGGCCAGTAGCAGAACTGAGAATAGAACCCAACTCTCCAGAGTTCCAGCCCTGTGCTCTGTTGACTAGGCAACACTGCTTCCCAGCTGCTGTCCATTATGTATAAACATTGCACAAAATTGCAACATTGCTCCTGGACTCCCTTAGCATCCTTATGTGGTCAGAATTCCTTCACGTCACAGTCATTTTGATTGCAAAACTTAGAAGCTGGTGGTGATTTGACTTGAGACAGGTCTTTTGACACATTCCCACATGACATTCTCATAGGCAAACTAGGGAAATGTGGTCTAGATAAAATTACTATAAGGTGGGGGCACTACTGGTTGAAAGATCGTACTAAACTTTAGTTATGGTTTGCTGTCAAACTTGGAGGGTGCATCTAGTAGGATCACATAGGGATCTGTCCAATACTAGTCAGTATTTTCAGTAATTACTTGGATAATGGAGTGGAGAGTATGCTTATAAAAGTTTTATGGAAGACACCAAGCTGGGAGAGGTTGCACGCTCTTTACAGAAGATTGTTAGAATTCAAAACAGCCTTGACAAAGTAGAGAATTGTCTGAAATCGACAGGATGAAATTCAATAAAGGCAAGTGCAAAGTGCTACTCTCAGGCCTGGCCTACACTGGGGAGAGGGGGATCAACCTAAGGTACGCAACTTCAGCTATGAGAATAGCGTAGCTGAAGTCGACATATCTTAGGTCTATTTACCTCACGTCCTCACGGCGCTGGGTTGACTGCCACTGCTCCCCTGTTGACTCCGCTTCGGCCTCTCGCCGCGGTGGAGTACAGGAGTTGACGGCAGAGCGATCGGGGATCAATTTATCGTGTCTACACTAGATGCGATAAATCGATCCCCGATAGATCAATCACTACCCGCCGATCCGGTGGGTAGTGTAGACGTACCCTCAGGAAGGAGAAATCAAATACATACTTACAAAATGGGGGAATAACTGGCTAGGTGATAGTACTCCTGAAAGGGATATGGGAATTACAGTGGATCACAAACTGTGTGATACAGTTGCAAGAAAGGTTAATATTTTTCTGGGTTGTTGGAACTGGAGTGTTGTGTGAAAGACATAGGAGGTAATTGCTGAGCTCTGCTTAGCACTGGTGAGGCCTCAGCTAGAATAACGTAAGAATGGCCATACTGAGTCAGACCAATAGTCCATCAAGCCTGTGTCCTGTCTCTGACAATGGCTGGATGCTTCAGAGGGAACAGGGCAATTTCGAGTGATTCATCCAGTCCCAGCTTCTGGCAGTTGGAGGTTTAGGGATATCCAAAGAATGGGGTTGCACCCCTGATCATCTTGGTTAATAGCCATTGATGGACCTGTCCTCCATGAACTTATCTAATTCTTTTTTGAACCCAGTTATACTTTTGGCCTTCACAACATTCTTTGGCAATGAGTTCCACAGGTTGACTATGCATTGTGTGAAGGAATACTTCCTTATGTTGGTTTTTTGAAATTGCTGCCTATTAATTTCATCATGTGAACTCTAGTTCTTGTCTTAAATAACACTTCCCTCTTCACTTTCTCCACACCATTCATGATTTTATAGACATCTGTCATATCCCCCCTTAGTCATCTCTTTCTAAACTGAACAGTCCCAGTCATTTTAATCTCTCCTCAGATGGAAGCTGTTCCATATGCCTGTTAGTTTTTGTTTCCCTTGTCTGCAACTTTTCCAATTCTAAAATATCTTTTCTGAGATGAGGTGACCAGAACTGCATGTAGTATTCATGGTGTGGCCATACCATAAACATATATAGTGACATTATGATATTTTCTGTCTTATTATCTATCCCTTTCCTAATATTCTACTTTTGTGACTTCCACTGAAGTCACTGAGCTGGTGTTTTCAGGGAACTATTCATGGTGACTCCAAGATCTTTCTTCAGTGGTAACAGCTAATTTTGTATGTACAGTTGGGATTATTTTTTCCAGTGTGCATTACTTTGCACTTATCAACACTGAATTTCATTTGTCATTTTCTTGTCCAGTCACACAGTTTAGTGAGATCCCTTTGTAACTCTTCGCAGTCCGCTTTGGACTTAATTATACTGAAAAATTTTATATCATCTACAAATTTTGTCACCTCATCGTTTACCTCTTTTTCCAGATCATTTATGAACATGTTGAACATCACTAGTCCCAATACAGATCCAGGGGGACCCCGCTATTTACCTCTGTGCTGTATCCAAATCTGGGCATCACACTTGAGGAAAGATGTGGACAAACTGGAGAAAGTCCAGAGGAGAGCAACAAAAATGATAAAAGGTTTAGAAACCTGACCCGTGAGGAAAGGTTAATAAACTGGGCATGTTTGGTCTTGAGAAAAGAAGACTGAGAGGGGACCTGATGATAATCTCCAAATATGTTAAAAAGAGGACGCTGATCAATTGTTCTCCATGTCCACTGAAGACAGGACAAGACGTAATGGGCTTACTCTGCAGCAAGGCAGATTTCAGTTAGATATTAGGAAAAACTTTCTAACTCTAAGGGCAATTAAGCTCTGGAACAGGCTTCCAGAGTCCCCTCACTGGAGGTTTTTAAGAACAAGTGGGACAAACACCTGTCAGGGATGGTCTAGGTCTACTTGGTCCTGCCCCAGCACAGGGCTGGATTCAATGCCCTCTCTGGGTCCCTTCCAGCTTGACCTGTCAATGAGGAGTCTATGATCAGCAGAGTGTTTGGTGAGCCTCTGGCCTTGATACACAAGTTTCTTGCGTCAGGAGCATTAACCTACTTTGCAGGTCACTTTACCTGGTAATTTATAACACTAGCCAGTTTCTGGAAAACACTCGTTGGATTTAAGAATCCTTTCAGCAGTTTGTCACAAGTACATTCAGTACCAGAGGATAAACCTCCAGCTGTTCTTCGTTCCCCCGGAAACCAAGCAATGTGTCAAAATTTGAGCAACGCATACTTAGTTACTCTGGTTGTTAGAACTGCCCTACATTGTTTCGTAAACGAATTTAGATATAGCACTGTCTTCTTTATTCTTGCACATTTGTTTACACAGCAAATACCTAATGACTTATGGGAGGCTCTGTTCCAAGTATACCTGTCCTTGAAGAATTCACGACTGCAAAGAAATGCAGGCTCTTAATAAGAGACTTGAACCTAAATCAGGGAGAGAATTTACTGTTAGCCAAACACATATCTTCCTGCTCCAGTGGGAGGTCTGCAAAATAAATAAAACATTGGTTACTTTTGTAGCCCTGGAGTAATGATTTGAAGAGTTTAAAAGGAGACATTACTTACTGAAAGCATTCCAATACGAAGGACTGTCAGCATAGTCATAGCTAAGAGAGTAGTCTTCCACTCCAAAGTGACCGACTCCACCTCCCCTACTCTGTTACAGACACACACTACTTTTCACACGTTGCAGGCCAGAGAAACACCCACCCACACTCAAATACATTCTGGTCCATGGCTGAAACTTGTAACACTTAAATGTGGAAAAGCACAAATGCAACAAGCATGTAGCTCATTGATACGGCCATTGGAAAACCAACACAGCTTCTTTGATATTTAAGCACCAAACAGTTTAAAATACATTATGGCACCAATGAATGGGATGTAGCTGCAGCAGATTGGGGATAAGGGTGCGGTAGGGTTCGTGGCAACCTTTATCCAGGGTAAATGTCTATCGACACCTGCTCTCCTTGCTAAAATGCACCAGCCGACAATCTTGAGCATTAAGGCCAACCAGATATGCAGTATTATGATTTCAGGAAGGAACTGTTTGCTCAAGCATTTTGAGTCCATATGTGATCTGATGCTAGGGGGATAGGTGTAAGATGAATGGCTAGATGAACAGTTGGTAGCACTCTTATGAAGCGTGTCTGCAGTTTTAGTATTATATGAAAGCTCAAGAGGAAGGATGGTCCAGTGGTTAGGGCACTAGACTCAGGAGACCTGGGTTCAATTCCTTGCTACAGACTCCCTGTGTCATGGTAAATAAATCTCTCTGTGCCTTAGTTCCCCATCTGTGAAATGAAGATAATAGCACTGCTCTACCACCCAGGGGTGGGTAAGAATAAATGCATTACAGGTTGTCAGGTTCTTACACACTGGTGATGGGGGGGCCAGAGAAGTGTATTAAATATAGAGGGACACTGTCAGCCTGAATGTTTTAAATAGTTCTTTTTAAAAAAATCAGTTTCTGATCCAGTATTTCTTGAAACGGTGTGTCCTGACATTCCAAAATTACCTTTAAGGTTTTAGAAGTTTTTCTCCCCCTTCCACCCGCCCCAATTGCTTATTTTGTTTTTTTCAGCAGAACTAGGAACTGACCGAGGCTTCAATCCAGCAAATGCTCACACGTGTGTGTAATTTGACACACATGGCTACTGAAGTCAATGGGGCTCCGCTCAGGTGTTGCCAACTCTTCCTATTTTACTGTGAGTTTTGGGATATCTGGTGTTTTTCATAAATCTCCAGCTCCTGGAGACATGGGATTTACACGAGACTCTTTGCATTCATTGTAAGGAACATGTACGTTTCTAGCCCTTGTGGTTGCAGAGAAGAGTTTGAAAATGTGACTCAGATATGACCCTAAAGGCTCAGAAAACAGAGCAACTAAAAAGTACCCAAAATGTATTAGTTTATTTAAAAAAAAAAACCCCTTCTTGTCTTGTAAGCCATCTCATGACTTGTAAGACAATTTCCTAATTTTTGTAGGCCTGATTCATGATTTTTTTTAACTCTTGCAGGTGGCTGTAATGCAGATCAAAGCCTAACTAACTGTACAGGAGAAACAGTAAAGCTGATTAAATACAACATGCTCTCAAATGCACAAAGTGAACACACTGAAACAGATTTGTTCTCTCATAGCTTCTGTCAGTTACAGTAATTGTAAGGGTTATTGTAATTACAGTATATGCTGTAAGTAGGTACTGGAAGCTCTTTGGGGGAAGGGAGCATCTTTTTGTCCTGTGTTCGTACAGTGTCTAGTGCAATGGGATCCTAATCCATGATGGGGGCTCCTAGACACTACACAACACAACACAAACAACAATTTTTTCAGACAAAGCCACAAGCAGAGCCAGCTCCAGGCACCAGCCTACCATGCATGTGCTTGGGGCGGCACCTGGAGGGGGTCGGCGCTCGGGGAGAGTGAGACCGCGGCCGGGCTCGCCGCCCTCCCCCCGGCGCTCCGGCCGGCCGGGGAGAGAGGGGCCGCCCTCTCCCTGGCGCTCCAGGAGGGATAGCTGGGGGGAGGGATAGCTCAGTGGTTTGAGCATTGGCCTGCTAAACCCAGGGTTGTGAGTTCAATCCTTGAGGGGGCCACTTAGGAATCTGGGGCAAAATCAGTACTTGGTCCTGCTAGTGAAGGCAGGGGGCTGGACTCAATGACCTTTCAAGGTCCCTTCCAGTTCTAGGAGATGGGATATCTCCAATAAATAAATAAATAGCCGCAGCAGGCTTGCCACCCTCCCCCGGCGCTCTGGCTGGCCGGGGAGAGCAGGGCCCCGGCCAGGCTCACTACCCTCCCCCCGGCGCTCTGGCCACCAGGGAGAGCGGAGCCGCAGCCAGGCTCCACGCCCTCCGATTCTGCGCTCCCCGCCGGGAGGCGGCGGGAGGCTTTTTTGCCTGGGGTGGCAAAAAAGCCAGAGCTGGCCCTGGCCACAAGAGTCTTAGCCTATAGTCTCTGGATGATCATCTCATCTACGGTTAACCTTCCCAGGGCTGGGAAGCAGCATGACAGCAATGATGGATGTGCAGTGATTCAAAGTTTTCTCTGCGGATGTGTCTTCTCCCACACTGCAGAACATAGAAACCTCGCTACTGATCTCTCTTGAATGCAGAATGTCCTGGAGAAACCACTGGATATCTTTATTAAGGAAAGGTTTTAAAACAAATCAGAAGCCTCCTGAAAGAATTTAAAGTTAAAGGAACAGCTCTTCAGCTGGTATAAATCAATGTCACTGAAGCAACCCCAGTTTACGCCAGATGTGGATCTGGCCCAAGCCAGCTTGCATTATCTAATCCTAGTTTACTAAAATGGCAGAAAAGTGCATCTTCAAAAGCTATTACGATGTGAATGAGTGATAGAGTAGTTGCCACTGGCGGACTGCTGCGGGAGTTTGAGAATGGAAACAAACTCATTACTGGCTCCTGTTCAGAGAGCTGACAATGGCTTTTCCACTGACAACTGGGCACTGAGACGCCGACCATGTGTTACCGTTTAGGAGCAATTCTGTGTGCTCAGAGATAACAAAGAAACGGTAGCAGCAACTGTAAATGCTTACGTCCATCATACGTGGTGACGTGGCTAGTGTGTGTACGGAATCTGTCCTGCTGCCAGTGCAAGTTCAATAGAATAAATGTTCCGTTTGACAGGTACAATGAGGGTTCTGTTAAAGTTGCCATGGGTCAAAAGTGCTCAAGAGGCACTTGTTCCGTCAGAAGGATACTGGGAAACAGATTTCGTGCTCTTGCCAAGCAACTGGATGAATGGCTCTGCCTTGTGTGAGAGAGAAGCAGAATGGGCAAAAGGATTTTTTGCAAACAATGTCATTGCACCACACAACAGAATCATAGACTTTGAGGAAGGACGGGAAGGCCAGTGCTACAATCTAAGAGCTGATATTGGCTAACAAGCATCCTATCCTGAGAGATCATCATGAGTTGTAATTGCATTGTGCTTGTCTCTCCCACGGGAAAACACACCTTTAGCACATCGATGATGCGCTTTAGTAAAAGGATAAGAAGCAAGCAGTAAATTCTGCAAGAAAGGGCATGGGAAGGCTAATCCTTAATTGAGAAACTGCCTCCTAATAGTGCTCATTTCAGTTCCAAGTTTTTGCTCAGTGCTAAGTACATTTTACTAAACCCTGACTGCTCAGATTAAAAGGCCCTGGGGATTATTTGTGTGTATCACTCTCTTAAATGGAAATGTTCCAAATTAAAAGAGAACTGGTGCTTCTATTTCAGGCTGTGTTATAGCGAAAACACAACACCATCAGTAAGGCCTTCCTAGCCACTTACTCTGTTTTTACTGTTTCTAAAGAGGAGTTTGGAAAGCAGATCTGATCACTGGTGGTGGACTTCTCTGGCTGCCCCACTCTGCAAGCTACATGATGCCCGGCACAGGACTGGTAGCATGCCCTTTTCAGTTTGTGAAGAGCTGGAGGTGAACTGATTGCAACTCAGCCCTGGCGAGAGGGAAGTGATGTTTGTTGCTATGGGGCAGCACCGAAAGAAGTAGGTGGCTGCAGGGTCTGCTCCCCTTTTGCCAAGCTCCTACAGGGTGAACCGCTGCTGCTGGATTCTCAAGTCACAGTGCTGGCCTGGTGTCGTTTTTATTATCTACTGCTGGCAGGGCCAGCTCCAGCGTTTTTGGCGCCCCAAGCAGCGAAGCGGGGAAAAAAAAAAAAAAGTAAAGCCGATCGGTGGCATTTTGGCAGCAGCTCAATCGCGCCGCTCCATTCTTCCGCGGCAATTCGGCAGCGGGTCCTTCTCTCCCTCTCTTCCTCTTCGGCAGCAGCTCAAAGAGGAAGAGAGGAACTGAGGGACTCGCCGCCCCTTTCCACTGGCCGCCCCAAGCACCTGCTTCCTTCGCTGATGCCTGGAGCCGGCCCTGACTGCTGGCTAGAAGACTCCAGCAGTTGCCCTCTGATACACATCTCATTAGAGCTGTGCAAATAACAGATGTTTCTGTTTGCTGGCAGTTCTGAATCAGAATTTTAAAAATCACTGGGGGTCAACCTGAAAATGAAAACTTCCAGAACTTTTGGCAAATCAAAAAGTTGGGAGGGGCGGGGATGTTTTGCTTTGATTTTGAGCAATTTTTTAAATGGAAGGGAATTCAGAAATTAAGAGTTGTTTTGACCCAAAAAATCAAAATGTTTCTACTTTTTTTTTAAAATACATGCTGTAGGTTTGTTTTTTTTTTCAGCTGAAACCATTCGGCAAAATAGAAACTTGCAAAATGTTTTAGTGTTGCCAACTCTGCGTTTTTCAACGAAAAAAGGTTTAGCCACAATTTTTTGCCCAGATCTACATCTCATGATAGCCGTGCATGCCTTTGGCACCTCAGTGGGCCATAGTGCGCCCCCTCCCCCGTGGGACTTCTCACAGACAAAGAAGCTGAACCACTTTGAGGTGTTTCCACTTACCCATGCCACAGCTCTCACTCACGTCACAAAACCTCATGGTAACAGTGTCAGAATCTGATGGCGGATCAAAAAGAGACACCTGAACCTTGTGTATCATCTGGGGCGGCAATTCTGCGATAACGCCAGCACAGTTTCTGTACCATGTCTTCTCCGGTGGAATTTTGGGGATATTCTGCAGCAATGGAAAGTGGCAATTTTGTCCCACACAAGCCTTGATGCCAATATTTTGGCTAGTATTTCGCAGACATTGGAAATCAGTGAAATAGGCCTATAATTGTTGCAGATTCCCATATTTCCAGTTGGCTGTAGCATAGCACGCATAAGAGTTCTGTCCACAGGGCTGTTAAAAACTCTACATCCCAAGTGCTTTTTAAGGGCCAGATCCTACAAACCCTTCAGGCATAATCCCCTTTGCTTTAATGGGATTACCCATGGTAGTAATCACTATGCTTGATGGTGTTTATTTCCAGGGTGTAAAGCCAGCAAGAACCATTAGACCATCCAATGTGACCTGCATATCACAGGCCATTACATTACACCCCACTTGCCCTATGTGGAGCCCAATGACGTTGGCTAAACCAAAGCATTTTAGACCTCCGAAGACTAAACTATGTGTGCCACAGGCAGAGTACAGGAGAGGTCCAGGTGTCACCAGTGCCTCAGGCCCCTGCAAATGGCAGGGAATTGATTCGGTGAGACATGCTCAGATAATCCCAAGGAATTGATTAGTTGATCCATGCCCCATGCTGCTGAGGAAGGATCAAGCTCAAAATTTTTTATACAAATCTGCTGAGAATCTATATGCTCCCAGCGACTTGCCATGATGGAGCGAGTCGGTTACTTCAAGGACTTACAAATAGCCTGGCACAAGAAACACAAACCTTTCCAATATGCCTGCTAATTCTGAGTGACCATTTCACATCGCTAGTTTCTTAATCAAGAGAGTAAGCATTTTTCATTTACGTAAATGGAAAGTCTGTCTAGTTCTCAGATGTAGTGACAGACCATGATGTTCAGATCAATAATTTGCTGTCAAAATTGTCATGGTGATTATAAATAATCAACAGTCATGCCTGCCATAGCTGCTTAGCAGAGCAAGTGGAAAGTTTCATGCTTTGTATGCAAATGATCATAGGTTCAGATCCCTCTTTCCTAGATTCGAAGACAGAGGGGACCATCATGATCATCTGGTCTGATCTCCTGCATAACACAAGTCCTAGAGCTTCCCCAAAATAATTCCTAGCTTGATTGGCTAGAGAGGAAGGATTGTCCAGTGGTTAGGGTGCTAGCCTGGGTCCTGGGAGATGCCTGTTCCTTTCCTCGCTCTGCCACAGACTTCTCGTGTGACCTGAGAGAAGTCACAGAGGGTGAGTCTAGACAGCAGCTGGGAACACCCTTCCCAGCATGGGTAGACAGACAAACGCTAGCTCTGCTAAAGCTAGCGTGCTAAAAATAGAAATGTGGCCATGTCAGCTCTGGCTAGCTGCCGTCTGACCCCCTGGGTATGCATGTCTCTTTGTGCCTAACCCCCCACCTGGAAAATGGAGACAATAGCACTGCCTCAGAGGGCTGCTGTGAGGATAAATACATTAGACAGAAGTGCTCAGATACGATGTTGATGGAGGCGATATAAATACCTAAGCTAGACTTGATCAATGACAACTAGTTCTGTAAACCAAACCAAAATTGGTCTATCACGAGACTCGCCTGAAGGTTTCTGACAGCTGTTCTGTGCGGTTCTACAGCAGTTGAGGCTCTTCTTAATACTGTTTGCAATTTTTGCCACTCCCTTTGGTGAAGACAACAGACTTTGACCAGCCTGCATTAAGCTTCAGCTTCTTCCTTGCAGCAGTTAAAAGGGTCAACGTCCCTCATGTGCTTTGACTCAAGACAGTCCTGTCCGCTCTTTAAACTGCTTTTATTTTTTTTAAAAAAACAACCCACCATCTGGCATTAGAGGCACAATAACAAGAGAATCAGAAATCTAATAACTTCGGCGCTTTCGTTGGGAATTCAAAGGTACAACATTTTCATGGAACAATGGTGGCCGTCATATTTCCTAACCCAGCAGGAATTGCCAGCAGGTCTGAAATGTTAGAGAAACGACGAGACTTTGAAAAATGTGGTTTAAATAAATATTTCATCATTTAAAATGTTAAGAAAGGAAAAGGAGGTTGGTGGGTTGATCAGAGTGGTCTTGTGCTATTCCTAAAACTTGGTATTATATGTTCTTTGTGTATTTGTGGGTGCATTTTTGTCATTCACTCCACAGAGCCAATTTGTGTACTGTTTTGCAAACACCAGAACCTTCAGTGTCAGTTTACTTCTTTTATTTCAGGATTGGCATCTACTGTGCACAGTTGTCAATGACTACGACAGGGGCACTTGAGAATCCGGCTCCAGGTTCCCATCCTCTGAGTTGTCCTGCAGCAAAATCAGGAAGATGTGATATTCCTCACACTTCTAAGGACAAACAAACAAACAGTGTTTCTGGACTTAAAAAACTTCCAAGACCCAGGTCTTCATATCTTAGACATCACAAAGAAGTAAAAAGTTGTGATGGATGAGGAGTTGCTATGTAATCTAAGAATACTGAGATGCTTTTATGAATGCTCTGTGTGATCTGGTCAATAAGGTAACGATATTATACACTGGGTTATACAAAAGACTTTCCTATATGAACGTATTGTTCTACCTTATACTGGGGTGGTGGCATGTTTATTATACACCTAATCATGCTTGAATTCACTGGGAACTGTGCAGGTCACCTGTAAGCCTTCTCATAGGGCTGGTATGGTGAAGTAGTTCTACTGGAGATGGACCAGTGGGCAGAGCGCAGGTAAGATGTTCAGAGGTGTAGGACAAATTCAATTAATCACAGTCATTCTTATCAGCTGGGTATCACCAGTACAGAGTACTCAAGACCCATAAACATGGATGGGCATCCAGGAAACCTAATTTAAGAGCTCTACTCATTTAATCAAGGAACAGAAACATACCATGTGACCTCTGTGTCCAGTCAAAACAAACCAGGTATCAAATATTCACAATGAACTACTTGCAAACAATCTGAGCAAGATTGGTCAGACAGGATTCAGAGGATAATTCTGAATAGCAAATACATCCAACTAAATCATAAACAGTTCACGGACAATTTGTGAAAAGAAAGACGTTACATTTGTCAAATAAACAATTTGTTCTGAATTATCCACTCAACTCTAGCGAACTGGGAGTTTCTTCTGCAATTCTGTTCTATTTATCATGTCGTTTTGTCCACAGGCAGTTGCTGTTATTGAACAACATACCTTTATTTTCTTCCTCTCTTCAGCCAGCTTTAATTCTTGCCTTCCTTATGCCTGTGTCTCCAAAGCCCCCGCAGGAGAGAGCCTCCTGTTTGGGTGAATGTCTATAAGGCTCTTGTGTTTTATCCTCCTGAAACGAAAGTATTTTGTAAAATGATGGTTTGTTTTTGGTCTATTTTCACCTTAAAAAGAAAGGCCTTAGGGCTGGCAGAGTATAAGAAAGTGAGTGTTTCCAAAGAGGTTTGGTTGTGTACTCTTGAGGACTACAAGGCCAGGGGATTGCAGTAAATGGAGCTTTCAACAGCCATCCTCTCAGAGCTGTAATTGTGGATCAGAGACTTTTGCCAGGGAACTAATAAGGCAAGTAATAAAAATGCTGCATCACTTGCACCCAGGGTGAGTAGAGTAGATGGACTACGAAGAAGTGGGCTGTAGTCCACGAAAGCTTATGCTCTAATAAATTTGTTAGTCTCTAAGGTGCCACAAATACTCCTGTTCTTTTTACGGATACAGACTAACACGGCTGCTACTCTGAAACCTACCCTAAGTCTGAGAGAGATGATTTCTTTCCAAGTCATTTAGCCTGTCTGATAATTAACTAATCTATTGCCACTCTCATGCATCTCTACAGAAGCAAAAATAATGATTTTAAAAATAAGTCACTGAATTAACTGGCCTTCTACAGTGTCAGGTATATTTCTCGTTATTCTCTTATCCAAGATTTCTCTTCTTTGGCTATACTTGGTTCAATATCAGGATGTCTGAGGAAATGCCTGACCTCACCTAACTAAGTGATCTGACCTTACTTCCTTGACATGCTGAAATAACCTGAGCTGACTATTTCATCCAAACCGCATAACCTGACATAATTTCGCTGACTCTACCTGGCCAGCTTTACTGGCCAGACCTGATGTCGCTGACCTAACATGACCAACCTGGCTGACATAAGCTTATTGACCTTACTTAACCTGTCGTGACAACTGGCCAAATTGACATGACGTAACCACCCTGGTTGACCCAACCAACCTGACCTACTTGACCTGACTGATTCACTTGACTCATGTCAAGGGGTGTGATTATCATAGAACCATAGAAATGTAGGGCTGGAAGGGGTCTCGATAGTGCATCTAGTCTAGTCCTGTGCACAAAGGCAGGGCTAAGAATTATCTAGAGCAGTGGTTTTCAAACTTTTTTTCATTTATGGACCCCTAAAAAATTTCAAATGGAGGTGCGAACCCATTTGGAAATCTTAGACATAGTCTGTGGACCACCAGGGGTCCATAGACCACAGGTGGAAAACCACTGATCTAGACCACCCCAGACAGATTTGTCTAACCTGTTCTCAGAAACCTCCAGTGATGGAGATTCCACAACCTCCCTAGGAAATTTTGTTCCAGTGTTTAGCTACCCTTACAGTTAGGCAGTTTTTCCTAATGTCTAATCTAAATCTCCCTTGATGCAATTTAAGCCCATTACTTATTCTCTTATCCTTAGTGGTTAAGGAGAACAATTTATTACCTTCCTCTTTATAACACTCTTTTATATACTTGAAGACTGTTATCGTGTTCCTGCTGTCTTCTCTTCTCCAGACTAAACAAATCTATTTTTTTAAATCTGTCCTTGTAGGTCATGTTTTCTAGACCTTTAATCATTTTTGTTGCGCTTCTCTGGACTTTCTCCAATTTGTCCACATCATCCCCTAAGTGTGGTGCCCAGAACTGGACACAGTACTCCAGTTGAGGCCTTATCAGTGCTGAGTATAGTGGAAGAATTACTTTTTGTGTCTTGCTTACAACACTCTTGTTAATACATCCCAGAATGTTATTCACTGATTTTGCAACAGTATTACATTGTTGACATATTTAGTTAGTGATCCACTAACCTCCTAGATCAGTGGTGGGCAATCTACGGCTCACGGGTCCTATCAGGCACGTGCTGGCTGCTGCTTCCCACAGCTCCAATTGGCCGGGAACAGAGAACTGCAGCCACTCGGAGCTGCAGGGGGCCGTGCCCAAGGACTGTCAACGTCAGCAAACTGTCTCGCGGCCCGCAATCAGATTACCCTGATGGGCCACATGTGACCCGCAGGCCGCAGATTGCCCACCACTGTATCAGATCCTTTTCTGCAGTACTCCTTCCAAGGCAGTTATTTCCCATTTTGTATTTGGGCAATTGATTATTCCTTCCTAAGTGTAGTACTTTGGATCTGTCCTTATTGAATTTCATCCTATTTATTTCAGACCATTTGTCCAGTTTGTCAAGATCATTTTGAATTCTAATCCTGTCCTTCAAAGTTCTTGTAACTCCTCCCAGGTTAGTATCATCCACAAACTTAATAAGAGTGCTCTCTATTCCTTCCAGTGTGCACTGATCTATTTGTTGTCCCTGTGGAGGTTGGAGCCATCCCTGAATCTGAGAGGGCTTATCCTTGGGTGCTGAGTCCATAGAGGGCTTTGGTGGCATTGAAGAATCCGCATATGGTGTTGGATTTCCTTTGCTTTGTTTTCACTATTTTTATTTTGTTATGTATATTTAAATATAAAATAAAATATCAAAATAATGTTCTGATTTTTTTTTTTTGTAACAAAACATTTTGATGGGTCCAAAATGATTTTTTCCCCAGAATTTTCTTCTGTGGAGAACTTCAAAAAATTCAGCTTTTGTTCCAAATCAGAATGGAAACAAATTTTGAAATCTCAAAAATCCCCTGAAACAGGAATTCTGTTCTTCACACAGCTCTTCCTAGGAGCCTCCGTCATGGAGCAGTACCCCATGGTGTACAGGCACGATACAAACACAGAACAAAAAGATGTCCCTGCCCCAAAGAGCTTACAGACTGACATTAATCCTGCTGACCTTTATACATGTGCACGACATCATACACATGAGTAGTCTTGCTGAGTTTCATGAGACTACTTGTATGTAAGTTACCCATGTGTATAAGTGTTTGTGGTATTCAGGCCATTATTTGTATCATTCTACTGTATGAAGTATGCTATGTTGCTGTGGGTTGGTCATGCTAGAAATAGAGGTAGGATGGAGTTTGAGTGCATGTTACTAGGCGGATTTTAGGAATCGTGATCCATTTCAAATGGGAGACCTGTACGTGCTAGGTACACAAAATGTATGTACTTGACAATGTAATTTGATTTCTAAAATGGAAGAACTTCCCTCGATGAACAGATACTATAAAGGAGACTTTAGAAAGTTGTCTTAGGAAGGGAGTTATGTGCCTACTGAAGTAATTCAGTTAAAAGTAAGATAATAAATATTTTATTCTTTATAGTATAGTAGCACCTCAACGCCCAACTAAGATTTAGGCCCCGTTGTGCTAGGCCATGTACAAACACATGGTAAAAGGAAGTTGCTCCCACAAAAAGCTTATGGTCTAAATAGCTCTGATTTTTGTGAGAAAGGATTGAAAATTATTGGAAATGGAAATGTCAGTATTGTTAAATTCAAAGGGGGGGGAATCAACCACTAAAAGTGTACAGTTTATTATGCTGTCATTGGTGGGATAATATTCTTTATTTATGAGTTTTCAGACAATCACATTTTCATGAACATGTTTCTCAATCTCAAATGTCATGAAGGGTTAGGCATTTTTGGATAAATAATCTGTGTTATTTGCTATGTGCCATTTTTTATTCTCCTATTTTAAAAAAGTCAGCCTCCCAATTAAGGGCATGAAATAATACCATGGGACACACATGACCAACCACATAGCATGAAGAAAGAACAATAAATAGATGAATAAAAAACCCACAGTCTGAAAATTATTCATCCAACATGTTTGCTAGCTACAGTACTTTGAAACTATACATTGAGAAGAAATCAGGATCTGCTGACAAACCGTTAACTAACCAAAAAAGAGGCTAGAGTCAGAAGGAATATTGTTCATGCTGAATAGTTCAAACTGAAATAATTATCATCAATCCTGAACGTAGCATTTATGTGTTGAAGTTATATTCAGTTTATAGGGGATTAAGAATAGAGTAGAATATAAGCAATGGTGGGCAGTGAAATACTATTTTTATCCTCACAGCTCAGCAAAGCTGGGCCCATAATTCATACAAAGGAAAGCTACAAATGTGAAATGAAGATCCTTTTCTAGATCTATCTGATTATGGAATAGTCTCCCAAGGGGTGGAAAGTACAACTGGACAGGATAGAACACTGGGAAATAATACTGTAGCATCATAGATTAATAGATTTTTAAGGCCAGAATGGACCATTACATCATCTAGTTTGACCTCCTGTGTAAGACAACCACAGAATTCCACCCAGGTGCCAGGCAGATCAAATTGTTTTCCCCATCTTTTAATCCTATTGTTTTATGATTTTCAGGCATCAGAACCAGAAACACTTGTGTTCCCTTCTTTAGCTGCTGTTTCATGTAGAAGGAAATTTGAAAAGCCAAAGCTTTTTTTTGCCTGCTGTTTTCTTTTCTCCACTTTCATTTTGACCGGAATAGAACACATTCTATATTTCTGTCAGTAGAGGTCATTTTAGAAGTTCTTTTAAAGCTTAAAAAAATTTTCACCCAGAGATTATCCAAGGTGAGATTTTCAAAACGTACAGGTGAGTGGAGACTGGTGCAGTCAGATGCCAATCATCTTGATTCACAACCTTTTTGAATCAATACATGCTGTGCTTTGGTAAAACGCTCTTTGACATTGTTTGATTAGAAGTGCCTATATCTAATTTTTACTGTTGGTGCACCTTTGAATCTGAAGCCCTAATAATTTCAGGGAGGTCTGAATTTTAACCATAAACTCAAATCTACTCCTAAGGTTTTGGTTCCCTGTCAGAACCCAAACCAGAAGTGTCGGCGATCCCTTGGAGTTCAAGGATGATTGTCTTCCTGTAAGGGTACGAACTCACACCCTGCGGCGCCCCCTACTGGTTACTCCGGGGAATCAGCTCGTCCAGCAACTGGAGTGCCCTCTGCAGGCCAGTGATCCGCCTTGTCCCTACTTCTGGCCCCTGTGTCCGTCCCAGGACCCTGGTGCCCCTTGCTCGGGGTGCTGCCCCCTGGCAGTACCCACACATGCTAGGTCTCCCCTTCCAGGGGAACCCCCACCCACTAACCCCACCTCACCTCAGGATAAGGCCACTGCCAGTCACCATCTAGCCCCCACTCTCTGGAGCAGACTGCAATATAGGCCACTCATCATTGGCAAGATTGGGTTTGGACCTGCTGCCTTGGCCTAGCCCTGGGTTGCCCTCTGCAACCCCCAGTACCCCTTGGCCTATTACCAGGCCGCAGCCTGGGGCTATCCAGGCTGGAGCTCCCCAGCTCCTCAGCCTTTCCCCAGCCCTGCTCTACTACAGGTATCCTGTCTAGCTCCTTGCAGTCAGGCCCTTCTCTCTCTAAAGGCAGAGAGAGACTCTGGCCTGAGCTCCTGGCTCCCAGCCTTTATAGGGCCTGCTGAGGCTGTTTGGGGCGTGGCCCCAGCTGCAGCCACTTCCCCTAATCAGATCAGCTTTCACACTGCCTTGCCCTGCCCCAGCCCTCTGCAGGGCTTTTCCAACCCCTCAGGGCAGGAGCGGGTGTCCACCCCACTACACTTCCATAAAATGATAGCCAGTTATCACTGGTGGATCCACAGGTGGCTAATGAGACCAATCCAGGATCCACAGCTCTTGTCACAGTTGGGTCAGATATTTCCCAATGGAAGGGCGGATCTGGATTGTTGAGTCAGGCTGCGGCTTGTTCTCTCTCCTTTCCCATTTTCCATTGTCTTCATTGAATCTTGAAATATTAGGATCCTTGCCACAAGTTCCATGTCCATTTGGTCAGTCGAGGGCTTGGGTTTCCCATGAGTTTGCCAATATTACATTTCTTCATGTTCACTTTGAGGGTGTCTTTAAAGTGCTTTTTTTGCCCACCCCTTTACCATTGGCCATGACTCAGTTGTGAGAACATGACTTGCTTCAGGAGTCAATTTTCTGGCATTTGAAGAACATGACCAGCCCAACAGAGTTGGTGGTGGGTGATCATAGCTTCAGTGGTTTTGGCTTGGGACAGAACACTGATGTTGGTGCGTCAGTCATCTCTCTTGATTTTGGAAGATCTTGCAAAGGCACCATTGATGGTATCATTCAAGAACCTTGAGGTGTCTACTATATGTGACACAGGTTTTGGCACCGTACAAGAGAACAGGGTTATCAACGGCCTGGTATACGAGAAGCTAGGTTTGAATCTTGATGTCATGATCTTCAAAGACACATTTTCTCAAGAGTCTGAAAACTGGCACATTGAAGGTTGTGTTGAATTTCCTCATCAATGTCAGCTTTCTGTGACAGAGAGCTGCCAAGCTAAAGGGAATGCTCGATGTTCTCCAGGGTCTCTTTATTGCTCTGAATTACAGGACCAGAACCCTGGTGATTCGGAGCCTATTGGTGGAGTACTTTAGTTTTCTTGGTGTTCAGTGTGAGGCCGAGTTGGTTGTAGGCGTCAGAGAAAATGTCAGCTATTTCTGAAGATCTTCTTCTGAGTGGGCACACAGGGCACAGTCGTCCCCATATTGGAGTTCAGTGGCTGATTTAGTGATAGTCTTTGTCTTGGATCTGAGGTCAATCTGAAATTGAAGAACTTGTCATCCATTCTGTATTGGATGTCAAGTCCAGAAGGAAGATGACAGCAAGGAAGATGGAGAAAAGGGTTGGAGTGATGACACAGCCTAGCTTGATTTCCGTCTTGACTAGGAAAGGGTGTGTTTTGGATCTATTGCTGACGACTGTCACAGAGATGTTGTTGTGGAGGAGTCGGAGGACAGCTACAAATTTTGGTGGGCATCCAAATTTAAGGAGACTTCTCCATAGAGCCTCACAATTGATGGAGTCGAATGCTTCCGTGAGATCAATGAAGGCCATGTACAGAGGACGATGTAGCTCATGGCACTTTTCCTGAAGTTGATAGGCAGTGAAGATCGTGTCAGTTGTACCTGAGATGGTCTGAATCCACACTGCAATTCTGGGAGGATTTCCTCGGCCAAGGGAAGCAGATGGTTGAGGAGAATTCTGGCAAGAATCTTTCTGGAGGTGAACAACAGGGCAATTCCTCAATAGTTTGCACAATCTGATTTGTCTCCTTTCTTGAAGATGGTCATGATCATGGCATCTCTAAGATCAGCTGAGATTTCTTTTGAATTCCAAATTTTGAGGATTACGATGTGAAGCTGGTGAGCCAGTTCTTCTCCTCCTTCTTTGAAGATTTTGGCGGGGATTCCATCAGGTCCAAATGCCTTATGGTTCTTCATCTGTTTGGCTTTCTTTACCTTGATGAATGTTAGTGGGGTTCTGAGGTCATGCTTGATAGGATGTTGAAGGATTAAGTCAAATATGCTTTCATCAACATTGGAGTCATGATTCAGAAGATCTTTGAAGTATTCCTTCCAGTGTGCACTGATCTATTTGTTGTCCCTGTGGAGGTTGGATCCATCCCTGAATCTGAGAGGGCTTATCTTTGGGTGCTGAGTCCATAGAGGGCTTTGGTGGCATTGAAGAATCCACATATGTTGTTGGATTTCCTTTGCTTTGTTTTCCCACCACTTATTCTTCATTTTGTGGGTTTTTCCTTTGAATTTCAGCTTTGAGCTGATGGTGAGCATATTGCTTCCGTCTGGAATTGAGGTCATTCTGCCAAGCACAGAAGGCCTTGTACTTACGGTTGATCAGGTCCTGGATTTCCTGATCGTTCTCGTCAAACCAGTCTTGGTGCTTCCTCATTGAGAAACCCAATGTTTCCTCACATGCAGCATGAACAGACAATTTGAACTCTTCTCAGTGATATTTGGGGCTCTTCATCTCGGTTTTGATATTCATCAATTTCTCAGTGAGGCATTGCTGGAAAGGTCACATTTAGTGGGGTCCTTAAGACTCTTGACAATCTTTCATCTGTCTCATTTCTTCCACATTTGTCATTTTGATGCCAGTTTGATGGAAGTGATGGAGCAGATAAGGTGATTGTAAACTTCTTCATGATTGCAAGCACGGACAATGACATAGTAGATCAGATGCCAATGCTTAGATTGTGGGTGTTCCCACGATGCTTTGTATTTGTTCTTTTGGCGGAACATGATGTTTGTGATGATTAAGCCATGTTCCATGCATTTGGTCAGGAGAAGAATTCCATTGGAATTGGTCTTGCCCACTCCTTCCTTTCCAATCATGCCATTCCAAAACTCCAAATCACATCCAATTCTTGTGTTAAAATCATGAAGGAGTATGAGCTTGTCCTCTTTAGGGTTGGCGGGGAGAATTTGGTCAAAGGAGGATTCTACTCCAACCTTTGTTTCATCATCAGCTTCAAGATTTGGAGCGTATGCACTGATGAGTGTTGCAGATTGGCCCAAACTAGAAGGGGCCTATTTGACAGTCCTGGATCAGCTACTGCTAAAATTTTCATGGGAATAGCTGATAGTGAGAAATTTCCACCAGGGGGAGCCAAAGTCTTGCAAAATAGCTCTGGAAATTTCTGCCCCCTTGAATATGAATCTGACCGTACAGGATTATTCTCTACATTATATTTCCCAACCTCATACCTGAATCCTAGACTAAGTATAATCCTGATCTGGATCCAAATACCATTTCCTTGGCTTATCTTTCATTCATAACAATATAAACCATTGTGTTTCTATAACCTAAATATGGGGCCATCTTTATACTCACTGCTGATACGCAAATAAATAAAGTTGTTACTTCTGGGGAAGTGTTTGAATTTTTTTTCCCATTCTCCTCCATGAATCTTGTTTAATTAAGGACAAAAGAGTGAAGAGAAATGAAACAGAATGGAAGGAAAGAATCCAACTTACATTAAGTCCAAAATCCAACCCATACGTTACAGCTGTATCTTTATGGCAGTATTCCAGTAACCCAAATGAATGACTTGAGATTTCCTTTTATGGTACAGAAATTCATCAGACTGTCCATAACATTATGGCCTTATGTTGTACACTAGCCATTAGGAACTTAGAGTACTCAGTACATTCCATTCTCAGGACAAGTTGTCTTGTCCAAGCCACCTCTGCTCACTAAATAGCTTCCTAGACCCCATCCTCTAGTCATTATTATCATTATTCCTGGGAAGCAGTGACTCTGAGAAAGATTTTGGGGATCATGGTCGATAATCAGCTGAACATGAGTTCCCAGTGTAACTCTGTCCTAAAGAGCTAATGCGATCCTGAGATGTATAAACGGGAATCTCAAGTA
The DNA here is from genome assembly GCF_013100865.1 of Trachemys scripta elegans. Classification (NCBI taxonomy): domain Eukaryota; kingdom Metazoa; phylum Chordata; order Testudines; family Emydidae; genus Trachemys; species Trachemys scripta. Next base: position 120,322,585 of record NC_048303.1, read on the forward strand.
GGAGCAGAGAGGTTATTTTACCTCTGTATTTGGTTCTGGTGCAACTACTGCTGGAATACTGTGTCCAGTTCTGGTGCCCACAATTCAAGAAGGATGTAGATAAATTGGAGAGGATTAATAGAAAAGAGATATGAGAATGATTAAAGGATTAGAAAACATGCCTCATAGAGATAGAGTCAAGGAGCTCAATGTATTTAGCTTAACAAAGAGAAGGTGACTTGATCACAGTGTATAAGTATCTAAATGGGGAACAAATATTTAATAATGATCTCTTCAATCTAGCAGAGAAAACACACAATCCATGGCTGGAACTTAAAGTTAGACAAACTCAGACTGGAAATAAGAGGTCAATTTTTGATGGGTTAGAGTAATCAACCACCGGAACATAGTGGATTCTTCATCACTGATGATTTTTAAATCAAGATTGGAAGTTTTTCTAAAAGATCTTCCCTAGGGATTATTTTGGGGAAGTCCTATGGCCTGTGCTGTACGGGAGGTCACTGGTGACTGGCTCATTTCCAGACTTTTAGCAAAGGCAGTGGGGATGGTGAGCCAGAGAGGACAAAATGTCTGTAGTTTCTGGAAGATGAGGTGGGTTGTAAGTCAGTGAGTCCTGATCTACTTCACCTCCCCTCCGCTTGGAACCAGCCTCTCTCCACCAGCTGCTCTTCTTGCTGCCAGCTTCATACGCTGTCAGGTCCCACCCTGCCTGTCTCCAGGAAGCTCTAAAAGGAAAGTGCATGGGTCTGCAGCAGATGGTGGGGAGGGAAGAGGTTTCCTGGCCTATAGCCCAGAGTGGCTCAATAGTGAAGAGTAGGCCAACTGCTAAGTATAAATGGGTGGGGAGAATGAGACTAACCGAATGCCTGAAGTGGGTGGGCACTGAACTTTGTCGAGAACATTCCAAACAGAACAGTTTTCCATTAGAAAATGCTCATTTGACAAAATCAAAGTATTTCAGGAGCATGTAGTGTTTGCCATTGTGCCTATGTATTATGAAACAGGCTTTGCTTGAGGGATCACCTACTATTTTTTCCACAGTGGCTCTGCTTCATTCAGTGCACAGGATGGACAGTGCCCTGGGAATTAATTTCCATGATGTAGTTAATAAGGCAGTTGTCTGTGGGAACCTTGCTTCATTCATTGCAGAAGCTGGAAGTTTTGTACTACTTGTAGTTCTGGGGCAGGCGGGTCTAGGCCTGCCCCTAACTAATGACCTGCCCCCTCTGTTAAGGAGGAGGAACCACTGGGCCCAGTCCACAACTGGTTTACTGGGACAACAAATGAAAAAACAGGAACAGGAGTGAAGTCAGCAGTAAAGAATCAGGAATCCAGAAGGGGACACTGAGCAGAGAATGCTGGACAGTGCCTACTGCTCCACAAAGGCATCCCCAGGGAGTCAGTGGACACTGCCCTGATGAACTCGGCTGGAGATGTCAGTGGACAAGGAACCGGAAATAGGCCCCACAGTCACGGAGCACACCGCCAACCCTAACATCCAGCTTCCTCCTCCTGGAGTGATGGATGGCTATCTCGGCCAGCGCCAGGAGGAGGAGGAGATCCTGTCACTTTATGGAGCCACGGACGTGGGTATGCATAGATCAGGAGGTGCAGGGAAAAGTGCAGCCAGACCCTCAGTAAGAGGTTCTGGAGGAGCTGGAAGAGGGGCTGCAGCCTGATGCACCCTACATCAATGTGTGCCAGAGTCTCCCTCTCGCTGCAAAAGGGCCAGGTGTCCAGGGAGTTCTTGAACCACACTGCGTACATGCTCATGGCTCCGTTGGAAGGTTTGCAGTTAATGAAGCAGGGGACTGAAGGAAGAGAAAGGACAATCTGTTGGCTAGGTCAGTTGAATGTGGCCCTGGGGAATTGGATTCTAGCCCTGCCTTTGCCACAGAGTTCCTGGGTGATGCTGGACAAAGTCTCCAAAGTTTTCACAGATGACTACTAACTGTGTGTTCCTCGTTTTCTGGGTGCCTGACTTGAAACACCTGAGCTCTGATTTTTGAAAGTGCTTAGCACTGATATCTGCAACTGAAGTCAATGGGAGCTGAGCGCTGAGCTAATAACGTGCTATCAAACACTAAGTTCTCTGATAAATCAGGTCCTAGGTGTCCCAGATTGGCCCCCCCAAATTAGTGCTCACTTGTGCCATTAACGTTGCTGTGTCTCAGTTCCCCATGTGTAAATGGGGATAATAATACCCCTCACTAGGGTGTTGTGGCCCTAATTAATGTCTGTGAAGCACTCAGGTGCTACAGTGGTGAGCATCCTAGAAAAGCCCATGAGGAAATTATTAATTCACTATTCAGAGCAGGGTTTGGATAGTGTGCAGTATTTAATGACTGGGGCCACACACTGAATGACAGGGTAAAGTGAAAAACTGAATAGCTACTTACTCAGTGAGTACACTGAATGAGGTAGAGGTCCAGTGGAAAAAAAGCGGTCATGTAATTCAAAACTGCGCCATAATGCAGGCACACAAGTGGGCTGAATTAGGGCTGCATGGTTAACTTTAATTTTTGCATTTCCAAATTTTTGAGTGCTTGACTTTGCAACCTTAACGTTCCTTTAATGCCGATTTTTGACCTGATACATACGCAGTACAAATGGATATGTCAATTTCAGGAGTGAGGCTTGCAGAAGCTTTCTCAGCAGTTGGCCCGCAGCACTAGAAATCTCTTTTACAGGAGATTAGAATGAACACATCTTATCACCAGGAGGACACCTCTCAGTCTCTTCCCTAAAGCTTTCCTTCAACAACAAAATCACTAAAAAGGGAGAGAACCAAAGATCAACACTAATTAAATTACATTACATTAAATTAATTAAATGAATATCGAAAATAAAGACACCAACAGATAGACATATACTTACTGTGATGCTCTGTACCTTGGGGGAACACCCAGCACCCCCATGGTCATCCTTGTAAAATGAGTGTGTGGTATCCAATGCAAAGTTTGTTGGGTCGGGTGTCTTCAGAAGGCTCACAATGCACTGAGCATTGTTATAGTGATGTTATAGTAATTGTTGTTACAGCAATGTTATAGTAATGTTATAGGTTATAATTTCATGTATATAGTTATGAGGCTGAAAATGTGTCTTCATGGCTTAAAATAAGCCCAGGGGAAAACTCTCTAAGAGCAGAGAGGGCATGTATGGGACAAACCCAGCCCAGCCTCACAGGAACAAAGGACGCTGGCCTAGGCAGCAACAAAAGGATCTGGTGGACTCTCGAGTGAATTATCCCCCTTCCTTTGGTCAGTTTGGGACTGCGATGAAGTAATGCTCACCTGACTCTGAAGGGGGAAGGCAAAGCCAAGAGGGAAGAAAGGACATGATAAAAGGGAGAGATGTTTGCCATGCTCTTCCTCTCTCTTCCACCTCCATCTACAGACATCACCACCAAGCAACTGAAGCGCTGATCAAAGAGGAAAGCCTGGATGAAGGGCAGCCAGCCAGCCTGTGGTGAGAAGCATCTAAGTTTGTAAGGGCATTGAAAGTGTTACGATCAGCATAGAATGCGTTTTGCTATTATTTCATTTGACCAAATCCGACTTGTTATGCTTTGACTTATAATCACTTAAAACTTATCTTTGTAGTTAATAAATCTGTTTGTTTATTCCACCTGAAGCAGTGTGTTTGGTTTGAAGCATGTCAGAGACTCCCCTTGGGATAACAAGCCTGGTATATATCAATTTCTTTGTTAAATTGACAAACTCATATAAACTTGCAGCATCCAGCGGGCATAACACTGCAAGATGGAGGTTCCTAGGGTTGTGTCTGGGACCGGCGATATTGGCTAGTGTCATTCGGTTGAATAATCCAAGGAGCAGCTTACATGCTGGAGGCTGTGTGTGAACAGCCCAGGAGTGGGGGTTCTCACAGCAGAGCGGGGTAAGGCTGACTCCCAGAGTCGAGGATTGGGGTGACCTAGCACATCACTGGTCCAGATAACACCAGAGGGGAACCTCACACTTACATAATGACACAAGAAGCAGTGCATTTCTTTGCTACTACATTCTACAGTGGGTGGTGTTTTAAGACACAGGTCAAAGGCTAAGTGATGTTAGTATGAGAGTAGTGCAGTGCTCATGTTTTAATGAGCTACTTACACTTGCCATGAATGAGATTGTGTATTATTAAAATTAAATGCACAAAACATCTAGTGCAATATTAAGGTTGCATAGCTTATATAAAAAAAATGGCCAGGAAATGTAAAATATTCCCATTGCAATGTTAATTCAGCCACACTTCTTTTAGACTGTAAGATTATTGGGGCAGGAACTGTCATCTGCTACGTATTTATGAAGCGCCTAGCACAATAGGGTGCAGCTTGGTCAAACCTTTCAGCATTACTGAAATATGAATGTTAAATATTATTATTGGTATTCATAGTAAATTACTTAGCCCACATAGGGTATACATGTAAAGGTCCCATCTGCAGAGCTGGGGGAATAACTGATTTTCCAGTTTGGTGGTGGTTCTGAAAAATTGCAAACAAAATATGGTTTGGATCTGAAGTGTTTGGTCAGTTGAGAAAATCTGGTTCGGGTCGCTTCCAGAGCAGGGATTTGAACCTGGCTCTCTCATCGCCGAGGTGCATGATCTAACCAGTAGGGTTAAGGGGGAGGGTGTTGGAAAGTGATGGCACCACCACCATATTTTCCTGTTCTGCTAGTCATTTTGTTGCAGGCCAAAACTATTAGTGTCAAATATGCAACTAGATTTGGATTGACCAAAACTGCATTTTTCATCAAATAAACTAGTTGTCTAAAAATTTCACCCAACTTTAACCATATGATGGAGAGATGCCAGGCTCTCCATAGTTCTGATTGTAATTATCCTTCTTTTCCCAGGCTCCATCTGTATTCATTGAAAAAGACTTTGTTCACAAAGCACATTTATATGTGGTCTGTGACCGTAGGAGAATATTTTGGCAAGACCTGAATCAAATCAGGAAAGGCACAGCTGAGATCAGGGTCTCTTAAAGACACTTCAAAAAAGTGAATCACCTACTTTCTTGCATTATTATTTGTTTTTTGACATGCCTTTTTCTCAGAAACAGCTTAGCCCTAGTATGTTAACTGGATTTTCATTCAGGAACTCCTGCTGAGATCCAGAAGGACTTAGGATAAATTAAAAGGTTTAGTTGTGGAGTAGTTCACCTTGGAAACAGAACCATGCCCAAGTTCCATCAAAGTTTATAATATGCATTGGGGCAAAGATAGATCCTCTGAAGGTTGCCATGCTATGCGGACTGAGTAATTTACTGATGGACTTTCTGAGGTTAGCCAATGAACTGATGGGCTTCATGAAGTTTACCCAAGGTTTTGAAGGAACTTCTTCAGAGTTTATGAGTATCAAAGGGGGTCCTGTGGAGGCTGTGAGATGCACTGGCCTCCTGGGGATTTTAGAAACACCATAGGAGCTCCTAGGAAACTCAAAGCCACCATGGGAATGCCTCCGCCTCTTCACACCACGTTAAGGTTTCCCAGTGTGGAGATAAATATCTTCAGCTTTAAAAGCTAATGACACACGCTGAAATGCCACAGGCAATTTGTAAAACACACCATAAAAATATAAGGACATTCTGAGGGTAAAAACTTTTTCATAAACTCTAAGGCCAGAAGGGACCGTTGTGATCATCTAGTCTTACCCCCAGTATAGCACAGGCCAGAGACCTGCCCCCAATAATTCCCAGGGCAGAGCTCTTAGAAAAACATCCTATCTGGATTTAAAAATTACCAGTGATGGAGAATCCACCATGACCTGTGGTAAATTGTTCCAATGGTTAATTACTCTCACCATTAAAAATTTACACCTTATTTCCAGTCTGAATTTGTCTAGCTTCAACTTCCAGCCATTGGATAGTGTTCAACCTTTCTCTGCTAAGAGCCCATTATCAAATATTTGTTCCCCATATAGGTACTTATAGACTGTGGTCAAGTCACCCTTCACCTGCTGAGAGTCGGGGGGCACCTGCTCCTATGTGTGAGAACGGGAGGTACTGTGCACTGTGAGAATCAGGAGGTGGGCAAGACTGGTCTTGGCAACATTGTCCCCACAAAGCATCCATGTAAGATAATGCTGACCCTGTCATCCCTCCAGTGACGCGATGCAAGCCAGGTATTGCTGGAGGAAATGTGTCATAGCATAGGCGTCAACTTTTCCCGGCGCCAGTGGGTGCTTGCCCCGAGCCCCACCCCGACTCCACCCCTGCCCCCATTCCAACCCCGTCCCCAAAGTCCCCGCCCCAACTCCTCCCCCTACCTGCCCCTATTGGACCCCTTCCCTAAATCCCCGTCCCGGCCCCTCCTCTTCCCGGAGCGCATCGCGTTCCCCCTCCTCCCCACTCCCTCTCAGTGCTTGCCGCCGCCAAACAGCTGTTTGGCGGCGGCAAGTGCTGGGAGCTAGGGGGAGAAGCGGGGATGCGGCACACTCAGGGGAGGAGGAAGCAGCGGAGTGGAGGTGAGCTAGGGCGGGGAGCTGCCGGTGGGTGCAGAGCACCCACCAATTTTTCCCTGTGGGTGCTCCAGCCCCGGAGCACCCATGGAGTCGGCGCCTATGTGTCATAGAGGATAAGGCAGTGGCCTGGCGTTCTTTGGTCTGTTGGATGAACTTGGGCAAGTGACTGCACTTCTCCATTTCCCCATCTATAAAATGGGGTGAATGATACTGACCTCCTTTGTGAAATGCTTGGAGATCTGCTGATGAATAATGCTATATTGAAGCCAGCTATTTTTGTTGTTGTTACAGAGCTTTCCTGTTACCAGTTAGCATTGTGACCATATATAAAGTGATAAATAAGACAAACGCCACATACGTCACTTTGCATCATCTATCAACATTGACAGCTTCACCCTAGAGACGACAGCTGATAACTGATGCACTGCAGATGTCCACTGTCAGTGCCCACATCTGTGCGTCACTGAGTGCTTACAGCCCCGGCCCGAGTCAGGAGCTGTCCAGCCCTTTGCAGGACTCAGCACCCAGCGAGGAATATCTCTTCCCCTCCTCTTCAACCTATGCACTGAGGTTAAGTCGTCTCCAAGCAGACACTCTGTATAGATTCTCAGTTTGTTACCATGACAACAAAAAGGAGTATGGAGATTCTGAATATGTCTCATTGATTAGATTTCTCCAACCAGTGGCAATGGATCAGCGTCCTCGTCGCGCCACCCGCCACTATCTGACAGCAGTCAGGGAAGCTAATGATTCAACCAGCAAGCCGAATTCGACAAGCATCAGCTCAATGAATCCCGGCACTGTCGTCATTGACAACCCCAATGTGCAGCCCAGTGACTTCTATGTCGTTGGTCCAGCTCTATGCTTGTTACAACTCAATGTGGAAGGTTTGTTGACTGCCAAGCGTGATTTACATGGCATTCTTGCTCATCGACATACTACCAATATCATTGGCTTGCAAGAGACACATATGGCAATTTCCAAAGCCAGGCGTTACGGTATGGACAGCTTTGACCTGTTGTGCCATGTGGCACACCCGAAGCACGAGTCACATACGTTCAGTCTGATATTGCAGATGCCATTCAGCTGATGTCTACTGAATTCTGTGACACCATCCAGGTTGGCGGTTCTGGCTGGCAAATGTTTACAAGCCTCCAAGCGTCAGGCAGAACCAACAGGTTCTACCAAGCCTGCCACACCCAGCTGTCTACGTTGGAGACATCAACAGCCATCACACAGACTCGGGGTATGAGGTTGACACTGATGGTGAGCAACTTGCAGACTGGGCATCTCAAAATTACCTCGCCCTTATCCATGATGCTAAGCAGCAAGGCACGTTCCACTCTTCTAGATGGGATCATGACTATTCTCCTGACTTGGGCTGGGTCAGTTCAGTTCATGGCCATCCTCAGCCAGCAACATGCCACGTCTTGGATAACTTTCCACGCAGCCAACACAGACCATCGCTGATCCATATCGGGCTACAGCTCCCCGTTGTCAAGAGTTTCAAAAAGAAGTGGTGGAATTTCTGAAAGGCCAATTGGGAAAAATACCGGGAAGCGCTGGAGAAGAGTGTGGTGACAATACCAGCCCGGCATATTGGTAAATGAGACCTACCATCACTTCTGTGGTGCTCTCTACAAAGCAGCCTGCAGAGTCATCCGACACAGTTGCTGCCCGGGCTATATCCCCTGTCTCGACAAGGAGAGCGCTGCCTTGTTCGAGAGGTATGAGGCATCTGGTGACCCAGATGTCGCTGACCATCTGTCAAGGCTGATTCCCCACTCTGGCACTTTGAGAGCAGAAGGTGGGGGCCCGCAAGGATTCTAAAAATTAATACTGGCCACTCTAGGCTTGTATTAAACTCCCAAGGTTACAGCTTTTCTCTGACCTTGGATGCTGCCACCACCCAAGTGCAAAACCCCTTGGAACCTAGGAAGGTGCTTCCTTCCTGTGGGGTACCCTCAAGTCCTTTCACCCCCCCTCCAGGGAAGAGCTGAGAAAGGAAAACAAAGAAATCAGCTGTTGCCACCAGCTAATTAAAAAAACATGTGCACAAACCTCTTAGGATACCAAAAGTCCAATCCCGTTATTTTAAAAAAAAGGTAAATTTTATTAAAAACAAAAAGAAAGGAAATATATCTGGAACTTAGGCTTTTTGCTAGATCTTAAAATCAATTACAAAAATTAAGCATCAAGCTAGCTCTCTTGAGGTTCAGATTAAAGGTTACAAGCAAACAAAAGCATCTGGGATTAGCACAGAGGAGTCCACAAGCCAATAAGAAATAAAAGAAATAACCCTAATCGCCTCTTCCAAGACATTCCCTGATTTACTTACATATCTGGGGTTTCAGATAAGTAGGGTTGAGGTATGATTTGATGCTTTTTCATACCTGGATTTAAAGCTTTTTACAGCATAGCTCCAACCCTGTCCTGCTCCGTCCCCTCTCTCTGGAGAACAACAACAGACAGACAAAGGGAAAGTTTTTTCCCAATTTTAAAAAGTTCTAGCCTTCCCATTGGCACTTTTAGACAGGTGCCCACTCCCTTCCTTTACCTGTGGACGTTTTTAACCCTTTACAGGTAATGCAAGTAGAGAACAGCTACTAAAAGAGGGATTTTATAGCTAACTGGCTGGCTGGGGTTCCATAAAAGGGAGCAGAGTGCAGCAGCCACCTGCACTCTGCCGACCCTCCGTGACACCCCACCAGGTAGCCGGAGACCTACTTAAAGTGGCCAGAGCACCTTTGGAGAAACAGGTGCGGGCTATGACAACATATCTCCAGAATTCCTGAAAAACCTTGGCCCCCGTGCTCAGCTTTGGCTTGTGAAATTCTTCACCAGGGTCATCAGTGAAGGGAGGCTACCTGAAGAGATGGTGCACTGCAAAAGTCATTGGCCTCCTAAAGCCTGGAAAGGACCCAAGTCAAGCATCAAGCTATCATCCCATGTCATTATTGTCGGTGTGCTTCAAGGCACTACAGCGCTTGGTCCTACAGCTCATATTACCCGACATGGAGAGAATTTTGAGCCCTGACCAAGGTGGCTTTCGCCGAGGCCATAGCACATGCAACCAAGTACTCACGCTGACCACATTTGTTGAAAATGGCTTCCAGAGAAACTTGAAAACAGGCGCTGTTTTCATCGATCTAACAGCGGCGTACGATACGGTATGGCACAGTGGCCTGCTCATGAAGGTATCACGGGGACCTGCTACCTTGGGTAACAGGCATCGCTGAACTGTTCCTCCACAATAGGCAGTTCAGAGTCCATATGGGGGAGAAGACGAGTGCTTGGAGATGACAGAGCAATGCATTACCCCAGGGCTCTGTGCTTTCACCAACCCTATTCAACCTTTACATCAATGACCTGCCAACAACGGAGTCACGAAAGTTCATGTATGCAGACAACACCTGTTGAGGTACCCAGGCCCAGACATTTCATGGGCTTCATGCCACCTTAAACCGGGACATGACAAAGTTAGCTGACTACTGTAAGACTTGGTGCCTCCAGGCAAGCGTCATAAAAACAGCCTCCAGTTTGTTCCATCTTCACCATGCCAGCGCAACTGAGAACTGAATGTTTCTCTGAATGGTCAGAAGGTGAAGTATGAAGTAGAACCGGTCTGTCTAGGTGTGACCTTAGACCGCACACTGAGTTACCATGCCCACCTGAAGAAGACAGCAGCTAAAGTTAAGACATGAAACAATCTTCTTAGCAAACTGGCAGGTTCGTCATGGGGTGCTCGTGCTCCAACTTTGCAGACATCAGCTCTTGCCACCTCATATTTGGTGGCGGAGCACTACGCACCAGTTTGGAGTTGATCGTTACACACCAAACTGGTGGATACGCAGTTACATGCTGCCCTGCGTATCATCTCCAGTGCCCTGCGTCCGACTCCACTCCCATGGCTTCCAGTTCTGAGCAATATTGCTCCTCCACATATCAGACGAGAGGTTGCCATGGGCAAGTTACTGGAGAAAGTACGCGCCAACACAAGCCTCCTACTGCACAATGACCTTTTAAAACCACCGGCTGCATGTCTGCTGTCACGTTGCCCATTATGGTCTCATCCGCCACGCCAGGATGTTAGGGCGGAAACACTCTGGCGAGAGGAATGAGTATCTGTTATAATCCCCAACCAGTCCCTCATCGCCGACCCCATAATTTGTCTGCCTGCTTTTGACCTGTCCCGTCGCCAATGGTCCCTGTTGAACAGGTTCCGGACCAGGCAAGGTCTCCGTGCAGCCAACCAGTATCGCTGGGGACTTCCTGACAGCCCTTTGTGCAGCTGCAGTGTGACACAGATGCCGCCACACATTGTCGAGGAATGCCTGACGACTAGGTTCAGCGATAGCCTAGAAGAACTGCATCATGCCCCTGAAGATGCCATCACTTGCCTAGATGACTATGCACATGCTAACTAAAATCCAATCAGTGTCCAGCCATTCTTCTGTGTGTGCAGAAATCAGGATGGGAGATTCACAGTGCTGGCTCTGGAGCCCTGATCAATCCTTCAGCTTGTTTGCTTTCTGTCCAGCACAGACGCTCTGCGAGTAGTGTGGAGCCCTGCGTTGGTGCAGAATGGCACGGAAGCCAATGGGACTCAAAGCGAGCCAAGAAGCCCGCGCTAGTGCACCATCCTGCCTGTTCCAGGTGACAGCGCTGGTGTCACTCGCTGTGAACATTCTAAAGAAGATGTACAAGACAACAACAAATGAAAATCTTTTAAAAAAAAGTCACAGGCTCCCTCCAGGAGTAAAGATAAAGGGCATGACCATGGCCCTGATCCTACAACCTACCCCTGCATGGACCTCATTAACCTCAGTGGGTCTCTGCCCAGGCACAGGGCTTCCCCCTGTTCCCACCATGTGGAGTCAGTTGTGGGATTGGGGCATACTGACAGAAAGAGGGCTGGCCCAGCAGGAAAGGTGCTCGCCTGAGAGGCAGGAGACCCCCGTTCAGTTCCCTGATCGGTCACTGACTTCACATGTGGATGTGGGCAAATCATGTAGTTGCTGTGTGCCTCAGTTTCCTATTTGTACAATAAGGATAACAGCGCTGCCCTGCGAGGCTACATAGGTTAAATACTGTGAGATCATCACATACTATGGTAATGGGGTCTAGAGAAGTATCTTAGACAGGCAAAGTCATGGGCAGGCTTCCCATGACAAATGGTATGATTTTCAGGGGTGTGCAATTTCCTACGGCCATGGTCTTTGTCACCCGAGCCAGGCGCCTTTATCACTGTCTATGTATTCAGTGCAGTGGTGAAGACAAGAGCTATGATGGATCTAAATCGCTTTGAGCCCTGTAGCTTGATCATGTCAAACTCGTTTTGTGGAAGCAAGACAAACCCCTTCCCACAATGGACCGAATTTTTTGCGTTAAATGCTTTTGAGGGGGCTAAAGTTTGGTCTTTTTTTAAATATGGAGTGTCTCCCAGAAACATTTTGGGGCAGATGGTTTGCTTCACTCCATTCCCTTTGTGCCACTTGTGTTTTTTTCCCAGTGGGTGTTGAACTGGCAGACCAGCTCCTATGCCTTCCTGCCAGCTGCCCCTGTGGCAAGGACATGTCAGATAGGAAGAGACATGGAGGGGACCTGGCTGAAGCTTATTGTGCTCCAGGCATCTCCGGCTGGCAGGTGGTCTCTTGGGGACCATCACATACTGGAGCAAGTTAGGGCAGCCCCGTGGATGCTTCAGAGGAAGGTGTAAGAAACTTTGAAATGGGCAGATGTGGGATAATCTGACCCCTATGGTGGTCTCATCCTGATCTCTAATAGAGATGTGCTTGAGCCCTGAGGTCTAATATCCCTCCTGAAATGTTTGTCATCTGCTGATCAAAGGCATAATGTACGAGCTAGGTGGTATTATTATTTGTTATCACTCTGGATGTTCTTGTCCATATAAATGTCCAATCCCTTTTTGAATTTTGCTCAATGACTTCATGTGGCAGGGAGTTCCACAGTCTAATTTATTTTTATATAACAAAATGCCGCCTCTGGATTCTCCTGCTAAATGAATTTCATTTTTGGTATTGTTCCTCTAACTTTTAACTGGACAGCTTAGTCACACGGTGGGATTTTTTCAGAACAGAAATACCTAGCTGTCAACATTTTCTAATTTGGAAAGAGAAACACTCCTGTTTTTCAAAATAATTCTGCAGAGAATGTGGACAATGAAAACTAACTGGTTACAAAACATACCAGGATGGAAAATGCTTTTGGATTTGACAACATTTTCACAGAATTTTGTACCCTTTCCTCTGCCAACCACTTCTAATTCTGAGCTGAATCAGGATGAAAACATTTCCAAAAACTCAACATAGACCTGGAAATCCATTTTCCGGGCAGCTGTATTAGTAACCTCAAAGAGTCCTTTCCCTGCCCATCAGCCCAACAAGGTAGCTGAGCCAGTGACTTCTGAGAAGCCTGTGCTGTCCCATCCGTACTGAAATGTTAATGTGTTGAGCCATTGACCTCACAGAGGTCTGTCCCTTCATATTAGACCGGGAAGCTAGAGGTGCTGAGGCAGTGAATGGTAAAACCTGACTGTTACAAAATAGAAAATGCTTTTGAATTTCCCAACGTTTCAGTGGAATTTGCACCCACCTCATTTTTATAATAGCTCTACTAGTTAGTGTTTTATCATTAAAACATACATATTCGATATTTGGTGTTTTCCTATATATGCTTTCAAACTATTAGTGAAAGCTATTTAGCATTGTTCTAAGGGGAAAAAATTCCATATTAATTAAAATGTTGTGTGCCATCATTTCTGGTTTTTTACTACGATTACACGGGGTTTCCAACTCTTGCAATTGCATCTGAAGTCTCATGATATTGGGGGCGTTTCCCTAGAGCCCAGCTCTAAGTTCAAGCGATTATGTGAGAATCTAAACGTTTTTTTCTTTGTTTGTTTGTTCTTAAGTTTCTAATTCTTAGGCTGATTTGGGCTCCTGGGGCTCGGGCTGTGGGGCCGTTTCACTTCTGTGGAGATGTCTGGGCTTGGGTTGGGGCCTAGGTTCTAGGATCCTGTGAGGTGGGAGGGTCCCAGAGCTTGGGCTCCAGCCCAAGTCCTTGAAGTTGAGATGTCTACACTGCAATGAAACATTCCCCCTCCCCCCTGCCTGAGTCAGTTGGCACAGGCCAGCTGTGCGTTTTTCTTTGCTGTGTAGACATACACCTAGTGTCTCTTGGCTACCTGCACTGTCTGGCTGCTGGGGTGCAGGGAGTCTGGAGGCGGGGGGACAGCACAGCCCGTTGTCTCAAGGAGATAAAAATCATTGTCCAGTTGTCATGACGTGTCCAGGATGCACGCCCTGGGATGAACTCCAGCAGAACCCTGTGCACTGGTGTGTGTTGTTAGGGCTGGCTTTGCAATCAGAAGGGTTCAAATCTTCTTGTAGCGAGGTGGAGTGGCTTCCCTCCGAGGCTGGGAACCACTCTGGGCCCTCTGGTGGGTGGGGCCAGCCCAGGCCTGCCCCTCATGCTGGAATCAGAGGGGTGTAACAGGAAGAATAAGAGGCGGGGCCTCCAGCTCAGTTGGGCCAGAGCCGGATGCTTCTGCCTTGTTGCTGGCCCTAGGGTTGCCAACTTTCCAGATGCAGAAAACCAAACACCCTAGCCCCGCCCCTTCTCCAAGGCCCCACCCCCGGTTCACTCCATTCCCCCATCCCTCTGTCACTCGCTTTCCCCCACCCTTGCTCCCTCGCTCATTTTCACCGGGCTGGGGCAGGAGGTTGGGGTGCTGGAAGGAGTGCGGGGTCTGGGGTAGGGTTGGGGATGAAGGGTTTGGGCTGCAGAAGGGGGCTCCAGGCTGCGGGGTGGGGCTCAGGGGTTCAGCCACATTTCAAACCGGATGCCTGGCAACCCTAGCTGACTCCTTGCATCAGGGACTGAGCTGTGTCAACCCCTGCCTCTGGGGGAGGACCCTGAGGGAGAAGAGGTGGTGGGGCTGCTGCCGGCTGAGTACCCTGAGGAGCTGCTGGGACCGCTGGCCACCAAGTACCGCGAGACGACTGAGGACCTGTGAACAATGGAAACCTACAAACAGGTTGGGGTAGAAAGTAGCCCAGGGAAATCAGCCATTAGTCCGGTTGTGCTGCTGAAATCACAATTAGTGTGTTTCAGACAGATCCCCGCTGACCCACTCACCACTGGTAGGGCCCTGGGCTGGGACCTGGTGGAGCTGGGTGGCCCCGAGTCACCCTGCTGCCAATCCCACCCTTGGGATGGTAGCCTCCCCTCCTTAGGCCAAACGGCCCCCGCCAGGTAGCTGGGCCATAGACTGCTGCTCCTGTGTCCTGCCCAGATGATGTGAGCCTGACAATTTGCTGTCTGCCCGGCCAGGGAGCTGGGTTATAGACTGCTAACTGCCCTGCCCCAAGGGGCCAGGGCCCTGGACTCTTTGCTGACACTTCCTGCGTTCGTCCCCTGTCAACTGGCTGTCAGCTGCTAGGCGGCGTAGCAAGGCGGAGTGGCCTCCCTCTGAGGCTGATGGGGAGGAACCACTCCACTTCTTAATGTCAATTCAAAACCCCCCCGTCTGGAGAGCACATCAAGCGGTGTCCATGGTCCAGTCCAAAGCTCAGTTAAGTCCTTCCATTGACTCCAGCGGGCAGGGCCAGCTCTAGGTTTTTTGCCGCCCCAAGCAAAAAAAAACCTAAAAACCTCCGAGAGCGCAACTGCCGAAGCAAAAAAATAAAACAACCTCCCGGAATGCCGCCCCTGGAATTGTGCCGCCCCAAGCATGTGCTTGGTTTGCTGGTGCCTGGAGCCGGTCCTGTCAGTGGGCTTTGGACTTGGATTCCACAACCCCATCCGTCATTCTGGGAGCATAAAGGACCCGGTCGCTGATTATTTTCCTTTTTCCTTTCAAGGAAAATATCTAAGGGGAGAATCAATTAAGATGATTTATTAATATTCATTAAGAAGCTTAGTCTGTAGTCTCTTAAAAAGCACTGTTAATAAAATCCTCTGACACCCCATCAAAACGGAAGAGGAAGGGTAGTCTACGCATCAAAGCTGTGCACCAACTAGCCTCTGCAAGCCTGCTTGAATCCACTGTTACTGTTACCCCCGACAGCTGAAAACAGCACAACCTGGGCCGGCAAGCCAAGTATGGACTCATGTCCATTCCTGGCTTGCACTATCTGTGCTGAAGTCTACTCTCCACTGTCTTCACCGTTACTGTTACTTGCACTAACTGGATTCGAGCAGGTTTCAGAGTAGCAGCCGTGTTAGTCTGTATCCGCAAAAAGAACGAGGAGTCCTTGTGGCACCTTCGAGACTGACAAATGTATTTGAGGATAAGCTTTCGTGGGCTACAGCCCACTTCATCGGATGCATAGAATGGAACATTTAGTAAGAAGATATTTATACATACAGAGAACATGAAAAGGTGGAAGTAGCCAGACCAACTGTAAGAGGCTAATTAATTAAGATGAACTATTATCAGCAGGAGAAAAACAACTTTTGTAGTGATAATCAAGATGGCCCATTTCAGACAGGTGTGAGGATACTTAACATGGGGCTCAGGTAGGCCAGTCCAGGTATACCTTTTGCTGTGTATACATACCACTCTAGAGCAGCCAATGCTGCAAGTAAAATAGCCAGGAGGTTCGTGTGAAGTGTGGTGGTTTAACAGTAGTCCGGGATTTAAGAGAGGGGGCAACAGAACAGTTTGGAGTCTGCACACCCATCAGTCCTTGCATTCAAACATCCTAGGCCAGGTGGCTAGTCAGAGAGATTTCTGAGCTTTGCATGGTACCAGGAGGGCTGGCTGAAAGCCACAAGAAATTAACTAAAGCAGCTGCAGAGGTTCATGACAGGAAGAGATAAGACTTTGCTGCCTCTCTGGATGCAATCAAGCTACAGCTTCTCTGAAAATGGAAGAAAAGGAAATTTGAGTGGTAATTGGCAAACTTTGAAGCAGGAATTTCTGCTGCGTTGCACAGCAGTCAGTGCATCTGAAAACCCCGACAAACAAAAAGGGGAATTGCTTCTTATGATTGCAGGGTCACGGGCAGCTGAGATTTAGATTACATTTAAATATACAGACTGGAGGAGAAAAAGACAAAAATTAGTGTGCTTGGAAACCAAAGGAGAGTGTGACTGTCAGAGCTCCCCCTGCTGGTCACTCACCAGGCTGGACCTGGGTGCTCTTAAGCTCCCCTTGGTCTGGGCGGGCTTCAGCCCAGTCTCTTTCTTCGGCCTCTGGTGCACTTCTTGGACAGACACTCTGTTATCCCTGCACAGAAGTAGGACCTCATGGTCCAGCTGCCGCTGTCCCCCAGTGCTGAGCCCCCCTTTCCACAAAGACACCCTAATTGCATAAGCAGACCCCTTCCCACAGTGCCAACCTTGTGGCGCTCTGATTTAGTTTACCTGCTCAGGGACACAGGGTAGGTGAAGCACATAACCACACAGCGTTTGCCAAAGGTTCCAAAACCAATCACTCGTGTAGTGGGGTGGTCACCCGCTCCTGGCCTGAAAGGGTTAAAAACAGCCCTGGGAGAGGGCTGTGGCAGGGGAAAAGCTGGGCTGATTGGGGGAAGCAGCCTCAACTAGGGGGCCATGCCCCAATCAGGATCCAGCTGGCCTTTAGAGAGGGAGGGACCCGGCTGCAGGGAGCTGAGAGAAGGTACCTGCAGTGGAGCAGGGCTGGGGGAAGGCCAAGGGAGCTGGGGAGCTCCAACCTGGAAACCCCCCCAAGCTGCGGCCTAGTGGAAGGCCAATTAGGTACTGGGGTTGCAGGGGGCAGCCCACGGGTAGGCAGAGGCAGCAGGTCTGACCCCCCCTTGCCTATGATGAGTGGCTTGTACACTGTAGTCTGCCCCAGGGAGCAGGGGCTAGATGATGACTGGCAGTAGCCCAGACTGAGGCAAGGTGGGGATTAGAGGGTTGGGGGTTTCCCAGAGAGGGGAGACCCATAGAGACTGGTGGGGGTATTGCCACGGGGCAGCCCCCGGGTAAAGGGGCACTGGGGTCCAGGAGGGACTCGGGGGGCCAGCAGCAAGCAGGACACCGGCCTACAGAGGACGCTCCGACGGCTGGAGAAGAGCTAATTCCCGATGACCAGCAGGAGACGCCGCAGAGGTGAGTCCTGCACGGCTACGCTCATTACATTATTATTTATTACATTACTGGATCCTCCCCCTTCTCCACAGCCTTGCTGTCTGCTTCTGGTAGGGTTACCATGCGTCCGGATTTTCCCGGACATGTCTGGCTTTTTGGGCCTCAAATCCCCGTCTGGGAGGAAATCCCAAAAAGCCAGACATGGCCGGGAAAATAGGGAGGGAGGGACCGGCAGTGCTCGGCCGGGGCCAGGCCAGGGCCGGGGCCGGCGGTGCGGAGCCGGAGGCTGGGGCCTGGCCGAGCCCAGCGATGCTCGGCCGGGCCTGGGGGGCTCAGTGCGGGGCCCAGGGCCGGCAGTGCGGAGCCGGGGGTGCGGGGCCGGGCGATGCTCAGCCTGGGGGTGGCGGTGTTCGGCCCGGGGCCAGGGGCCGGAGCTGGCAGTGCAGGGCCGGGGTCGGGGGCCAGCGCTGCTCGGCCGGGGGTCGGGCCGGGGGCCCGCGGTGCGGAGCTGGCGGTGCAGGGCCGGGCGGTGCTCAGCCCGGGGGCAGCGGTGCTCAGCTGGGGGCCGGAGCCGGTGGTGCAGGGCCAGGGTCGGGGGCCGGCGGTGCTCGGTCGGAGGCCGGCGCCCAAGGGCCCGAGCCAAGCCGGGCGGGAGACGCCGGGGCCAGAGCCTCTTGGCCTGGGCTGGCCGGCCGCCGGAGGGAGCCACTCGGCCGGGGGGGCCAGAGTGGGCCGCGCCCCCCTGCCCCAGCTTGCCTGCTGCTTCAGGCTTCCCGTGAATCAAATGTTCGCAAGAAGCAGGGGAGGTGGAGGGGAAGGGGCAGGGGGGCAAAGCGTCCAGGGGAGGGGGCGGAGTTGGGGTGGGGCCGGGAAGGAGCGGGGCTGGGGAAGGGGCAGGGCTATGGCCTGTGGAGTGTCCTCTTTTTGGACACTTAAAATATGGTAACCCTAGCTTCTGGTCTCTTCACCCTCTCTCTCAAATGGCTGGTGGAAGAGTCCTTTTATAAAGCCACAGTCCCCACTGTCACGTGATCCCCTGATCAGTTTCATCAGGTGTTCAAAGTCCCCTGCCATCTGATCATTTGTCTGGTTACTAACCTGCCTGACAGTACCAGTTTTCTGGATTTGGCCACCTTCTTTGTCCAATGGTGCTTCCGTTGGAATAGACAACTATCCAGGTTTAACAACTCCACCCCTTGGAATTTCATCCCATAATGGAGGGAAAAAGATAGAGAGGGCAGACTATCCCTATAATGTGGAGTTAGTGGTTTGATAAAAGAATACTCTGACCATTCATGATCTCAAACAGAATTCATCAACCATACATAGATTTTCCTAAATAGCCATGCTGACACATAGAAGCCAGCATTGTTTCTTCTGTACAACAATGTAAAGTGGAAAGACATTTGATTCCTTCATCACAGGTTAGAGTCAACAATGCTGTTGAATAGCTTTGAGTGAGCTCCCAATGCTGATGAATCAGGAAGATAAAATGGTATGCGGAGCTCAAAATTTTACAAAAGATTAGTGGAGAGGCTACTGAGGTTCCACACTGCCTCCTGAACAGTGCAGATCTGATTTTCAGAAGTGCTGAGTACCTGCATTGAGGTGAATGGGAGGAGAAGGTACTCACTAACTGAATTGTGGGGATAGAGTAAAAAATGGCAGAGATGGCCCCCATTTCTCCAGATTCAGCTCTCAACATTTTTAGAAGCAAGTCACTTTAATCACTCCGTGCCTCAGTTTCCCCATTTGTAAAATGGGGATAAAGTACTTTACGAAGGAGGTCAGTATGATTGAGATCTACCAATACAAAGCACTAGATAAGAGCGAGCTGGTGGTATTATTCAATAGGTATTACATTGTTAGAAGTGCCACCACTGATGCTACCGTAGGCATTCAGAAGAGCTATTGTTGTTGTTAGTTATTTGTATGATGGTTAGCAACTAGATCCCACAAGGAAGACAGGGGACCCATTGTGCTAGGGGCTGTCCGTACACTTAGGTCTTGTCTACACTTACGATGGCATGCAGAGAGCAGGCACCACACACGTAGTGACACACGGCAGTGAAAGGCTCTGGCAGGGAGGCAGCAGGATACTACACTGCTAAAAACAGCAGTGTAAATGGGGGAGACACTGCTTGGGCAAGTAAAGACCATTTAAGGAACCTGGGGGTTCAGGTGTGTAGGGCACTCAACTCTACACACCTAAGCAGTGCCGCCCTCACTATCTACACTGCTGTTTCTACCATGCTAGTTGGGCATGCAGTGTCTGTAGTTTGCACGCTGCCGTAAGTCTGGCCATACCCACAGTCTCTGCCCCAAAGAGTTTACAATCTAAATAGACAAGGCAGTTTTCATTCCTATTTTACAGGTGGAGAACCAAGACGCAGGGATTAAGTGACTCTCCCAAGGTTGCCCACAGAGTCTGTGGCACAGAACCCAGCTCTCTTGAATCCCTGTCTAATGCCTCATCCTGAAGCTAATCCTTCCCCTCCAGACAAGCATGCCTCTGGGGCTGAGTAAGATAGCTGTGAGGTCACTAACCAGTGAATCATTTCCCTTGTGGATTGAGGCATCAACATGGAGTGAGCAGCGTTCAGGAATATTTTATGGACATGTCAGTAAACTAATATTTCACTCAAAAGGGCTTCACTGAGAACAAACGCAGAGTGATGGAGCTGTCTGCAGGCTGCCTGTAGAGCAGAGATCAGTGCGACGCAGCTCCTCGGAGCTGTGGATTTCAAAGGAACACCAGAAGTGGCCCACAAAGAAGGAATCAAACACACTCGAGTGTCTGTATGACGGGTGTATATGTGTCCTTACGTTCCCTGTTTGAACTGGATGCTCGGAGACTTGCAGAGGACTGGGGTTATAGTTTACGCTGCAGCTTCCCATTGAAACCCAGTTCTTTCTCTCCAGTGATTTCCACAGCCTCTTCCTGCATCAACAGGGATGAGGTTTCTATGGGGTACCGGTTTTGTGCAACAGAATCCCTTGTATTTTTGCTTTGCTGATGCTGGATTTTGTGCATCACACTGTTTCATTCTATTGCACTATTTCTCTGTTTAATTCATTCCCTCTATATCTTCTGCACCCCTAACTGTAGCATCTGGGCATGCTCTTGTATATATTTCTGCAAGAGGGAACAGTCTTGATAGAAATAATGGCTAGATCTGACCATGTCAAAACTGAGAATGGACTTGCGTATAGAAGGAACAGGTGATATGCTACAGAAACGGACACAATATTTGGATTTTTAGCCAACCTTGGGTAGAACATGAGGATTCTCCACTTAGCTAGGTAGGATCTGACAGACACAGGATGTGAGACAAGAAAAAAGGCCAGGAGAACTAAGCTGCTAGTATTCCCCTCATCCGTCAGGGCCAGTGTGTCTTTTCATTATGAATTTCCTGGATTCCAGTGTGATGGGTTCGGTCACAGAGATCCCCTTGGGACTGTCACCTTATGTGCGGAAATTACCTCTGAACCTGTTTTCCCTGCCAGCTTGGGACTTCCAGAACCCTGCCTTGTTGAGCCAGACACACTAGTCTGCTGCAACACTGACCCAGGGTCTTGTCCACGCCCCCAAAGCTGCAGACTTAACTGAAAACAGCTCAGCAAGTTACCTGTCTCCAGCACCCAGACACCCAGATCCAAACCCCAAATAAGTCCATTTTACTCTGTATAAAGCTTATACAGGGTGAACTCATAAATTGTCTGCCCTCTATAACACTCAGAGAGAGAGAGATGCACAGCTGTTTGCTCCCCCATGTATCAATCACTCACTCTGGGTTTATCAATAAACAAAAGTGATTTTATTAAGTATAAAAAGTAGGATTTAAGTGGTTTCAAGTAATAACAGGCAGAACAAAGTAAGTCGCAAAGCAAAATAAAACAAAACACGCAAGTCTAAGCCTAATACATTAAGAAACTGATTACAGGTAATATCTCACCCTCAAAGATGTTCCAATAAGCTTCTTTCACAGATTAGACTCCTTCCTAGTCTGCGCCCAATCCTTTCCCCTGGTACAGGCTTTGTTAGTTCCAGCAGACATCTCAGGTGGTAAGCAGGGGTTCTCTCATGACTGGCAGCCCCCTTTGTTCTGCTCCACCCCCTTTTTATAGCTTTGGCACAAGGCAGGAATCTTTTGTCTCTCTGGGTCCCCACCCCTCCTTCTAAATGGAAAAGTACCAGATTTAAAATGGATTTTGTTATCAAGTGACATGGTCACATGTCACTGTAAGACTCCCTAGTCTCTATTTCCCATACGGTTGGCCCACACGTACACAGGAAGGCTTTCAAGTAAGTAAGGCCATTTACAACAGATTGTTTCTGGACCACCCTTAATGGCCTCCACTTAATATGTTTACATCAGTGACACAAGTTTATATCTTATTCTCCTAACTCCAGATATAGAAATAATACATGTAAACAAATAGGATGAACACACTTAGTAGATTACAAGCTTTCTAATGACACCATACAAGGGATATTTACTGTACAGTATATTCCAGTTATGTCATATTCATAAGCATATTTCCATAAAATATATGGAGTGCAACATCACATCCAGTCTGAGCTGGTGTTATAGGAAGAGAGTCTAAAACATAAGCCCTTGTGTTAGAGACCATGTATAAGGCAGAACCTGCTCACAGAATCTGGCAAAACAGGGCTAATATTGCAAAAATACACATTTTTAAGAAGTGCTAGTCACAAAGTTTTTATGCAAACACATCCCAGTATCAAGTGGTACCAAAGCATCCCGATATTAAAGATGGTACAAAAACATTCCCCAAGGATAACAGGAACACATTAACCCCTTCTAAAAGATAAGGTTAGGATGACAGTATGTCATAAAAATGTTTTAATTAAACCAACATATACAAGGTGAAAGATGATAACTAGCCACATTGGGAGCAGTAACTAACTATGTCAGAGGGGCTGCACTAACTTGTTTGTATCAGGGTATAAAAATGTATCTCAGAGGGAGTATCTTTGTCTGCTCTAGAGAGGAACTAAAAGTCCTGCCGTTCACTGAGCTGGTCCATTGTTACGGGCATACATGTCTTAGTGGTCCAATAAAGTCTGCGAAATACTAATACTGTGCTTCATCGACAATAAACCTGGATGAGTGCCTTCGTCCCTTAACAGATCCTGTGATCATTGGGCGGTTCGCTTGAGGTCTGCCATGCCAGCTGTCTGCACAGGGCTGGGGCAGCACAGAGGGAACACACACATGCATCCAAACATCTATCAACATCTAACCACAGCTAGTTGAGATTTCAAAAAACGTTTTCATCCTGAATCAGGACAAAAAGCCAAAACATTTCAGAATTTGTGACAGCACAGAATTTCAGAAAATAATCATTTAGGGTCAATCCAAACATTTTGTTTCAAGGGGCAGTCAGTCAGCTGGCTTCAGTTAGATTTGGAGAGGGCCCATTTGCATTTACTTCCACATAGAGGTTTTTAAAGGGGCAGTACAATGGAGTAACTCACGTTGCAAATGGAGGCATCAGAAACCAAATGTGCAAGCCTCTCAGTAAATTTCCCACATCACTTTCTGGCGTGCTTAATTTATGACAAGGTTCAAACGCCAAAGCAATGAGGTTTTGTTTTAGTAAAACAAAGGACAGTCCGGCCAGAGGTTCCCGAGCCAAAATACACAACTCGGTTAGGTCTGGGCTCAGCCGAGCCACATCTTGAGTATGAACCTGAGCAGCCTGCCAAACTTGCAAAAGAACAGTGTAAAATATGTTGCTGGGGAAAAAAACCCAGGGAAGTTTATAAGGTCAGTGAGAAGTGGGTTCTTGAGAACATGTGGCCTCACAGATAGGAGCGCGCCTCTGAAGAGGAGTACATGTGCACTGAATAGCTAAAAAGGGACTGAAGGAGAGATTCAAAGACACTGAAAATAGATGAATACTGAAAATTATGAGGAAACTTCTGCCTTGTCATGTGGGGAGGGCTGGAAGGAAATAGGGTGTAGCCAGCCTCTCTGATGTCAACCCCCGCCATTCCCCAGCAACCTAACAATGTATCTAGCTCCATGTACAGGCTTCCCATCACTGTAATATCTGAGCAGGAGCAGGACATGATCCCTTGAGCCTATGCTCAAGGCCTGACTGGTACGCTGCTGGCACCCCGCAGGGGGATTGGTCAGCGAGCTGGGAGCATGGCAGACGTAGGGCTAGCCTATGGGAATACGCTGTGCATGTGTGTCTGCTCCAGTGCTGGGGACACCACTAGGGGGAGCACATGCTGCTCCTTTCTGGAAGCTGCACCCCCCTGGGAGTGGCCCTTGGAGGTGCTGGGGCTCGCAGACACCCTTCAGAGTCACCATGCCTCGCCTGCTCTGGGAGGGTGGGTCCTATTCCAGCAACAAACAGCCCTTTTCCAGCTGGCTCCACTCTGCCATGGGATGTGGCAGAGCCATGGCTAGTCCCCACCCTGCCCTACCTGTTTCAGGGCTGCAGAAGGCAGGTGCACAGCCCGGCGTATTCCTGTGCCCCGATGCAAGGGCTGGGTAGCATCAGGAATCAGGGCCTGCAGCTGAAGCTGAGACCAGCTAGTTGGCCTGCAGCTGAATACCCGGATTAGCCAGACCCCCTGATTGTCTGAGAGGCATCACCAGGCCTGCCCTTAAGCCCACCAGTGGCTGCTCAACACTTATGCCTGCAGCTGCGTTAACTCCTGTGCCTCTTGTCTTGTTCCCAGCCTTCTCCCAGTCCTCTGCTCTCCTGCTTGGTTCCTGACTCCGCCTCTGACCCTTGGGTCTTACTCCTGGGCCCTGGCTGGCTCTGACCCTCAGCACTGTTCCTGGCCTCGCACCACTACTGCTGCAACCACTAGGCATGACCGCCCACGCCTCGCTCCATGACAGGTAGCCTATGCTAGAGTATAAGAGGGTTCTTATTCCTTGTTACTGGGGGGAGGGTGTCTTGGCATAACAATCGAGCACAGATTGACTGTGCAGATGTTTTCAGCTCTGCATTTTCAGATGCTAGCACCCATGACAGCTTTGCACACGAGGAAGAGTTGTTTCATTTCTAAAGGTTATTGTAACTATACAAGGCATTTTGAAGATTACAATCGGGGCCCCGTGGATTCTGTGATTCCTCAGCCATGGCACATGCTGCTGAATTTACCCATTGCAGTAGGACTGTGCTCCAGAATCGGAACTTTCATTTAAAAAAAACCACAAGTGTTTCTGACCCTTATGTTTGCAGCGATAACCTTGAAAATATGACCTGAGTGTAGTGCTTGCC
This sequence comes from Trachemys scripta elegans, assembly GCF_013100865.1. NCBI lineage: Eukaryota > Metazoa > Chordata > Testudines > Emydidae > Trachemys > Trachemys scripta. The sequence goes on from NC_048303.1 coordinate 120,347,407, forward strand.
AGAATCTGCAGAGAGCCTGAAGCCGTAGCTCTGCGTGGTGTGGAATGCTCCATTTATCTCAGTCAGGACCCGGTGGACTCTGCGATTCTACATCCACAGAATTTGAATTTTCCCAGTATCCTCTGGGATTCAGCTGTCCCCTGGGATTCAGCATTTGTTCCTAAACATCACCATTTTGCTGCAGCCAGGCATCTGAACTTTTTCTGTCTCCCTGCCTTGTGAGCATCTGCCGGCTGCTGTCTCTTGCTCTCCAGCTTTCCCTGGGAGTGGAGTTGACTGGCATGTAGTGCATGCTCCCTACACTGATCCGTGGAGCTGACTACAGCGGGTCAGGGAACCCAGCTGGCAGCCAGGAAGCAGGGAAGCCGGTAGTGTAGGCTAGGCTACAGGAGAGCACCACAGCCAAGACCAGGGACCAAGCAAGATAAGCTACTGTAGCCGGCTACTACCGCCCCTCTTCTCTGGTATACAAGGGGTGAATGAGGCTCTTCCGAGCCAGGCCGCCTGCATAACTTGGCAGGAGCTAAGGCCTGGGAAGCGGAGCTAGGTTGCCTACATCACACACCCTCAAAAAGAATGACTGTTAAAAAGAATCTTCAGCTAATTCTACGTTGGGACTCTTCGGACAGCTTGTTAATGGATTAACCCAGGAACGTTGCCATGGAATTAAGGGGTTGTTGCCACCAAATTTGGTCTCAGATAGCTGCGGAGTTCTGATTAGGACAGACATTTCACGTACGTGCACCCAAATCTGCACGTGCCCCTCGCAGGCTTGTATTATAGTGGGATGTTCAAGAATGTTATTAGGAAGTGCGTTGCGACGTGCAAACTCCCAAGCAGTTTGGCCTCACGTTTTAAATTGGAACCTGTGTAAAAGCTGTGTGGTGGTTACTTTGTCACACGTGTTCTCATAAACCTAAACTTGTTTGAAACTGGGAAGGTTGGTTGAACGTGGAATCCACTCAACGCAGATCCGTAGAAGCAAGGAAGGGATAGAAACCCTGCTGATCTGGGGCCTACACCAGCCTCAAGTCTAACTAACATGTGCTGGGAAGGAACTTACGTTGTGGTCAGGCTACCCCATTGCTGACTTTTTGCACCTTCCTCAGAAGCAGTGTCAAAGACAGGATTCGGGGCTAGATGGACCATGGTTCTGATCCATTCTGGCAATGCCTATATGCCTAAATGCCACAATAAGGGCAGATCTTAACTTACTAATGCAAACAGATCTTTCTGCTGACAATGGCAGACGCCACACCGGCACCATCGCTTTAATATCCCTCATCCCAATGCAATGCTCCAATGACGAGCTCAGCAAATCTTCCCGGTAGGCTGGTTAAGTATAAGTGCGTGGCGTGGGATGTGTTTATGGGGGAAGTGTGAGGTCATAGCTGTGCTTTTGTCAGTGAATTGTGCGTTTTGCCCTGGGAGGGGTGAGAGAACCCAAAGCTATTTGTGAGGTCACATATCCCTGGGTAGGTAACTTTCCCTTTCAAGAACGTTTTTAATGGGAAAGGCTCCATTCCAGAATATAGCAGTCAGATCTTTTTCTTACCTTGGAGAATGGTAATTTTTTGGCTTCAGTTTCTCATCCTTTCATCAAAAATGACAGGATACTGGGCATTTATTGTTCTTCATTTTCTCCTAATTCTTCTTATTGGTTGATTGATGCAAGTGTAGATTTCAAATGGCTTTACTGGCTGCTGTCAAGGACATGTTTATTGCTTCCTCCCCCCCATCCCTTTGGCACTCACGCTAATTTTATACAACAGTCAAGGTTATGATGGATCGTAGTGTATAATAAAGTGACACAGCGCAGCTCCGTAGGACAGCCAGAGCCCAATCCTGCTCCCATTTACACATGGCCAATAAAGGCATTTAATTGGGGTTGCGTAGGTGGAGAAGCTAGCCCCAGAGATTTGAGTTTGATGTCAGACAAGTGCCCAGGACCAGTTTTCAGCAAACACTGGAATCCTTACCACTGACAGCAGTGGAACTACTGCCTGAATCAGGACTTCAGGATTGGGCCGTACTGAAATGGGCCACATAATTATTGAGAATGATGTTTGTTCTGGCCGTTGTCCTTTTTCCCATTTGTGAACCTTGCCTGATTCCTACAAATGGAATTGTGAGTCACTAGTGCTCACTGAACTGCTTACGTGACCACATTTCAGGCAATGGGTGGGTTGCGGACTGTTCACTCTAATTTTTTTATCATCTGTTACATGTAGTGTGGGATTTGTCACCTGACTCTTGGTGTTATTGCCACTCCCTAATTAGGTGACTGAATCTTTTTATACAGGAGGATGGCGAATAGGACTGAAGGGAGTGCTGGGGAAGAGTCAAAATGGCTTTTGTAAAGGAAAATCATGACTCACCAATCTATTAGAATTCTTTGAGGGTGTCAACAAATATGTGGACAAGGGTGATCCAGTGGTTATAGTGTACTTGAAGGTTTTCTGAAAGCTTTTAACAAGGTCCCTCACCAAAGGCTCTTAAGCAAACTAAGCAGTCATGGTATGAAAGCAAAGGTCCTCTCATGGATCAGTAACTGGTTAAAAGATAGGAAACAAACGGTAGGAATAAATGGTCAGTTTTCACAGTGGAGAGAGGTAAATAGCAGGGTCCTCCAGGGATCTGTACTGGGACCAGTGCTGTTCAAAATATTAATAAATGATCTGGAAAATGAGGAAACAGTGAGATGACAAAGTTTGCAGACAATACAAAATTATTCAAGATAGTTAATTCCAAAGCAAACTGCAAAGAGTTACAAAGGGATCTCACAAAACTGGGCGATTGGGCAACAAAATGACTGATGAAATTCAGTGCTGATAAGTGCAAAGTAATGTACATTGGAAAACCTAATCCCAACTGTACATGAAAAATGATGGGATCTAAATTAGCTGTTACCACTCAAGAAAGAGATCTTGGAGTCAGGATGGCTAGTTCTCTGAAAACATCCGCTCTATGTGCAGCGGCAAAAGATAACAGAATGTTAGGAACCATTAGGAAAGGGATAGACGATAAAACAAAAAATATCATAATGCCACTATATAAATCCATGGTTTGCCCATACCTTGAATACTGCATGCAGTTCTGGTCACCCTATCTCAAATATATATATAAGAATTGGAAAAAGTACAGAGAAGAACAACAAAATATGATTAGAGGTTTGAAACAGCTTCCATGTGAGGGGAGATTAAAAAGATTGGGACTGTTCAGATTGGAAAAGAGACGACCAAGAGGAGATAAAATCATGACTGGTGTGGAGAAAGTGAAAAAGGAAGTGTTATTTACCCCTTCACATAACACAAGAACATTGGGGGTCACCCAATGAAATTAACAGGCTGCGGGTTTAAAACAAACAAAAGGAAGTACTTCACACAACGCACAGTCAACCTGTGGAACTCCTTGCCATGGGATGTTGTGAAGGCAAAAAGTATAACTGAGTTCAAAAAAAGAATGAGATAAGTTCGTGGAGGACAGGTCCATCAATGGCTATTAGCCAAGATGATCAGTGACACAACCCCATGATTTGCCTGTCCCTAAACTTCTGACTGCCAGAAGCTAGGACTGGATGACAGGAGATGGATCACTTGAAATTCTCCTGTTCTGTTTATACCCTCCAAAGCATCTGGCACTGGCCACTGTCAGAAGACAGGATACTGGGATTGATGGACCATTAGTCTGACCCAGTATGGCCGTTCTTATGATCATTCATGCTAGTGGTGCTTTAGGGATTCTCAGATATTTTTGTGTATGCCTGACAGCTGTCTGGATGCTCTCTGAGAATGGATATTAGGACGCCACAAATATCCAAATCCCAAACTCCTTGCTGGTATTTGCAAAATCATTCATGCATAAAGCAACATTTTTCCCCCCAGAACTTTTTAAATTTTTTTGTCAGAAAAGTGTTTGAAGTTTTGAGTTTTGGGGAAATTGTGATCAGCGCTGACTTTTGTATATGCAGATGGTGGGCAGACTGTGAGCAGACCATGTCTCTGCACAGAGGGGAAATGGATGTAAGGACATGTAGCAGCACCCGCGGGGAGCAGCCTCGGCCAGGTTCCCACTCCCCCTCAGTCACAGGTGGCTGGGGATTTATCAGTTCAGTGATTTTAAGGCTGGAAAGGACCATTAGATCATCTAGACTGAACTCCTGCATATCACAGGCCATGAACCTCACGCAGTTCCCTTGGACTGAACCCAGGAACTCGTGTTTGGCTATAGCAGCTCTTCCAGAAAGACATCCAGTCTTGATCTGAAGACTTCACGAGAGGGCAAATCCAGCGCTTCCCTCGAGAGTTTGTGCCAGCGGTTAGTTGTTCGCACTGGTAAAAATTGTGCATCAGTTCTAGGCTTGGCAGAATTCAATTATTATTTTTTTGCAATGTTGGCGATTAATAGAGATTTTAAGTATGTTCTCAATTTTTATTTTTACGGTTGTGGGAAAGTAAGGCTGGGATAGGGAGTAGGGCTTTGGGAGTAGGGTTAGGGCAGTGCTGACAGTGGTGCAGAAGGGGTCTCCCTGCATTGCCACGGGGCTCAAGACACGGGAGCTCAAGGTGTGGGGGAGGCTGCAGCCATCACGGCTCAGCAGAGCAGAGACCCCGGCCAGGACTACAAGGAGGAGGACGAGCACCTGGACATGGGGTGGTGCTGAGCAGTTCTAGTGCAGGGAAAGCTCCTGCTCTCCTGGTTGGTGAGTGAGTGGGGCCGTGACAGCAGAGCTCCAGAGGCCCCCCTGCACTGCCAGGGGGCCAGCCACACCCAATTCCATTGGGACATTATTTTCATCAATTTCAGCATGTCAGCTGAAATCAACGTGTGCCAGCATCCAGCAATTTAAACTGAATCCTGCCAAGGCCACTTATTTCTAATCTGAATTAGTCTGGCTTCTGCTTCCAGCAACTGGTTCACGGCATCTCTATGTTTTTTGCTGCCCCAAGCATGGCAGGCAGGTGGCTTTCGGTGGCGCACCTGCGGGTGGTCTGCTGGTCACGCGGATTCGGCGGCATGCCTGAGGGAGGTCTGCCGGTGCTGCGCCATCGACGTCCCTGCTGCCGAATTTCCACCGAAGCCGCGGGACTGGCGGCCCTCCCGCGGGCATGCCACCAAAAGCCGACTGCCTGCTGCCATCACAGTGACCGGCAGGCTGCCCCCTGTGGCTTGCCGTCCAGGCACGCGCTTGCTGCGCTGGTGCCTGGAGCCATCCCTGACGGTGCGTCAAGGCTCCTTGCCCTAATGTGCTGGCTAGTGCAGCCAAGGCAGCATGGAAGGGGAAGTAAAGTCTGACTGGTATAGCAGTGGTGCAGTTTACTGCTGGTGTCATAATTTCAGTTCCTGCTCTGCTCTTGGGGAAGTCCAGTTGTGCACTGTCCTTAGTCGGGGCTTGTGGCAAAACCCCGACTGAGCCCTGAGGGTCTGTCCGATCTCACCAAGGCTAGCACGCAACTTGCCAGACAGGGCTTAAGGATGAAAAATGCACCATGAGAATGTGGAAGTTCTGTCGTTCCGATGTACTGCGGCTCAAATGCTCCATTTCTGTTTTGACCAGTTGTGGGGTAATGTTTGTTTGTGTTGCACAAACTCCTGTATCCTGGGGAAGTAGGCTATACACCCTCGTGGCTACAAGCCTCCTTTTGTGAATACCCAACCACAGCATGGGCAAAGAGAAGAGCCGTCTGTCTGTCTTCTCCAAACGAAAGGGAGTACGTTAGACTCAGACGGCAGCACCCCCCCACCTTAGCTCACCTCCGCTCCGCCTGCTCCCCTGAACGCACCGCTGCTCCGCTTCTCCCCCCTCCCTCCCAGGCTTGCCACATGCGAAACCGCTATTTCGCGCAGCAAGGCTAGGAGGGAGGAGAAGCTGAGCGGCGGGCGCTCGGGGGAGGCGGTGGTGGTGGAGCGGAGGTAAGCTGGAGCGGGGAGCGGTTCCTCTAACCCCCTCATTACTTCCTGCGCCCCCACACCCTAGCTCACCTCTGCTCCACCTGCTCCCCTGAACATGCCGCTGCTCCACTTCTCCCCGGGGCCCGCAGGAAGCAATGTGGGGGGGAGAAATGCGGCACACCGGGGGAAGCAAGCGGTGCTGGGGATTTGGGGAAGGGGTTCGGAAGGGGTGGAGTTGGGGTGGGGCCGGGGGCACGAAAAAGAAAGGGGAGGCGGGCAAAAAATTTTTTGCTTGGGGCGGCAAAAATCCTAGAGCTGGCCCTGCCCTCTCCAAGGGTTGCAGCTGTCTGGAGGTGCCTGCCTTCCACGCCTTCCTCATTCACACCTCATTCATTCAACAGGGCAATCAATTACAAAGTGGGGGGAAGATCTTATTCTACTTCTAGCAAAAAAGACATTTTTCTTTTACCTTAATTATACTACCTTAGGGGCCACTATAACATATTACCGAAGTTCAATACTGCTGTTTCAGTGGGGGCAGCGCTGGGGAAGGAGGGTTTGTTTCCACGGGGCAGATGGCGCGGGGGGGAGGGGGAGGTTCGGTGGCGCTGGGGGGGTTGTTTCCGTGGGGCGGGTGGTGCTGGGGGGGGGGGTGTGTTTTGGGGGGGGGGGGGTGGGGCTGGGGGGGGGGGGGGGTTGGCGGCGCTTGGGGGGTTTTGGCCCTCAGCTGTTTTCTTTGGAGTAATATGGTCCTCGCCGCTTTACGAGTTGTGCAGGCCTGTCTTAGAGCTAGCAGGAGTATGAATAGGAGCTTAGCTCAGGCAGCAGCAGCCTGGCTTAGCCGGGGCAAGTGTAAACCCACCTTTAGAGGTGCCAGCCCTGCCTAATTTTCCATAATCCTCCCTATTTTTATATGTACTTACAATTTTACTAATCCCGGCTTAAATCTACTAATTGTCAAGCACACACAAATATATATATATATATGTATGTGAGAGAGACAGAGAGACAGAGAGAGAGAGAGACACACACACAGTCACCACCACTGAGGCTCAACGAGCACAGCAAATAGTGCCCTGGCTGCACAGGGTGTTTTTCTCCACCACCCCTCTGGCACATGCACAGACTGCGTGGTGAGGTGAGCTGTGGTGATTTTGAATGGCTTGGGGCACACGGCTGGATTCCACACCCAAGTCACAGGCTGCATGTGGCCCTCTAACTCCTGACTATGTGATTGTGCTCTAGGTACCTAGAGCTCACCAGCAGGGGCCACACGGGGCAGTTAGAGCGAACCAGGCAGCCTGTGGCTTGGGCGGGGAATCCAGGGCCCCAAACCCCCCATGGACAATTGTTGCGGCTTGCCTCCTATCGGACCTCACTACACAGTCTGCGTGGGATGAGAAGCCAGAGGGGTAGGAGGAGGAGAGCGGGAATGCGACAGACGGGAGAGAAGTGGAGGATCATCCCCAGAAGAAGGTCCAGACTCAGGACTCTACATGGCATAGGAGGGCAGCTTTCCTAGGGCCGACCCTCCCTTTCACCCTCTTTGGGGTAGGTGGTCAGGGGGCCCAACCCTCCCCCTTAGCCATAGGACAGGGAGGGAAAGGGTGGTGGGAGAGTCCGGGTTTCCCTGAGGGAAGGCGGGGGCGGGGGAAGAGAGAGGTCCGCCAACCTCCCTAATTATTTTCATGAATATCCCTAAAAATCTGGGAGCTAGGTTGCTATCTGAACCCTGTGGGTAGGTACTTGGCATAGCTAAGATGGGCTGCTGCCGCCACCATGGCAATGCAATGGGTTCTACTCACACTCATTGAGCTCCCACATGTGTGTTTACAAGAACTGGGACTGACCCTGCTAGCTCATCGGGTAGATAGAGAGACCCTCAGCCTTTATCTCATCTACGAGATCATAGAATATCAGGGTTGGAAGGGACCTCAGAATGTCATCTAATCCAACCCCTTGCTTAAAGCAGGACCAATCCCCCAGACAGATTTTTGCCCCAGATCCCTAAATGGCCCCCTCAAGGATTGAACTCCCAACCCTGGGTTTAGCAGGCCAATGCTCAAACCACCGAGCTATCCCTCCCCCCTGAAATGGGGCAATCGACAGCACTGTCCTACCTTGGGGGATGTGTCTGTGATGGGGTGACTATGATAACGGTTGTGAGGGGCTCAGATACCATAGCACTCAGGACTATATTCGTGATTCAGATAAGACCAAGCATGCCACTAGGAAAGCTCAAAAGTCCAGCTCTTGGGGTCATTTTAAATCACTGTACTTATAAAGGAGTCTGATTCTGGACTTTAAGCTAACCCCGTGCCACCTGGTGATGGCCAGCTCGCTGCCAGCAGCACAAGACGAGACCAACTGATCTAGTCCATCCCCCGGCTACATCCAAAGTGCCCATCCCAATCCCCCCTTCTACAGCACAGAGCTGCTTCCTCTGCCGAAGACGCCTCATTTACAGACAGCGGGACTGAGTCACAACTGTGCTGCTCGGGCGTATTACCCAGGCGCTAGGAAGGGCTATGGGAGAATGCGACCAGCTGAGGCGCAGATTGGTGGTGTAAAGAAAGGAGCTGAGAGAGAGCAGAAGAAGAGCAAGGTCTCAAAGCCTTCTGAAAACCCATCCTTTCTGGGATGAGAGAAGAGCCCTGCAGTCCTTTCAAATGCACTCCACTAATGGCCAGCAGGTTATCGAAAGATGTGCTAATAATAATAACTGGAAGAAGAGTGGAGCAAAATATTCTGAGTAGAATAGCACAGTGGATAAAATGCTGTATCTGAAGTCGTCTGAAAGATCAATTCCAGAAACATATTACGAGTCCCCAAATAAATATACAACAGCTTATAGGAAAATTAATGATCCATTTAGGCAGCTTTAGTGTTTTCTCTACATGGCTGTTAATAAAGAGGGTAATGAAGGGTATGAACACTTTTTATAATGTAAAACAATTATCAGAGGAAGCTAGCCAGAGACTGAGAAAGAATTTATCGGGTTGAAATTGAAAATACTCTTTCTCCTAAGTAATGCTAAAGCACCAGGAATGGATCAAGTGTATCAGAAACGTTGGCCCTGCTCTTATTGGAGACATTCAGTTAGTCATTGAAACAATCAGTTATGTGCTACAAGAGATCCCAACCCAAAAAGGCAGAATCATAAATTCCTAGATTCAAAGGCCAAAAGGGACTGCTGTGATCATACAGCCTGACCTCCTGTATAACACAGGCCAGAGAAATTCCCCTAAATAAATCCTAGAGCAGACCTTTTAGAAAGGCCTCCAATCTTGATTTAAAACCAGTCAGTGATGGAGAATCCACAACCCGTAGTAAGTTGTTCCAACAGTAAATTATCGCTCACTGTTAAATATTTACACAGTATTTCCAGTTTAAAATTGTCTAGCTTCAACTTCAAGTCATTGGATCGTGTTATCCCTTTCTCTGCTAAATTGGAGAGCCCATCATTCAATATTTGTTCTCCATGTAGGCATGCGGTGGGGGGCCTCAACCCTGGAGCACCCCCGGGTGGCCTGACACAGCATCTCAGTTCCATCTCTCCCAGTTCGCTTTCAGTATGTCCAACGAGGCGTGGGTATATTGAACAGTGCCCCTTCAGGGGTCTAGTTTTTTTAACCCACAGATGGCACATTATGCCAACAGAGCTCCACCCCAGCATCTCTAGCTGGAGGGAGAAGGATGCTGCGTTAACCTTAGCCCATCAACCGTACTCATTGGAGTCAGGAACTCTTGTCATCAGCTATGGAAGGGTCTCTCCTCTTCGGTCAATGTCCCCACAGGGGACAAACCATGACAACCCTTCCCTGGAACATCATATAATTCCTCTGATCTGGGGCTCCTGCTGCTCCCTGGTGAAGTCTTTCTGTCGGGACCAGGTTCCGCTGAGACATGGCATTCGTGGCGCCTCCCTTTGGAGCCTTTCCCATCTAGGAGCACTTTTCCTTAGCTTCCTTACTTGGTGAGCCCCCTCACCAGCTCCCATGAGAAGCCCTCCCCTGGGGCACTTTCTTTTGGCACCTGGAGACTGTTCCTCTCGCCCAGATTTTCGGTTCTCCAGCCTGGGACTCGCTTCCTTTTATCATGCCCGGGTGCTTCCCCGCCTCAGGAACTGCCTCCCAGGCAGTTGATTAGTTCCAGGCGAAACAGAGTTGCCTCGTTCCCACTTGTGGAGCCTCTCAGAAGTAGACTAAGCCCTGACCCTTTCAGAGGGCCAGCCACCCTTTGACAAGGTACTCATAGACTGTGATCAAGCCTCCCCTTAACCTTCTCTTTGTTAACCAGAATAGTTTGAGCTCCTTCAGTCGGTCACTATAAGGCAGGTTTTCTAATCCCATAATCATTCTGGTATCTCCTCTCGCAACCTCTCCAATTTATCTACTTCCTTCTTGAACAGTGGGCATCAGATCTGAACAGTCTTCCAGCCGCAGTCACACCGGTGTCAAATACAGAGGTAAAATAACCTTTCTAATCCTACTCCTGATTCCCTTGTTCATGCATCCCAGGATGACATTAACCCTTTTGGCCACACAGTCCCTCTGGGAGCTCATATTCAGCTGATTATCCACCATGGCCCCCAAATCTTTTTCAGAGTCCCTGCTTCCCAGGATAGAGTCCCCCATCCTGTAAGTATGGCCTACATTCTTTGTTCCTAAATGGATATGTTTATATTTAGCCATATTAAAAAGCATATTGCATAATGCTTGAGCCCAGGTGTAGCAGGGTGGCTACCCTGCTCCTGCCTGAGGGGTTTAAAACAGCCCTGGCAGAGGGCTGGGGTAAAGGGAAAAGCTACTGGGCTGATTGGGGAAGTAGCCACAGCTGGGCCACGCCCCAATCAGGCCCCAGGTGGCCAGTATAAGAAGGCTGGGAGTCAGGAGTCCAACAGTCTCTCTCTGCCTTCAGAGAGAGAAGGGCCTGGCTGTAGGGAACTAGACAGAGTACCTGGGTGGAGCAGGGCTGGGGAGCTCCAGCCTGGATAGCCCCAGGCTGTGGCCTAGTATTAGGCCAAGGGGTACTGGGGGTTGCAGAGGGCAGCCTGGGGGTTGCAGAGGGCAGCCCAGGGCTAGGCCAAGGCAGCAGGTCCAAACCTTCCTTGCCAGTGATGAGTGGCCTATACTGCAGTCTGCCCCAGGGAGCGGGGGCTAGTTGGTGACTGGCAGTGGCCTAGTGCTGAGCAAGGTGGGGATAGTGGGTGGGGGTTCCCCTGGGAGGGGAGACCTAGTGTGTGGGTACTGCCAGGGGGCAGCACCCAGAGCAAGGGGCACCGGGGTCCTGGGAGGGACACGGGGCTCAGAAGGAGAGAACGAGTTGGATCACTGGCCTGCAGAGGGTGCTCCAGAGGCTGGTGAGCTAATTCCCTGGATGACCAGCAGGAGGTGCTGCAGGGGTGAGTCCAGACCCTCTACACCAGGTTACCAAGCGATCCAGATAGGACAAGTCACTGATACAGAGCTCTTTATTATTTACCACTACCCAATTTTTGTGTCATCCTCAAACTTTTATCAGTGATGATTTTATGTTTTCTTCCAGGTAATTAATAAAAATGCTAAATAGTGTAGGGCCAAGATGCAGTCCCTGCATAGGGTGACCAGATGTCCTGATTTTTATAGGGGCAGTCCCAATATTTGGGGCTTTTTCTTACATAGGCGCCTATTACCCCTCACCCCCATCCCCATTTTTCACACTTTCTATCTGGTCACTCTATCCCCACAGGAAATGCACCCACTCAGTGATGATTCCCTGTTTGTTACATTTTGAGACCTATCAGTTAGTCAACTTCGAATCTGTTTAAAGTGTGCTATGTGAATTTTTTTTCAGAGACAGGTTGAGCGGAAAAACGGGAGGGAAGTGTGTTGGCCAAGGTCACATAGCAGGTGATTGGCACAGCTGGGAAATAGAATCCACCTAACCACTAGACCACACAGCCTGTCAATCAACTTTGTCATTTATAGATTCATAATCTTCAAGTTACAGATAATCCACATCCTTTTTAAGGGCTTCTATCATTGTTTTTCCAAACCTCATAAGTACAGCTGATCAAAATTTGTCATTCAAAATTTTTTTGATGACAAATTACCTTTTTTACAAACGAAAAGCTTTCATGGAATGCTTTCATTTTTCTGGCAAAATTTTCCATTTTTGTATTGAAACTGAAATTTTTTTTATTCTTCCTTTTTTTTCCCTCCTGTTCTTATTTTACTCTTTTCTGCTGAATGTAATAGAATGAATGACAGCCAGGGTTTGGGGTTTTTCATTTTTCTTTTTTAGTTTTGCCGTTATGTAACTCTTCAAAAATATTCTCCATTTTGGAAAACTTCCTGTGTGTGCGATGGGGTGTCCCCCCCCCCCCCCCCCAGGACTGGAAGGGGTTAAGGTGGCCAGGTAGGCCTATTAACTCCACAGGCTGCACCTGTAAGGAGATTCAGGGAGCAGGAAATTGACTGCAAGCAGACTCAGCTGGGCAGGAACAGGCGGGGCCTGTTAACCTAGGAATCTGGCAACAGAGAGGGGCTGCTGCTGGGAAGGGGCAGTCACTCCCTGGGAAAAGGGAGGAGGGTTTGGAGCTGGTGCGCCCGGGGGAACCCGGTGTGGTAAGAAGCAGTCGAGGGGAGGAGCAGTGAGGGCTGGGAGAGTAAAGCCCAGCACTGCTGGGCTGAGGGTCCCCGGACTGGAGCCCAGAGTAGAGGACGGGCCTGGTTCTCCTACCAGCCACTGAAGGAGTGGCACCTGAGGCAGCAAATGGGAAGACTGTCTGGGACTGCTGAGGGAAAGACTTTGATATACCCCAGAAGGGGGGGAACGCTAAGTGACCTGGCTGGAGGGCTGAGCCATGAAGAGGAGGCTGCGGTTCCTGGAGTGAGGAGGGGGGGCCGCAGAGCAGAGAGACAGAGTGATGGCGTGCGACTGTGGAAATGGGTGTGACCCCCAGAGTGGCCAGGAGGAGGTGCCAGACTAGCTGTGAGTGGTGCACCCCATGACAGTGGTAAAAGGAAAAATGAAAAGCAAGTTTAATAAAAACGTTGGGGGGAGGGTTGGATAACGTTCATTCTATTGTATTGGGGGGAGGGGAGGAAAACACTGAACTTTTGAAAATATCAACATTTTAAAAATATATTTTCTGAAAAAAATTAAAAGCAAAAATCTTTGCTCCATTTCAAACCCTAGGAAATGGATATGATTGCAACCTTTGGAAGTTTTTCCTAGTGTAGTTTTTCCATATTCCAGCCATCTCTACTCACACAAGGACGATAAACTCTGAAGGTCTTTCATACAAGCAGTCGTATTAAATCCATACAAATGACATTTCACTCCTATTCCCAGCAAACTACCACCACTTTTCCTCTTTAACAGCACATCTGTGCCATGCATCACTCCTCGTTGATCCTATGTACACAAGGGAGGAGCAGTTGGGTCAGGGACAAGCCCTGATATCAATGTCTACAGTGATAAATGAAGATGATGGTGCATAAGAATTGTTTTCACATTAGCCAGACTAAGGACAACATCCCCGCACAGAGTAGACCTCTGTCTCCAGTGAGTGGCCCTCTAATGAGACGTGCTGGGTTCCCTCTATGCTCAGAGCTTCCGCTGATAATAGCGAGAAGGCCGTGCACGTAGAGAAAACAGAATATCAGCTAGAAAGCAGGTTGCGGCATGGGGCTGGAAAACAAACACCCACCCAATGATGGTATTCTAGCATCTACTAGCCTATGACAGCTCTCTCTTCTTGGGTGCCATTGGTCACTCCTGGGTTCTGTAAGAGGTGCCGGGATTGGTGGGCAGCCTGTAGGAAGCCACCCATAAAAGATGATGGACCTCTGTAAGAGGGTGGTCTTCCCCTTTAAGGGCAAAGAGGGCTTGGGCCATTCAGCCATGCCCCACAGAGAGGGGCAGAAGATAGTGTTTAATTTTGTTTGTTGTTTGGCGCTCTCCTGAGGGGCCCCAGGGAGAAGCCCTGGGACCTACTCTTCTTTCACAGAGTAGAACCTACCCAGATTGCAGTTTCTGAGTTGGAAGGATTTTGCTGTTGGCCCAGGATTGCTGGGCAATGGGACTTGGTAGAGGCCAGCTGGGAGAAGCCAGCTTGGGGCCTGACCAGTTACTGCTGGGCTTGAATATGCCAGAAGGGATGGAACTCACTAACATGGGATGGCCAGAGGGCCAAGTTGCCTCTACAAAGGGAATTGACTGAAGAACATAAAAAAGGGAAATCGAGGCAGCGTGCCACAATGTTGGGACTTGCCACCAGGGGACACTATGGGATGGGGTGTAGTGTGACAGCCTCTGTCAGTCTGAGCTCTTATATCCGAGCTCCTCTATGCCACCGGAGTGGGTCTGTGCAGCTGTCCATAAATTGTGTAACATCTGTTGGTGATTTTTCCAGACCCACCCACCCCTTGTGACACTGAAACACGCCCACCTGCCTCCAAGGCATGACCTAATTTATGGCCAGCCCTGGAGAGGTGATGGCAGCCTGCTTAGACACGAGCCCAGCACATGCAGCACTGTTCAGGCAGTAGGGCTCAGTGGCACTCCCGAGGTGTCATATTGGTGAAGCAGTCAGCAAGTCTACTGCACGGACTTCCCTGCCTCAGAGAGACCCTGCAGGTCCCTGATTTAGGAGTATGGGAAATGAGATCAGTGGCCTGGAGAGCCTCTTTTCTCTGACAGTGGTCAGGACCAGCTTCTTCAAGGAAGCACAATCTTATTCCATTTCACACTTCCCCCTGGCTCGTCACAGTCCCTTACATGCATTTACACAGCAATCAGTGAGAGTAAGCAGGTCTAAGGGAGTGTAATGGGCCAGAGCATGGCCCCGTTCCATGAGTTTTGATCCTTTCCATCAGCACAAAACAGTCAGAAAACCAGCTAACCATCTCGTGGGGCGATTCCCCCACTGGTGTAGAACTGCCAGAGCTATGCCCCACCAGTCCCAAAACAGGGACATGTCAGGGATCTGGACAGGAAGGGGGTGTGGCTGGAATATCGCTGCTTTCTGGCAATCATGAGCTGCCAGAACAGCCCACTGGAATTGTTGGCAGCTGGGTACACACTAGAGCAGCCCCGAAGCGACTCTAAGTTGTGCCAGAGTCTAAACATCCACTGGGCTGGCCCCACAAACAGATAAAAGTGGTGTAAACCCGCCTTTACCCTCCCGGTGGGTCCTGCACCCTCCCCAAGGATTGGGCCTACCGAGTGTAGCTTACATCCCTTTACAGATGAACTCTGAATTTGGCCCACAGTCTGAAGTATGAGACTGAACAGGAAAAAAGAAACACCATGGTATGGAGAAGTCAGAGCTGGAAGGAGAGAAAATGAATGGGTTAAAGTGATGGAGGAAGATACAAACCATGAAGAGACAACTTTTAGGTTACCAACTTTTATCTAATTTATGCTCCTGTATTTCAGAGCAGTTCCTGGCACACAGCCTATAGCTAACAGATGTCCTGTATCAGCCTATATCCCTGGCAGCCTGTGTAAGTTTGGAGATGAGGGATGGGATGGTTATTTTGAGCATTTGTGTTAATATTGCTGACAGCTCTGGATTCTATAGTCAAATAACTGCCCTTATGGAAAAGAGGACTTCATAGGGATGGAATTGGTAGAATGCTTGTGAAATTTAACAGGGTTTCTATAGAAGTTGCTCTAAAAAGCTCTACAAATTTAATAGAAAGTGGAGACCTTTTTCCAGGTCTTTTGACTCATGCCATGGGATTCTAAAACAGGGATGTGATTTTTTTTTTTTTAAACTTTTCAATATGATGGTTCAAAAACCCTAAGCAAGGTAGCTTTTAATGATAGAAAGTCAGAAAGGTTCAAATTGGAAAATGGCATTCGTGGCGCCTCCCTTTGGAAATAAGACACAAATTTTTACCAGCAAGGGTTGTTACCCAGTGGAACGGATTCCCAAGGGATGTGGTGGGAATCAAATGGAGTCTTTGTATCCTTCCAGACTTCATTTAATCTAGTTCAACCACAAGATGTTGGACTAGCTGGCGGAATTATTGGGTGAGGGTCTCCGGCCTCTCTTGCACAGGTCAGACTAGATTGGGGTAGTTGATTATTTTTTGTTGAGGTCCAGATTTTTTGGTCAAGGTCCGGACTCCAGAGAAACATTTTTTGCCTCACAAGTGCACCTGGTCAATGAACACATACAATGGTGTGTATTATACCCAGGGCCTATTGCAGGGGTAGTCAATAAGTGGACTGCCAGCCAAATCCAGACTGCCAGAGGCTTTTGACCAGACCACAAAACTCTGGGGGACTATAGGCAGTTAGTGTGGGTGGAGCTAGTGTGGGCAGAGGAATGACTGGCTGCATCATCGTACTGGTCCATACTAGTCTTAAAGTCTATGAATCTGTTACTGTTTTCTACCAAACTCTCTCAAACCTTTCCATCAGGGTGAGAAATCAGACAGACTAACCTCCAATTCATCTGAAGGCACATGCAGCCTTGGGGTGGATGAGGGCCTGCTGTCTCTAAAGCCCAGAGTTTGTTGGAAATTTCTCTTGCAAAAATACTCCATGGTTGGCAACTCTCCCCAAGTCCCCACCCCCCAAACATCTAGGCCGCACTTTCCCTGTGGCAGAGGAGCCTGCCCCAAATGAGTCAGTTGGGTTTTTAGAGAGGCCAGGGACAATCTGGCTAAGTTGCCACAAAACTGTCAAGGGCTCAAACCTGCAAACCCTGACTCCCACAAACAGTGTGACTTCAGTGGCACTGAGGGCTGCCAACACCAGATGGAAGCTGAAGGAGCAGGTCCAACCTTCATAGTTCATCCTACAGCCAGGACCGGCTCCAGGGTTTTTGCCGCCCCAAGCGGTGGGGGGGAAAAAAAGCCACTATCGCAATTGCGATCGGCAGCAGCTCCACCATGCCGCTTTCTTCTTCAGCGGGAATTCAGCGGCAGGTGCTTCCCTCCGAGAAGGACCCGACGCCGAATTGCTGCCGAAGAGCCTGACGTGCCGCCCCTTCCCCTTGGCCGCCCCAAGCACCTGCTTGTTGGGCTGGTGCCTGGAGCCGGCCCTGCCTACAGCAGAAGCACCCTTGCTTCGACTATGCCTGCTTAGACCAGGTCAGCCCCTATGGAAAAATCCTATGCAAACAAATAGGGAATGATAACTGCTCTGTAGAATTCTTAAAATAGCCGATGGAAATTAATAGAGAATGCTATCTCTGCCATAAAATTCTAGAGGGTGGCTTAGCACCTCTATTAAAAAGAGAGCCATGGTCTGTCCAGTGGAACAGGTTTGTAGAGTAATTTCCAAAGAATCCTATGTAATTTCTATAGACAGTCAAGGTTTCAACCCTGCTGGATTTGACAGGATTTTTCCTTAAAGATCTTTTTTTCTTTTTTGTAATGCACCTAAAAAAAAATCCCCTCTCTCTTTTTTTAGAGAAACATAAAACTTCTTGACATTTAATTATTCTGCAGTAAAATTATTGTGACGTGCCAAGAAATATGTGACATTAAAGCTGTCCCCGGCATTGGCATCATTTGTGGCATCATTTTAGGCCAAGCATTATTGACAGAAAATTTGCTCGTGTCTCCAGGCTCCAGTGCTTTGCTTTCGTTGCTGAAGCGATGTCGGATAAATAGGTATAACGGGTTGCCAATGGTAAGCCAACCTTTTGCAGTGACTCTTGGGTGCCCGGGAAAATGTTTTCTTCCTTTGACTCATTGTAAATCTCCTTCCTTTGACTCACTGTAAATCAACAGATAGAGGAATGATGAATCCACCTTGGCTGGT
The DNA here is from genome assembly GCF_013100865.1 of Trachemys scripta elegans. NCBI lineage: Eukaryota > Metazoa > Chordata > Testudines > Emydidae > Trachemys > Trachemys scripta. Next base: position 120,365,068 of record NC_048303.1, read on the forward strand.
TTAATGGTGCTTGAGAACTGGAAATACCTTGGCATCTTTGTCAAAGATGGTATCAGTAGCCAAAGAATACAAGACTTTCTGCATGTTATTTACAGAGTTCTGAACTGCATTGGGAACGGTATCCCTAATACCACAGTCAGAGAACATGGGTGTATTTCAATGCTACTTTGGTATCTGGAAATAGAGCTCTAAACAGTTTTCCAAGATGATGTGCCTCTGCTACAGAACTATTACAGTTCTCCCTCACAAAAAAAAAGTCTGTGAAGGGTGTTATTATCCAGATCACTTCATCAATTAATCCTTCTGGGGTGGGGGGGGGAAATACATATTTAATTACAGTTAGTCAAATTAGGGACAGTTTATTATAGGGTGACTAGATGTCTCTATTTAATAGGGACAGTCCTGATATTTGGGGCATTTTCTTCAATAGGCGCCAATTAGCTCCCACCCCCTGTCCCAATTTTTCACACTTGCTGTCTGGTCACCCTAATTTATTAGGAAACTGTAGCTGTTTTTTGGTTGCAATTCTGCAAATTGTCCAGAAGAGGAAAGACTTTTTTACCAACGTGTTTGTTACTTGAAATTGTTCAACAAATAGTTAATGAAAGTAAATGTTTGCTAATTGCCTGTACCAAATAGCCATTTGGTTAGTCAAAACTTGGCATGTGCTGTTGGAGATGAGTGATTGGCTACGTACGTCCAGTGGTGTGATTTCTCATCCCTAACCGGCTTCCACCCACAAGGAGTTTGCATTCCATTTTACTACTTGAGTGAACAAATCTTGGACAGACCTAAAATCTGCTTTTGCTAACATTGGTATGAATGAAACTTTGCTCATGTGAATCTTCATGAAAAATGTAGGGTGTGCACATGGCAGAATCAAAACCTGACTCAGAATTGATACATATGTGGATGAATTTTCTCTTTGCTATTTGCACAACTCTATAATCATATTACTTTATGTGAGAGGTGACCTACAGGTGTGCCCATGGGGCGAGGCGCCCACAATTGCTGAGTTCTAATCCTGCCTCTGCCTTCACTCACTGTGTGGCATTCAGAAAGCCACATAAAACCTCAGTCTTCCCATCTGTAAACTGGGTGTGTCGCAGAGTGGACTGGGACCTTTAAGTGGGAACTGGGCCAACACATCTGTGCTTCATTAACAGCCTCTGGATGGGGCCTGATGGAGGGGGGGCCACTCTCTATAAAGAACCAGAGGGAAACATGAAGCAGACAGTGGAGGATGTGACACACTGAAGGTGCACAGAGTTGGAAGTCTCCTGTAGGACTGGGGGATAAGACTCTGGCAAGGGAGGGCTGTGAGTGGCCTGCCAAAAGCTAGGGAGGACAGCAGGCAGGAAGGCTTGGGAATGGTCCAGATGAAAGGAGGTGTTGGAGCCTTTCCTGGAGGAAGAAGAGGAGTCCTGGGACTGTATGTGTTTAATTATAATATAAATAAATTGGAGCCAGAAGGGGAATGGTAGAGTTTAAGGAGTCCTGAAAAGGGGAAACTGAGGCAGGGCTATTGCAGAGTGACCCCAGGCCATGGGGGCAGAGGGGTGTCAGGAGGCAGTGTACTCGGATACGTGATGTAACAATACTTATTTACCTGCTGCACAGGGTATGTTGTTAGTATTCAGAACTAGGCCCTAGCTTTGTCATTCACAACTGATTGATTAAAGGATTAGAAATCATGCCTTACAGTGGTAGACTCAAGGAGCTCACTCTCTCTTTAGCTTAACAAAGAGAAGGTTAAGGGGTGACTTGACTATAGGCTGTAAATATCTACCTGGGGAACAAATACCTAATAACTTTTCTTCACTCTAGCAGAGAAAGCTATAACATGATCCAATGGGCTGGAAGTTGAAGCCAGACCAAGTCAGACTGGAAATAAGGGGTATATCTTTAATCACTAGAACAACTTACCAGGGAAGAACAGACCTTTCCGGGAGCCAGCACTGGACTGAAGGCCTGTACTTACTCCCCACAGAACAGGTGCACCTGTGCATGCTTCCCCTCGGGGGAGCCCTGCCCACATGTTTCATCCCTCGCCTGGAGGGAGCAGCACGGAGCAAGAGGATAATTCAGTCTTCACATGCATTAGGAGCCTGATTTCAAACCCTGAGGAGCAAGTGTCCCAGTTACAGGGCTTGCTGCACCTGTGTCCCCTGCCTAGTCTCTCTTTTGTATACCAAACTCAAGTCTTGGGCCTCTTGCCCTTACTTGTCTCAGGGTAAGGGAATCATGCGATTTGTCCACTCTTAGACTAGGTTCTGGCTGCAATCCCCTGTATCTGCCAACTGTTTAGCTCTCTGCAAGTCCAGCTGGATACCTGTTTCTTCGCAATGGGAGCCCATGACCAGTGATATAGCAACCAAAAGGAGCGGTCTCAAATCAAGCCTTGTGGCTAGAGCACTGGACTGGACCCCGGGAGACTGGGGTTATGTTCCTGGCCAGTCACTTACCCTCTCTGTGCCTCAGTTTCACCATCAGTAAAATGGGGATCCCAATAGTTACCTCCATGGAAGTGCTTGGAGATCTAGGGATGGAAAATGCTGTATTAGAGCTAGGTATTATTATCTGCAAGTGGAACAAAGCATTCAAGAACAAATGACATTAAAACACCAAACCAGCTGCACATGTGTCTTATCATTGCACAATAGCAACTTAGGCCTAGCTTCTCCAGACCTCCTCAGTGAGGCCCTGTAGCTGGTTCCAGTCTGCCTGTTCCTGCCCTCCCCAAAAGACTTTCCTTTAAAATCAGCAATCTTTGTTACTCAGCTGATAGGTGACCATCTTGAGCCATCTTTCTCTCTGCCTGATCAACCCCTACAGACAAATACTAAACCAAAATACAGAAAACTTCATCCCAATAACCAGGCCAACATACAGTAGTAACATTATTACAGGACTCTCCATCTGTCCCATAGATAGAGGAGTGTCAATGGGGTTGATCTCTCTGCTAAAATTCTCTGAAAAATTAGAGCCTCAGTTTAACCTCTGGTCTGGTGAAAACAAAAATTGTGACCACAAATAATTGTACCTGCCACGAATTGTGGGTAACACACTGCCATCCACTGTAATGGGTTACACTGTTGCTGTTCCATGTGGCACAAGGCTGCCAAATACCTATACAATTTGTTATGGGAAACAATGTTTGTTGTAGGTTGTGATGTGGTATAAATCTCACACTGGATGGAAAGGGTTAAGAGGAGCTGGCAAGCTCAATTAGTGCACCCAGATGTACCCGGAAGATAGGCCAGGACCAATTTAGGATGAGACCCAGCTGGGGCAGAGCCGGGTGGGTGTTATAAAGGATAGGTGTGATGGGGTGTACTAGGCTCACAGGCCCCTGGCTGGGGGCTTCATGGTCCTACCACACCTCACCCCAGGAAAGTGTACATGAGGTGAGTCCTCCAGGCTGCCTAGAGTGGCTGCAGAGAAGCAGCCAATCAGAGCGGCTGCAGGGAGCAGCCAATCAGAGCCCAGCAGGCTCCTGTAAAAGGAGCTGTGATGGTTCAGTTGCTGGCTGGAGCTGGGGCAGGGCTGTTCCCCGCTGGCCACAGGTGGGGTGGCTGAAGCCCTGAGAGAGGGAGTTTAAGTAGGCCCAGGGAAGGGGCCACATTTGTGAAATTTGATACCCCGGAAGTGGAATGAACTGAGCTAAAGGACTGACTCAGCTGGGGCAGTAGGTGAAGGGTGTCTAGGGAGGAAGCCCTGGGGGCACTGCTCCATTCCAGGCCATAGACAGTGGCAAAGCTAGCCCAGAGTAGAGGGCTGAGAATTGAGCCCAGGGAGAGCTACAGAAGGGGATACCAATAAGGGCTCTGGGATAGGCCCTGTTGGACTTGTACCCGGAAGGGGTTTGTGGTGTTTCACATACAGACTCTGTGTGACTTGGCCGGAGGGCTGAGTCACTGAAGACCTACTGCAAATTGAGAAGAATGCAAGCCCGTGCATCCTCGACCACGGGTCACTCACGAGAGGTGAGCAGACCTCCTTACACAGGGCTTCTGAGCAGATTGAGGCCTCGAATCCTTTCCTCAGAAGTAGCTGTGGTGGAAGGTCAGGAGAGACAAACATGGAACAGCCACCAGGGTGGAGTAAGCTCCAGTGGGGAGCCCTGCCAAAAGAGCAGGGTCTGGATTTGTAAGGAGTGAGCCCTGGGAGGGTGTAACTGAGGAATGGAGCAGGCAAAACTGAAGAGGAACATTAGGTCAAACCTGAGGAGAGCAGAAATTGATTTTTTTTTTTTTCAGTAGAAATTTATTGGGGAATTCTAGGAGAGAGCCCTGTGGGGCCCTAGCTCTGAAAGAAGGGTGAAGACAGAGAGGCCTGGGAGGATAGAGGGGTTATGGCACCTGAGAAGAATGCAGATACATAGTGGGTCCGGGACGGGGCTGTAGGAGAGGCCTGCTGACAGGCTGAGGGAGGAAGAAGCCCAGGGAGGTAGCAGGCCATGGATCTGTATAAACAGAACTTGCCTCCTCATTGCCCAGCCCATGAGATGGAACTCAGAGGAGAGGGAGTGCCTGGATACCCCTACTAGTCATGGGGGTGGGGAGGTGACATGAAATCCCCTGGTATAAGTGGATAAGAACTCTCGAAAGCCCTGGGATGCGAAGGTGTAAGGACCACAGTGCCCAGAGTCGGGCCCAAAAATGCGATGTAACAACATTGGACTTGTGTGTGTTGGACTCTCTCCTGCCCCAAAGGGAGGCTGGAAGGTCAGGTCATGAGAAGAAGCAGGCTACTGCAGGGCTAGAGTGGCTGTGGGCAGGGCCTGCCAGCAAAGGAGAGCCTACTATGCCACAGCCAACCATGCACCACCGCTGAGTCCGCCCTCCTTCAGGGGTATCTGCATGAGGTGTGAAATTGCCCACAAAGTGAGGAGCCAGGTGTAGGCCGCTGTGAAAATCGTGCCTTTGGGATGTCGACGTGCTGCTAATTGCTCTTGCAATCACAGGGACAGGTAAATGTCTACAGAATTAGAGGCCATCTCTAAAAACCCGACCTCTCTCATCCTCAGGCTCTCAAGACCTTTTGATATATTTCCCTCAATTCTGTGTACCTGGGTATTATAACTGGAAAAAACCAAAAGGTGAATGTCAATAGATGGACAAGCTGTTGCACTGTCCTGTTGCATTTTACACAAATCATGTAATCCGAGATTCTATGTCTGAGACAAAACTGAGCTTAATGGAACGATGGGGCAGAGTTAAGGCTGCTTTGGTGCTAGTCACTGAGAATTCCTCTATTTACTGGTTGCTGACTGAACTGGGGGTAAGTTTGGTGTCCGAACTGGCTGAGCTTATGATTTCCACAGGTTTGGATTTGTGAGCGCGTTTACCCGTTTGAATAATGGCACATCATCTCCTCTAGCACCCTGCCCTGTAATGAGAGAAGTGCAAGTCTTCGTCTTTCTCTCTAATGGGTGGGTGACATAAGATGTTTGAGTCTGCTGCTACTCTCAGCTCATGGGCTTTTTCTGTCCACTCAGGTGACAGAGGTTCCTGCTTTAGCTTTTTAGGTCCAAGGTTCAAATTCCACAGGCAACCCCCCAGGGTTTTGGTTTGCACTTGGACCTAGAAATGGGAGTAGTGGAGAGGAGTCTAAAGCTATGCATATGCTGCGTACCACAAGGGAGCAGAGAAGGAGAACACAGGAACAAGCAGCTAAAAATGATGGGTGAAAACTCAATGACTACTCAAACCAGAGTGTCCCCTCAGTGTTGTCATCCATCACTGTTGGGGTGATGGTGGTGAGGAAACATCTGTGTGCCAATGCTTAGGGCACGTCACAGTGTGTTAGTATTGATTGCTGAATGCTTTATGTTCAGAAATCGTCCTGATTGCCAAGGAAGGGGCTCTAGGAACTCCCGGACCAGGAGCTGCTCCCTGAGAGCAGGGGCCAGGATTTATTGGGCACAGCTGAGACAAGGGTCGCAACAGTCCTCTTGGCAGCTTCCTTTTCCTGGGACTGATTCTGTGCTAGCCCTGGAGTACTTTGGAGCAGCCCTGGTGTAATGGCCGCCTATGGGCCGTTCCACCCTTTGGGGATTGCTAGAGAGAGTAGTAGTACTCCTGTCCCATCCCCCTCTAGCCTTCTAGCAACATGCCCCCGGCACTGGGAGCTGCAGGGGCAGGTGGTGCAGAAGTTGGCTACTCTGTGCTTGGGACTCCTCAGCTGGGGAGAGGCATCTGCTTTCTGGCTCCTTTGTTCTGTCTGGGTGGGGCAAAAAGGCGGGACCCTAGCAGGGGAGCTAGGCCTAAGCAGTTGGGCACCGGTACAGGGAACTTTGTAACATGCAGTATTACGTTTCAACAACTGAGAAGGCTTTTAGAATATCACCATGCCCCAGAGACGCATTCCCGGATGCCAGCAAGCCAGGCCGAGGGCGGTGCAGTCCCTCTGGCACTGCCGTTCAGCTGCTCGCACTGGGAGCCTCACTTGTGGCTTGGTAACATCTCGCAAGCAGCAGCAGGTTGTGCATGGGACCTCACGCCATGACTGCTTTGGTACTCTTGGGCAGCACAGCTAAATGCTGTCTAAGAAATGAAATAAAAACTAATGATGGAGGGCACCTAACTTCTCAAGAGTCCCAGCAACATACTCCAAAAACCACACCGCCCACCTGCCCTCGGGACACGGCTATTTTCTAAGAGCAGGGTTTGCAGAAGTACTCCAGACTGCCTGGCAATGCTCCCATTGAAATCCACAGCAAATTCCCACAGACTTCAATGGGAGCAGTTAGGGCAATGCTGAGAGCTTCTAAAAAGCCCACCCTAAGTTTCCTCTGGTCTTGGGTGGAGGTTCATCAGCTCATCAGGTTTGTCAGTGGAGACTAAAATTAGAATCTAACTCCCCAGAACTATGTGATGGTGGAGGCCTAGTGGATAGAGCACTAGACTGGGACTCAGACCAAGGTTCTAATCCCAGCTCTGCTACTTTGCCAGGTGACATTGGGCAACTACTTCCCTCTCTGTGCCTCATCTGTAAAATGGGCATAATGACAACGATCTCCTTTGTGAAGCGTTTTGAAGTCTATGGATGAAAATTGCTCTCTAACAGCTAGGTGTTATCATTAGGGATATGCTCCAACTGCTGGGAGTATTATGGAGCTGAGCATGTTATTCTTCACTTCCTGTCCTAAAGTATTAAGAGCTTGACTTTGCTTCCCTAATAACACTCATTTAATTGACCAGATTTTGAATGTAATATTTCACTATATAACAAGTGAAAATATACTAGCTTATAAATATAACACATTAAGAGAATGTTAAGTTTGCACATGCAACCTTAACTCTGCCCTCTAGTGAGTATATGGTACAATACAGGATTTAGTTACATGATTGTTAGAGCTCATTGAAAAATAGGGGAGGGGCGTGTTCCCAGCTGAAAATGTTGACACTTCATAAAAACAAAACCTAAAAGCCCTGAAACTGAAAAATGTTGGTAGAAGACTGCTGAAAATGGAAAAAATGTTCATTTTTCAGCTGAAAATTGTCAGTTTCTGGTTTTCTGAAGGAAAAAATGTCAAGGGAAACAGATGCTTTGTAAAAATATTCATTTTTGTCATAAAACCAATTTTCTATCTAAAAAAATCCCTTCCCATGTAACACTTTTGACCAGTCCTAATGACCATACTCTGTCCCAGATAGCACAATATCGGACACATTTTTTCACATTAGATACATGCACGTAGCATCCAGTAATCTTGGTCATGTTTGTATACCTGCATACATTATCCACATTGTCACATTGACTCAGTATATCTTCGCTAACATAAAGGCATTCTCTCTTGGATGAGTATTTTAATAATTAAGGGCCCAATCCTACAAAGGGATACGCACGGATAGACTCAATTTGTATGGCTTCTTTGCAGGATCAGGAAGCGTGGCCCTGATCCTGTAGTTAGCTCCATAGCTCTGTCTTCACTTAGTTAACCCAGACTTTTACGCCGGTGTTCCCCAACCTCATTTCTGTCCACATGCACAACCTTCTCACCCATGTGCAGTGGTGTTTTACACCTGGGCTAGCTGGACTGTCTGGGACTGTAGGGTAAAGCAGAATGAGGCTGTCCCTATTGGGGTTCAGGAAGTGGGCGGGCGTAAGGAGCCGCCAGCTGATAGCCCCGGCGGGCCCCGGGACCAGGGTGGAATATAGGCTGGCCCACCGGGGCTTCTCACCCTCGACAGGTGGTAGGAGGTCCCGCCACTTTGTATCGGGGCGGGACACGAGGGTGAGGAAGTGAAGAGTGTGGAGCACAAGCGTGTATAGATGTTTCCTTGGCACGGTTTGGAAATGAACCGGCTGCAAGTCGTGCAGCTGGCTCATTGATAAGGGGCAGGGGCCCGATGAAAAGGTCCGGAGGGCCTGGGGTGGAGGGTGGGCAGGGCGTGCCCTTGTGCAGGACCCGGTCGAGGTAGACCCGAGCAGCGGGCAGCAAAGCGGCCCTCACCTCCTGAAGTACGCACCGGGGAGTACAAGGCCTGGAGAGCCCCATGCGCCGAGCGAGCATCAGGGGATCCAGCCAGTCTCCCCGGTGGTAGTCCAGGAGGTCTCAGACTCTGGTGACTTCTGCCAGGACCAACCTCTGGCGCACCGCGGGGGACTCCGCCATCTGCACACAGAGCTGGGGGTTGTGTAGCAGGGGCTCCGAGAGGAGATCTGCCCCCCCGGTGGCCGCCATGGACCTGGTCGCTGAGAACAGTTTCCAGGTCCAGAGGATGTCCTGGTAGAAGACCGGCAGCCCAGAGAGGTCTTCCGCGAGACCTCTCGGATCGAGATAAAGGAGCTGCCGGTCGTATCGGAGCCCTCAGAAGCAGCACAGGAAGGCGTGCGCCAGTACTCTCCCCGCCGGACTACTTGCGCCATAAAGGAGCCTCTGCAGGGCCTGGAGGCGGAAGACATAGACCTGAGTGCGGAGGCACTTCAGGCTCTGCCCTCCCTCCTCTAGGGGCAGATGGAGGACCCCTGCATTGACCCAGTGCAGTCCTGGCCAAAAGAACTCCAGAATCACCCTCCGGAGGTCGGCTAGGAAGCCCGGGGCTGGGACCAGGGCGTTGAGACGGTACCAGAGCATGGACAGGACTAATTGATTGAGTACCAGTGCCCTCCCTCAAAGGGAGAGGCACCGGAGCAGTCCTGTCCATTTCCGGAGCTGCTCCGTCACCCTGCCCTGTTAACCATGCCATTTCTCCGGCAGAGATGGATGCGTGGCAGAAAGGTAAATGCCGAGATAGAGCAGCAGATCCACACTCCACCTGATGGCCTGCAGCGTGGGTGGGAGGGAGCTCGCCTGCCACCCGGCCCCGACCACCAGGCCAGGGCTCTTGACCCAGTTGACCTGGGCGGAGGAGGCCGCCGAGTACACGGTCTGGCAAGCCCCCACCCGCACCAAGTCGCCTGGGTCCTGGACCACGAGGAGCACATAGTCTGCATACGCCGACAGGACCAGCCGCAGCTCCGGCTCCCAAAGCACCAACCCCGTCAAGAGTGAGGCTGTCACTCGGCTGGTAACTCACCCACTTTGTTGTGAGGATGCAGGCAAAATCACTTCAGTGCTGCTAGTCTTCCAATGCCTTCCCACAATTCCCCCCCATTTGCCCAGAAAGACCGACAATTCACTGGGACAGAATCCTAGAGCAGCACAAAGAACTATGGGATATGCCCCAGAATCCCATTGACACACACAGGCAGTGAGGCCACATTAACTGAGATAGGGCTTTCCAGTGTGCCTGCGCACACCCAAGCTAGGCTAAGACCTGGTTTAATCAGTCATACCAGTTTACTCTGCAGTGAAGACATATCCCATGTGGCCAAATCCCTGCTCCTGCAGGTATCCCCACTGAGGTCAATGGGGTTCCACACAGTCAGGGAGCTCCCTGGTATTGCAGGATTGGGGCCTTAGTTAGCAGCCATGTACTGTGTAATTTAAGTGCAGTTAAGGGGATGGGTGGTTCACTAAGCTGACTTGGCTACATACACCTCTACCCCGATATAACGTGACCCAATATAACACGAATTCGGATATAACACGGTAAAGCAGCTCTCCGGCGGGGCTGTGCACTCCAGTGGATCAAAGCAAGTTTGATATAATGCGGTTTCACCTATAATGTGGTAAGATTTTTTGGCTCCAGAGGACAGCGTTATATTGGGGTAGAGGTGTATGTATGAGACTTCCTTAGGTGCCATTCAGAGACTGAAGTTGTTAACTACAAACTATCCTAGATGCACACTCAGGTGGTATACATGCCAGCAAATTTCCATTATCACTCTGTTTCTTTACAGAATCTGTAGCATGTTGTGCAAGAACAGTTTAATGCGTGTTTAAAATGTCATTAAGCGTATTGTCTGGCATTCGCATACACACTTCTGCAAGACGTATCTGTATATAGAGAAACAATCCCATTGTACTATTTGAAAAATAGTTTGTGATCATGAAATTACAGACCCTTTTGTAACATGTATGCACAAGAGGGCTCAGCTAAAGGGTGAATCCACCTTTCCAGAAAAATTCAACCTGAGGCGCAAGTTGCCAATGGCAAATTTCAGCCTGCCAGTGTTACAAGGATTATAATGGAAAGTGTTAGGCAACCTCAATACTAGGCATTACTATGCACTTGGGATGGGATTTCTATAGGCACCCAGTTCTCAATGAAAGTTTGCGTGGCTAACTCCATTAGGCAACTTTAAAATCCCACCTTCTACCCATAATAGGAATTTTCATGGCGGTCTTTAGAAACACCTTTCCTATTAGCTATGTCCCACAGCTCTGAATGATGCCTGAGCTGCCATTTTACTGATCTTTCCCAGCAGGAGGCCCAGTGATGCAGGGAAAGCAGCTCCGATGTTGGAATGCTAAACCATCTTATACTGTTCTACCACTGGGTGGTGCTGTGTGTATAAAATACCTTATTTAAGCTGACCTTAGTAGGTCAAGTGTAGTATCTGTTTTTATCAGTTTAATATCTGGGAGATCTTCTAGTGAACACACCAGATGTTTATCTCACTTGGAGGGAAGCTCTGTAGCTAGTCCATATCTGGTACAGGAGCATGGTATGGTGTCAGAAGTAAACTAGTACAGAGGAAAACAAACAGAAGCAACAAAAGTTGCAGGATCTCATCAACACGCCACCCTTCAATGCCTCAGAAAACTTTGCATTGACCGACCTTCACAATGGACAGACTGGAAGCAATATTTTGCAAGTTTCACTTGGCAAACAAGCTCCACGAGGAAACTGGAGAGATGCAGGTGTTCTCCTTAATTTATGCTATGGGGAAGCAGGCAGAGCATAGCTTTAAAACCTTTGACTTTACTGAAGACTGGCACAAAGATGACTATGAAAGGGTTCTGGCTATGTTTGATGCCTACTTTAAACCGCATTTGTCTGATATATGAGAGAGCATATTTTCACCAGAGAATTCAAGAACCAGTGGAAAAAGTTGAATGTTTTATAAGAGCTCTGCATACGTTGGCTGAAAGCTGATTTTTGCGGGAGGGGGGAGGGAAGGGTGTAATACAGAATATGAAAACATCAGAGACAGGCTGGTTACTGGGTTAACAAGTGATAACCCTTCACAGCAGCTACAACTAAATACAGATTAAGCCTAGTGTGACGGTTTACGCCCCTTGTCACAGGGCAGCACGGCCTAATGGCCAGAGTCCATAGAACAGGCCCTTGGTTACAGGACAGCAGGACCTTACTGCTGGCTCAGCAGGGGTGGTCCTACCAAAACACACTGAGGCTCACCGTGGGCAAGGTACCAGTCTGTCACCCCCCCCCAGGTCGATTCCTACTGGTTTGGGAGTCGGGGTCACCCACGAATCCCAGGGTCCTCCACAGGTCTCCGGGACCGTCACCTCCTCTGTTCCTCCCCTGGTAGGGGTTCGTGCCGGTCGGAAGAAGCCTCCGCTCTGAGCGGCTCTGAGAGCATCAGCTGGTCCTCTGCAGGAGCTGCCCAGTTAGGTCCTTCTCCTTCAGCCACCAGCACAGACTGAGCTGAGTTCCCTCCTTTTATACTCACGGAGCATTTGGAGCATGCCCAGTACGGGCGGGGCAGGAATTCCACTGACAGAGCTACCTGTCTGTCCCTTCCGGGGCTAGTGCAGGGCGGAGCTGCCCTGTCACATAGCCACAGCTATATAGCAAAGCGGTCTGAACTAGTCAAACAGCAGAACAAAAAGCAGGAGCAACTTGAAAAACCTGAAATTAGCTTAAAAGCTATAAACAGACATTTGGGTGTTAAAAGTCATTATCATAAAACCTCTGAAGCAAGGAGAGCGAGCTCCCAGGCTCAGAGGGACAAGTTCCAGCCTATATACACAAGATGTGGAAAACGTCTCATCCCAAGAGATGATGAATGTGTAGCCAGAGGTGCAAAGTGTAAAAATGCACAAAAGATGAGCATTTTGTAGCCGTTTGCTGCACCAAAGCAGTCGGGGAGTTGATTCATATTACAGACAATCAAGAGTCATTGTTTCTGGGATCTGTCACTTGTGACGAAACAGAACCTGCGTGGCGAGTGAAGTTGAATATTTATAGCAAGACTATTGACTTTAAAATTGACTCAGGAGCACATGTTGCAATCATCTCAGAAGGAACTTACAATCACCTTCAAACCCTCCAAGAGCTGAAGTCCCTTGACACAGCTCTGTCTAGTCCTGGAGGGATTCTGAACTGCATGGGCCAGTTCACCACAGAAACAACTTACACTCTGAAGCATAGCTTTTGTCTTTGTATGTAATCAAAGGACCACAGCCCAATAGCCTTCTCAGCTGCAGCATAGCTGCCATGATGGGCCTAATGAGAAAGGTGGAAGAACTCAATGGAATATTTGGTGATAGTGGACTTTTGAAAGCAGATCCAGTACAAATAACATTGAGAGAATGCCGAACTCGACAGTGTACATACACCTTGCAAAATTCCTATCCCATTACTTCATAAAGTGAAAACTGAGTTAAAGGGAATGGAATAGATTGGCATGGAATCTCTGAGACAACAGCATCGTGTGCCCCAGAGGTACCAGTCATAAAGAAAAATGGAAAAGTATGAATCTATGTGGATCTTAAGACTTCTTGAAGCAGTTGAGAGGAAAATCTATCCTCCCAATGCTGGATGACTTCCATCCCAAAGTGAAAGGAGCCAGGAACAGGCCAACCAGATCTTGGTGCTGCCTGGTCACCACCCTGACATAAAGAATAAAGTATCTGCATGTGAACAGTGCAGAACTAATAGACCAACACAAAGAACCTTTATCACCTCTACCAGACAGACCTTGGAAGAGACCAGCTGCAGATGTATGTGACTTCAGAGGATGTCATTACCTGGTCATAGTGGGCTATTTTTTCAGGTATATAGAAATAATGTACTTGAAAGACAATGTTATCAAGAAACTGAAGTGCACTTTTGCTCATTTTGTTATTCTGGAAGAACTAGTGACAGACAATGGACCACAATTCACTGCAGCAGAATTTGTCATTCTGCAGGAAATATGATTTTGATCATATTACTGGCAGCTGACATTACCCACGAACAAATGGCGAGGCTGAGAGCTGTACAGACAGCCGAGAAAATCCTACAGCAGAAAGCTCTTCTGAGCTACAGATCAACACCAATAGCAGCTACTGGATATTGTCTAGTACAACTCCAAGTGGGAAGACAACGCAGATTCTTTTCCAAATTTGGAATAGTAGTTTCATCTCCAAAGTATTCAGACATGGGGGAGGGATAGCTCAGTGGTTTGAGCACTGGCCTGCTAAACCTAGGGTTGTGAGTTCAATCCTTGAGGGGGCCATTTAGGGATCTGGGGCAAAAATCTGTCTGGGGATTGGTCCTGCTTTGAGCAGGGGATTAGACTACATGACCTTCTGAGGTCCCTTCCAACCCTGATATTCTATGAAGAGTAGTCAAGTCTGATCAAAAGGTAGCTTTTGAACACTTTTTTTTTTTTTAACAATAGCTGACACTCCAAAAACTGCTGAGTCTAGAACCTGGTGACTGTTTGTGTCAACTTGGATGGAGAAGAATGGACCAGATCGTATGTGATATGGACCAAATCATATGTGATTGAGACCAATAGTGGAGAGGTAAGCAAACCATTGACCTCTATAGTTTGTTCCTCAGACAGAGAAAAATCAACAGAACAAGATTTACAGATGGCAGATTCAGAACAACAAGAAGAAAACTTAAGGATTCCGGACCGACCACGGCAAGTCATTGCAACTAATTGACAGCCAGATGATCAAGTTGTTATGCATTCGGGACATGGCATTAGAAAACCAGGATGATTCAGACTCACTCAACTTACTTACTGAATTTCAAAGATAGTGGGATAATGTAAATTTTGTAAATAGTAGGAATGTAGAAATTAAAGGGGCGATGTAATTGAATGTTAAACTGTATTATGCTGTTCAGCCACTAGGTGGTGCTATGTATAAAAGACCTTATTTAAGCTAACCTCAGCCATATCTGTGAGAGCATTAAAGGATTTTATCATGAACACATCTGGTGTGTATCTCACGTAAAAAGAAGCTCTGTAGCCAGTCCATATCTGGCACAGGAGCATGACAGCTCCCTTGAATTCATGATAAAGAATAAGACATTCAAAGCGGCTGTAAGGCAAGTTGTTCTAGTAAGTACTCTTCACTTAGGATAACTTAACCTTGAGCCAGGCTGTGGAGATGGCAGCTTCCAGGTCAATCTGGTCTTTATGTTTAAGTCCTTTAACTAAAATCCCAAAGATGAATGACTCTTCTGGCTATTTAGAGGTAGTGTTTAGAATCCCGGTCACCCAGCACTGTGCCCTCACGGCCGCATTCTGCCCAGAGCCACAGTGCTGAGCAAGGGGTAGTGCCAACTGCCCCACCCCAGGGGTAGCCCAAGGAAGCCGTGTGACTGACACCCCTCTGAGTCACAATACACATCCCCTGCTTCCTGCAGTGATTTACTGCTCTACAACAGCAATAGATGACTACACCCCCCCCTCACCCCCGCCACTGTCCCTCAGGGAGGCTCAGCTCTATTGCCAACAAGCAGTCGAGGTGGAGCCAAGGCACAGCCACGTGGCCACCCCCCTCTTTCAGGGAGGTTATAGGGGGGTGCAAGGAGGTTGTAGACTCGCTCTCACCCCCCGTCTTGCCAGGGGGCATAGACCAAGTCACAGTCTAGCCCAGAATTGTTTGAGTCTTCTTGTGCCCACTGTGATTCTTTCCAAAGGGAGAAGAAAGTTTAGGAATGTATATTTTGGGCTAGCTACTGAAGAAAATGCGTTCCCCCCGCCTTTCAGCATCATGATTCCTAATGTCGGCCTCTTGCCTTCTAAAGCAAGGTCAGTCGTGCCTTTTAAAATGCCGAGATCCATGACCTAGTGAAAAAAAAATTCTTCCTAAAGGGCTGGAAAGATGACAGACACCCAGATGTTGGCCTGTGGGCTTTTCAAATGCAAATTCACTCTGTGCGAGGAGAATAACTTCAAACAAAAGTGAGGTACAAGTCAGGGTTGTCTACTGAGAATACATATGTTTCTTGCAAAAGAGCTGAGAAAGCAACATTTAGCTAGAACTGATTGTGTCTTGACTGGTTAATTGAAGTTCAAGTTGAACATAGTAGATCCCAGAAGCATCTGTTCTGGGGGCAAGACACACAAATATTCTTGGTATTGGCCTAAAATGACAAATCTTCTGTAGGCCATTTCCAAGGTACACTGTAGGCCTGAAAAGAATTGGGATTGTTTTTTTTTTTTTCCATTTGGAGAGGGATTCCCTAAATGAGCCAGGTTTCCAGCTCTGTCAGGAATTTGGGACTGCAGAGCGGTGATCTGACCGTGAACATAAATAGAGATTTTTTTAATTTTTTTTTTATGGCTCCTTGGGATTGGAATTTCTGTAGTACTGCACTTTCAACTAACAGCTGTAACATTAGTACTTAAAAGACCGGACATTGCTAAAGCTCTTTGTTTAAACAAACTGCATGGGTGGGTGAACTGCAGGCTTCAGTGCACCACTGAACCTCAGCCCTGACCGGGGCAGACAAAACTCTCTGGGGAAAGGAAAGTAATAAAGACTTGGTGCTCACTCAGGACTCTGGAGTTCAAATCAGAAATATATATGTAGTGGATTTTGTAACACCAAAAAAAAGAGCTACGCCAAGATCAATTGGGCTGCGTATGACCTTGAGAAAGATCTCATTCCTCAGGGTTGACAAAGCAAGGCTGAAATCTACTTCACAGCCCATGGTGATGCTATTACATGTGCGTGCTTGTGTCTCTGCCAAATACAAGGCAATATACCACTGTTTTTTGTATGGCATCTTTCAGACCCACTGCATCCTGAAATGCTTTACAGATTTGAATAGTGTAATTGCAAATAATATTTAGAGAAATTAATAAGGGAGAAAAAATGTTTAACAGATGACGCTTCAAGGTGTAGGGGGGAGGTGCAGGGGGGCTGCTAAGACACAAATGGAGGAAGGTTGTTCTAGAGGGCAGGAGTTTTAGAGAGGGCTCTTACACTAACATTGCAAGATTGTGCAAAGTGGCAGAGACAAAGTGGTTGCTGGAATGAGCTAAGGGAAGGAAAGCGGAGCGACAGAACTCAGGAGGTAGGCTGGAGAAAGTCCGTCTAAAGAGGGTGATTTGAAGCAGAAACCAGAAATCAGTGGGGTGACCCCAGCTGGGGCTATCTGAGGCTGAATGGATTAGGTTCATCTCACATTATCAATCAGAAAAATTGTGAATAATTGTGAATCCTTTAAGAACAACTTACTTAAATGCCCCAAAAGCCACAATCCTACAATTTGAGCAAGACAGCAGCTGTAAAAAATAAGTAATATATATAAACAAATGGAAGAAAGTGGCAGTTGATGGTAACGAATATAAATCAGAAGGTAGGAAAATTGATGAGAGAAGCTAAAGGCCACAAGGAGAACTCTATGGCCATCAAAGCTAATGACAATATGAAGGAGGTTAATAAAAATATATTAGGAACAAAAAGAAGCCTGACAGTGGTATTGGTTCACTACTAGATGGAAATGGTAGAATTCTCAATAATGTAGAAAAGGCAGAAGTGTTCAATAAATATTTCTGTTCTGTATTTGGAGGAAAAACAGATGATATAGTCTCATCATATGGTGATAACACTTCCTATTCCACTAATATCTCTGGAGGAGGTTAAACAGAAGCTACTAAAGTTAGACACTTTTAAATCCAGGATAGATAACTTGCATCTAAGAGTTGTAAAAGAGCACCTGCTGTCATGGGGGAGCCGCAGGAAGCGGCAGCCAGTACCCCTGCAGCCCGCTCCACTTCCCGCAGCTCCCATTGGCCGGGAACGACTAACCGCAGCCACTGGGAGCTGCGGGCGGCCATGCCTGCGCACGGTCAATGTAAACAAGCTGTCTCGCGGCCTGCCAGTGGATTATCCTGATGGGCCACAGGTTGTCCACCACTGCTCTAAGGGCCATAGGGAGGCTGTGGAGGAGGCAGCCAATCTGAGAAGGGCTGAGAGGAGCAGCCAATCGGGCCAGGAAGGCCCATATAAGAAGGGCTGCAGGGCAGAGCAGCTTCAGTTGCTCTCTGGAGCTCGAGGAGGGAGAACTGGCTGCCTTGCAGGAGGAAGAACGCAAACACCTTGGGCAGAGCAGTGCTGGGCAGAATCCGGGGAGTGAGAGCAAGATCCTGGCTGAATAAGATGAGCAGGCTGAAGTCCTGAGATAGGGGCAGAGAAGGTGCTAGAGCTGCTGAGAAGCAGCCCAGGGAAGTAGACTAAGGAGTCGGAGGGGATGCAGCAAGTGTCAGAGGGGACGCAGCAACTTCCCCTTCCGTGCCTCAGTTTCCCTATCTGTGAAACAGGGATAATGATACTGATCTCTGAATAAAATCTCTCATGGAGAGATGGTGGTTGGGATGGCCATATATGTATTTTCATGTCCATTTTGTGTGTGTGTGTGTGTGTGTGTGTGTGTGTGAGAGAGAGAGAGAGAGAGGAGAGTCATTTTAAAGTACCACGTTAGGGGTGTAGGAAAACTGGGGAGTCATAAGTCACCCTAATGAAGGACATAAAAATTCATACGTCTCTCCGAGAATGGTGATTTCTATTTAGTAAAACCACAGAATTATTTATAGTATTACTTAGTGGCATGCAAACATTTCCTAGTACCATTCGTTTGCACTGATGCTCTGTATATGGCTTCTTATGTGGAATACTATGCAGTGGCATATGCTAATGTGTCAGATAGGTGTGACAAAGCAAGCATATGTCCAATATAAATTATACATGGCATCCTGAGAATAGGTCTGGCTTGCTGTGAAGGCCGACCCTTTGGGTGTCATCCCTCTGCTCATAAATCTGCAGGGAAAATAACGAGCATAGAATGTCTTTGTGCTGCTCATGTGCTTAATGTAAAGATGCAAACCGTGTTAAAGTATCACAGGGCTGCAAAAGGCAGGTTGTGTACAATAATGAAGGCACCTACAAGGGGAATATGAATGCAAATAGGAATGACCTTTCACTTCAAAGGGATTTGCTCTTGACACACTTGGTCACCAGTGTGAATTAAGAGAGGATCACTAAAGGGCATTCCAAGCCAGCTTGCATTTAAGGACCCCAATCCTGCAGTGAACTCAGTGCACTTGGACCCCTGCCCCCAGGTGGAGCATGTTTTGGGATCAGACCCTAAAGGGTCTGCAGAGTTAATTGGGTGATTGACACCCACATCTGAGAACCTGGGATGGCCAAGCCCTGGTGTGAGTGGTGGTGGTGTGTCTTCACTGGTGCTGCCCTTCCCTGGGTCTGTCACTAGGGCTTTGAGGGGCATACCCCATGGCTCTTTGTGCTGCAGTAACCTGAGCTAGGGTGACCAGATCACCAAAGACAAATATCGGGACGCGGGGGGGGGGGG